>NC_086301.1:1314736-1638590 GCF_963924245.1 Chroicocephalus ridibundus
CCCCTCTAGGAATTGAGGTGTATTTCAATCGCCACCTACATCCCTATGCAGATGTTAACTGATACTTAGCAAGGAAATCAGTATTCCGGCCCACACCCAAGGCAACAAGCAAATCCCAGGCTCTGGGGAGCCCCAGCCACATGCCAGGCATCTGCCCCCTTCCCTCCCCGCAGCTGCTGCAGGATGGCAGCGCAGGCCAGCTCGCTCACAGGAATCTGCCTGCCACAAGAGCTGCTACAGCATTTTGTTACCCGGCACGCAACGTGTTGGACTCAGGTGCAGTTTCTACCCTCCCACGCTCAGCAGTGTATGAAACGGGGACACGGGGGCTGGCAGGGCACTCGTTGGCATAGTGCCCACAGCACCCCACAGATCTCCGTTTGAGGCACATGTGCAGGGGGAGTAGATGCTACTCACCGCTTCATTTTTAGCTCCCTTGGCTGTTCAGCCTCTCCAGCTAGTTTCCTCATCAGCCCTAGCTCAAAGAATCAGGCTCTACCAAGAGCACTAACCTCTCCCTGCTGAAAGCACCTTCCTCCGGGACAGGACAGCATCTGCTGGCAAGACGGGAAGCAGCACAAGAAGAGACAACAGCGTGAACAACCAGCCCAGGGTCACGCTCAGGGAGCCAAGGCAAGCCCTCGAGCTGTCTGTGCCCTTCATTACGGCCCCATTTGCTCCTCCATCGATTGTTCAGCCCAGGCCATTTGTCAGCCTCCCACACCCAGACGCACATTTGGGTCTGGCAGCAGAGGGCAGGCAGCCAGGCGCTTCCCAGAGCTGGCTCCTGCGAGTCCGCACCTGGGACCCAGCAGCCACCATTTAGGGACATCAGCCTTCCCACACCCCCCACATTTGAATATGCACAAGAAGCATTTGTGCTTTGCATGAGCTTTCAGCCCAGAAAGCCGGTATCCTGCTAACATCCACCCTGTCTGCATCATGTGCTTCATACAGCTGTGACCAGGAAGGGCTGGAAACCATCACATTGGTTATTTGGGCAGCCCTGACCTGCACTTTGGCAGCACACAGGAGGCGGCCCAGGCAGCGAGGCCAGCACTAACATGCTGGGAGAAGCGCGTCTCACCCTCTCTGTAACCACTGACCTGCTAACAGGCAGCCAGCAACCTGCCAGAGCCAGCAGCAAGCCCAGCTGCACAGCCGGCTAAAAGGTGAAGCTCATACTTCAAGGAATTATTTCCCTGGTCCAAACACAAAAGACAGAGGAAAAATGCTAGCAACACATGCCCATGAGCAGTTCCGAGCCGCAAGAGGCTTCGCCCTTCAGGAGAAGGGACCCTCCGCACTTCAGCACAGCTGAACACATACAGCAAGATCTTTCCCCCAGAAGACAGGCTTCTGCCACTCCCCAAGCGCAGGGGACAACGGTGCCGCTGCCACCACCACTCTAACCCAACCAGCCTCCTTTAACCTGCCCTTCCCCAGCATTTGTTCTGTACCTGAACAGCATTTACTCCCAGCTCTGGGGACTACAGGGGGGCCCCGTGCCCACACACCGTTAGCCAGCCAGGTGCTTTCCCTTAAGGATAGTTCTTCTAACTAACATACAAAACGCCACCTTCCACACAAGCACACAGAGGGTCACTGGGGAAAACAGCCAAAGGAAGGCCCTGACAGGCACCCTCACAGCTACCAGGGTCAGCTGCAGCCCAAGGCCTTGCTCTGTGCCAGGGACGAGGTGCTGCGGAGGGACACGCAGCACTGCGGGGAGCATCCCTCCGGCCGGGGCATACCTCACCTCCCACCGGTCCCCAGCCCCGCGCCCTCAGCCGCCCTCCCAGACAAATCCCTCGGAGGAAGCAGTCATTAAAACAACAGGGCTACTTATCTGGGGCTAGGCGATTTCCACAAAGCACTTCCCACGCAGTCGGGAACTTCACCTCGCAGAACCTCTCTGAGACAGAGAGCCAGCCTGCTGTGACCCTTCGCTGGCCACCCTGCCCTGCAGGGGCCGAGGCACAGGCTTTGCCCCACACAGCAGCCCCCAGCCCTGCACAGCCAGCCCTGCTGGCCCAGCCTCGCCAGCAACCAACACAAAACGAGCACCTTCGGGGCGGGGGAAGAAATAGGCTTTGGGACTAATTGCAGAATGGGCTGCAGCTGGGCTAATTGCTGGTGGCACCTGGGCCTAAAAGGGCCAGTGTTCCCAGCAGGGCCTGCCTCCTGGAGCACGGTCCCCTGCGGCAATGCCTGTCCTGTCCCCTTGCACCCCTCCTCGCCCTAGGCAAGGGGCAGCAGCCCCTCACCCCCAAGGCTGGCCCTGTGTGGGTGCTGCCCAGGCCGGTGCTGAGGGAGGAAGTGTCCCCCGCCTCGCCCGCGGGAGTGTTGCAGCCCCGCTCCGTGCCTCAGTTTCCCCAGCAGCAGAGGGGAGCGAGCGGGTGCCGCATGGGGCGGTGGGAGAACAGATGCCCCGGAGGCGGCGAGAGGCTGGTATCCTGGTAAAGCGGGCTGGCGTGCCCGTGGCCAGGCAGAGGCCAGCAGGTCAACGGGATCCTCTTTGAGCCCCTCGGGGCGCTGGCACGGCAGAGCCGGCTGCGTTCCCACAAGGGCCCCCCCCGGGAGCCCGCGCCCGGAGCCGGGGCTCCCGCTGGCGCGGCCGGCGCGCTGGGGGGCGGCACCGCGCTGCCGCTGCGCGGGACGGGCTCTTTCCAGGCCAGAAGCTGGATTTTTGGTTCCCCCTAGTGTTGCAGCGCCGCAGCGCCGAGCGGGGACGCGCGGCTCGGCTTCTGCGGGGCCGCGGCTGCTGCCGGGAGCCCGCGGGCCACCGCTCGCCCCCGGGTCCCCCGGGGTGGCCGCCCCGCTCCCGGCTGAGCAGGGGGGCACCGGCGCCGCGTCCATGCCGGCCGGCTCCTGCGATCGCGACGCGCAGCTGGTTTTTCCTGGGTTTTTCCCCCACGCCCAAGCGATTTAGGCGCCATAAGGTGCGGAGACTCGCCACAGAGTTCGTAGCCCTGTCGCGGAGCAGTGTTTCTGCAGCACGGCGGGTTTTCAAGCCTGGCCGCCGTGAGGGGGTGTGCAGCCAGGTCTAGCAGGCATCCCGGCACAGGGCAGGGGGAAGCCTCGGACAAGGGAAGCTAGCGGGGTCCATGTCCTTTCCAGCTCCAGCGCAAGCCTGGAGTCACCAGGGGCTCCGAAAAGTTTTAGCAGGGCCAAGGCACAGCCCTGAGACACATGTTCTGGAGTCACAAGGGCCCTTCTTTGCCCCCAGCGAGACCTGCCGCGAGGAGCCAGCCCATCCATCGCTGGCCTCGCGCCGCTGCAGCTGAGCTGTGCTCACAGCATCGCTGCTGCGTGGCTGTTCTGCGGGCCCAGCTCTGGGGCAGCCGTCCATCTTAGTGCGAGCAGTTGCTTCCTAATAACCACTGCTTTGGGGCATGTGCAACATGGAAATGAGGGCTGAAGTGTTATTTGCTTTGGTTGGGAGGATAATTTAAGACCGCGGATGGCTGCTGTTTTGGCAGACGCGTTGCTGTTGATGGATGCGCTGCCTTTTCGGGAGCAGAACAAAGGGAGAGCGAGGCGTGTGGCTGGCTCCCCGCCAGCCCGGCCCCAGCTCTCCACGTCGTCAAGTGTTCCTCTTTGGCTCCATTAGTCACCATTTGCTGCTCTCCTCTTTTAACTAATGAGGAGACATTTTGCATTCACGTTTCCTCGCGGGCCAAATGCATCCCTGGCATCATGGAGATGGCGGAGCAGTGCCGGCGGGCTGCAGGCTCCCTGGCTGCTGCTCCTCCTGTTCCTGCCCCGCTGCCCCATCTCCTCACATTCAGTCGTGGATTAAGCACAAGAGCTGGCTGAGCCACAGCCGGCCGGAGCCGCTCTCCCTCGTACCTGTCGGTCCAGAGACCGGAACTAGCCAGGGCCAAGGGGAAGCTGTTCGGAACTGGAAGGCTTCCCAGAGGAAAAGGACACTCCAGTTGTCCACTGTATTATTTACCCAATCCCCTTTGTGTCACAGAAAAGATTTACTTTGAGAAGATTAATGGCTCAAGGGACCGTGAGAGAAATCCCCCAAGATTGCCTGGTTCAGGGGAGAAGGCAAATGCCTCCTCGCCGAGGCCGCAGCTCCCGGCCGACCCGCAGGGCTGCGGGCGCAGGGAAAGGGCCGCGGGGCTGGGGCTGGTCCTGCAGGGCACCCTCCGAGGGGGACCGTGACCACATGAGTGCAGGAGCCTCTCACCAGGGCAGCGGCAGGAGGGCAGCCGAGCAGAGAGGTGGTGGCCTTTCCCTGTGGTCTTCCCAGCTCCCTGCTCCCATAGCTCCTGGGCTCAGCCTCCAAAGCAAAGGACTGTGGAGGTGTGGAGAGGAGCAGAGAGCTCTTCCTCAGAAGCCGCTCGCACCCGTGTGCCAGCCCGACAAGGAGGGGCTTCTGGCAGCACCCCTACCCCAGCACAGGGAGGCCACATTTACATCATATGATTTGCTCATGCCTGTCCCCTGCTCCTGGCTCCCACGTTCCCTGGCTCCCAGGTTCCCTGGCTCCGTAGCTAGGCTGCTTGCAGTTTGGCTCTGATAATAGCCTGGCCTCCAAATGTAACCCCCAGGGCAAGGCTTCGGGTGCTGGCAGCATGTCCTGCACCATCACTGCACACCCTGTCAGCGTCCCCGACTTGCGGCACAGCCCCCGAGCCCCATCCCGGTGCGCGAAGGGCTGGGCGAGTGTGCGTGCACACGTGGGTGTCCGCAAGCCCTGCAGAGTAATGCTATTAATGCCATCTGGTGCCGAGACAGAGATCCCCCATGCAGGGAGCCAGACACGGCTTTTTGCTCCCCTTAATCTCCTCCCTTGGAGCTGTAGGGGCTCCGTCTGTGGGGCTCTCTGGGGGGCTGGGGCCAGGGGACGCTTGTCCTGAAGGACATGACTGTGCCCTGAGCCCTGGCGCTGGGGAAAATGGGGAGCCCTGGGCTTCAGGACGTGAGACCCTGCTGAGGGTGGTCTCATTTCGTACGCCGGCTGCCTTCCCGGCTGCTGCACCCTTTAGCTCCTTCTTTAGGGGGATGCAGCCACACCGCGCTCCTCGCTGGCAAGGATCGGGGGTCGGAGCAGGGAGCGGGCAGGGAGAGCAAACCCTTCAGCTTCTCCACGCCGTACAACAGGAGCCGAAGTTCGAGCCATGCAAAGCTGCAATGAGTCTTCATTAGTGGGTCAGTGTCAAGGCAAAATTATATTTCAAAATAATCTCCTTACTGTGTTAAATAAGCACCTCAGATTAGACAAATTGCACAGATTTTGCCTAATAACCTTCCCCCAGCTAATCCTATTTTACTGTCAGCGTCTGACTTCAAGTGAAGCCCAAACGGAGCAGGCGAGCCGGTTTCTCCTCCGCTAGGACGGCTGGGCGTCCCGAGCACAGAGCAGCCACGGCCGGGCCCCCGCGGGGCTGCGAACCCAGCAGGGGCTTCAGCCAAAGCCAGGAACACCCGAGGCTGGGCAAGAGCCCTTAGGGACCCATCCCCGCTCGGGGGGCTCCTGCGGGCTCCCCGCTCCGGCCCCGCTGCCCGCAGGGACCCGCAACCCGCTGCTTCTCGCCCAAAACCTGCCCTGGCAAAGGGAGGGGAGCAAAGTCCTCCGGGGGCCGGCGCCCCGCTGCCGCCGCCCCTGCGATCCCCACCGCGACGCCGCCGGGGGACGGGGCCCGGGGGGCTCCGGGGGCCAGCGGAGCCGGCGGCGGGCTTGCCCGGCTGGTCGCTAGGTGTCCGTATCGGCCCGGCTCGCCCGCGCTCGCCCGGGTGACCCTCCCTCCTCGCTCGCCGCCCAATCGCCGCAGAGTTTTCTTCCTTTTCTGTTGGGTTTTTTTTTGTTTGTCTTTGGTTTTTTTTTTAAAAAAGGGGTGTTTCCGTCTGTATCCGAAGCTGATGGAGGCTGTGAAGCCACAGAGCTGGACGCGCCCTCCCAGCCCGGTTTGTGCCCAAGGAGGCCGCCCGGATCGAGCGCTCCGAGAACGCAAGCGGACAACCAGCCCCCCCAAAAACAGCAGGCACCCACGGGGGCACCCGAGCAGCCCCGCAGCCTGCGCAGCGGGGCAGGGGGGCAAACCCCTCGCTGGGTACCCCGGGGACGGGCACGTGCCGCGGGATTCGGGCACCTGCAGCCAGAGGGGTGATTCCTCGAAGCAGCCAGGGTGGCCGGAGCAGGAGGGTCCCTCCCTCCCTCCGCACACCCCGCTGCAAAGCCAGGGTGGAGATGGCGGCTGCTCCCTGCTCTGTGTGTGCGGAGCAGCCAGCGGAAACTTTTCCCGGGTCTGTGTTGGAAGATGTCCGCAGGGCAGAAAAGTCATTGGTGCCGAGCCAGGAGCGTGGGCGATTCAAATGCCTCGGGCACAAAGTTTAACCTCTCTCAGCTTGAACTTTATTAGCCACGAAACTCTTGCTGGATCTAACAGAGGGGAAAGCACGAGGGCAATTTGCGTTCTGGCCTGGCCTGGGGTGAGCAGGGTAAATGGATCCACTGGAGCGGGGCAAGGGGTGGCCCTTGGCAAGGACTTCTCTGCTTCGGATGAAGCTCTGCTTCCACGGCGGCATGGCATCTCTGAAACCAGAGAGAGTGGGAGGGTTACATGGCCACAGAGGCCAGTGTGTCCTAGCTCCTCTCCTCCCGAGACAAACCCCCACGCAGGTACTTCCCTGAAGCAGGGGTGCCTTGAAGCATCGCTGCCCGGCACAGGCAGACCCAGGGATCCTGGCTGCCAGCTGGGTGCATCCTCCTGCAACCTACCTGCAGCTACAGGTCTTCCTCATTTCCTTGTCTGTGGAGCAAAAAGCGAGGGGAGACACGTTACACTGGGCGACACGGATGAGACGGGAGTACGAGCCGAGACCCCAGCCCTTTCAGCTGGCAGGACTAGGACAGGGAGGAGAGATGAGGCTGCCTTAAAACCGTGCAATACCTACCTCCTCTTCTTCTTCCCTCCGCAGTGGAACCGCTGGCCTGGGGGCAAGAGGAGTGACTGAGACCTCTCGTGGCTAGACCCTTCCCCCCCTGCCCCGTCTCACCTGTCCCTCTCTGCTCCGGTTTGGCACTCCTGCCCCCGGGCTCGTCCCCTCAGCAGGGACCACCGGGTTTGGCTCCTGCGGGAAGCTCCGAGACCCCTGCCTCCATGCCAGGGCTGGTCTTCTGCATGGTTCCCACCGGTGTGGGGAGACACCGACCCCACGTGCTGCCTCCCAGCCCCCAGTTCAGCCGCGCTGCCCGGCCAGATCCCCCTGCGCCACCCCAGACCCTAAAGCTTCAGCCCCTGGCACTGCCCAGCAAAGCACTAGCCAGCAGAGCCCTCTTGGATGTCTGTCTTTCTCCCTAAGCTGCTCCCACGATTGCAAATGCAGGCAGTTTTTCTTATCTTTCTCACTAAAACCACTGGGATACGTCACTGTGTGCAGCTGCGATGCTGCGGCCGCCCCCGGCCCCGCGGAGCGAGGTGGGCAGTGCCTGTAGGCACGGGCAGGGTGCAGGGTGCCCTGCACGCTCGGCACCGCTCTCTCTGGGAGCTGCCGAGGTCCGAGGGCTCTGGGAAAGCTGGTTTCTCACTCTGGAAATGTCAGAGTTTTCTCTGCTATTTTTAATTAGTGACCTTCCCTCTGAAGCCTTGACGCTGGCAGGGAAACGCTAAATATTTATGCGGTCTCCCTCCCAACTCGCTGTCTGTTGGGAGCTTGCCTAGATGGAAATTTCCCAGGCAGCCCCGGCTGCGGGCGATGCCCACCCCTCGCGTGGTGGGGCCGGGTCAGTGGCCCCCCATCCCAGCACCCGGCCAGTCCCTGGCGCGGGGCGAGGAGGGAGGTGAGCGGAGAAGGGACCACGCGCAGGGGAACAGAGCCGCAGGGGGCGTCCAGCCCACCCAAGGCACTTACTGAGGATGATGAGAAGCCCTACGACAAAAGCCACGATGGCGAAGATGAGCCCCCCGTTGCGGATGGTCTCATAGTCTGGGGAGGAGGAGGAGGAGGAGAGCCGAGCAGGCGTCAGCCCGGCCAGGGGCAGAGCCCGTGGGCAGCCATGTGGGGGGACTGCCCATCCTGCAGCCCCTGGGGTGCACGGGGCACACACTCACCGTAGCTGAACCTGTCCAGGCCCTGCTCGGGCGCTTGCTCTGGAAAAGAGGAGAAACCCAAGTGAGAGCCAGGGCTTGGGCTTGTGGTGGGTGCCTGGACGGGGCGGCGAGGTGGGAAAGATGAAGACCGCCAGCAAGAGGACTCTGACTTCCTTAAGGTCTAGCTGAGCCCGTAACGGATTCCCAAATTCCTGCGTTTGACCCCAGGAAGTTTAAAGTTCACGGTGCCTTCGCAGGATGCATTCACAGGATCCACGGGAGTCTTCGAGCTCCAGGTGAAGCTGCAGACGGGCACCTGGCTCCGTTATTTGCAGCAGCTGGTCGCTATTTGCTAAGGCTGCGCCGCCGGCAGAGCAGCTTTCACAGTGCCCTCGGGAAGTGCTGCTGCCCATCGGACTCGTCAGGGCAGCGATGGCTCTGCTCCCACGGCCAAAGAACCCCTCGGGCTGACACCTCGCACCGGGGTGCGTCCTGGCAGCTCCATACCGACAGGCTCATCTGTCTGACGGCTGCATGTTACTGCTCGAGCCACCTTACCTGACTGCGCGTCCCTCTGCCTGGAGCCGTTTGGAAGGAGGAATCCCCTCGAGAAGCCAAACACCAGCTGGCACCGATGTGCCAGCAGGCTGCAGAGCTCTGGGGATTCATCCCCGCGTCTCCCCCAAATCTTCCACAACCTTCCCCCGTGGAGGCTCCAGCGTGGCAGGAGGGACTGGCCCTGTGCCTCCCACGGGGATGCCCCCCCCAGGGAAGCCCCTTTCGGGTGGCCCGAGCAGGGTGCTGGCTGCAGGTGCCTGCCGCCCGCCCCGCTCCCCGCAACACCCTTACCATCACCCATCGCCTCGGTGTGTCGTCCGGCGGGTGTCTCGCTCTGGGAGCGGGCGCCCGCGGGAAAGCACATTAATTGGGAGACAAACCTCATTAAACATTAACGGCCGCGGTGTAATGTTTATCGCAGTCACGAGGGGAGGCGCAGGGCTCCCGCCCACCCTTGGGAAGGAGGCCCGGGAGGGGAGGGCAGGGTACGCACCCACCGTGCCAGCCGGCGGGGACTGGGCACCCTGGAGCCACCGGTGTCCCTGTCCCAGCTTTCCAAACATGAGGCTAGCTGGGCTTCACCTCCCACGGCGGAAGCGAGCCCGAGGCGGGAGGCAGAGGGATGGGCTCAGGGACGGGCTGCGACTGCCTTTTGCTGGAGAGAAGCGGGCAGCATGCCCTGTCCCTGCAGGTCCCCACAAAAGCCATCTCAGTGCCTCCCGGCCCGGCGTCAAGCCATGTGGGGGGTCCGTGCGGCCCCCCAGCACAGCAATGCCCGCGGTGCATCCCTGCCCGGCTGTGGGTACCAGGACGCTGCGCCCCTGGGGGCTGTGCCGCCAGCCCCGGGTGGCGAGGCCGGCTGCCAGGAGGGCTGTTCACTCCAGTTTGCTCTAATCTGGCGATCAGCAAGCGGCAGTCACGCGCCCGAGCCCATCAGCGCTGCGGTGGCCGGGGGGAGCCGGCCCCAGGGACCTCTCCCCTCGGCATCAGCTCCGGCGCTGCGGGGTGAAGCCAAGCCCTGGGAGGGTGCTGCGTGGGGCCCTCCTGCCGTCACGGAGCCGAGACGGTGCCCAGCATCCCCCTCCGTCGGCGCACCAGTGGCTGTCACACAAGCTCCTGAAAGGCCAGGGGACAAGGGGGCTCTGTGCCCGCATCCCTCGGGGCTGGCCGCTCCCACACTCCCTTCACAGGGTGGCCGGCCATTGTTGAAACTGCTGCTGGCTGCAGAAAAGAGGGCGGCGGGGAGGGGGGAATGGGAGAGCCCGCCGCTGCTAGCACAAAGCCCATCTGTGCTGGCCGGGGGGATGCGCTGCCACTGCTCCCCTCCACCGCGGGACAGCGTGGGAAACCACTCGCCAGCTCGCCCAGCCACCCTCCCCAGCAGAGCCACGGCCCTCGTCCCCATCCCGCAGCCTCTCCCCGAGCCCTGGAAATGCCACGGCCCTTGAGACGACGCAGCCAGGCACCGATAGAAACGATATTTTATTCCTTTCCCCCCCTTTTAGGTCACAGCACGGAACACACCAGTGCTTCACCACAGCAGCACACTCGCCTATTTAAAAGGAAACACAATAGCTCAGTTTATTTTACAACAGTCGGGATTTTGCCATTTCTACACACCACAGGGATTTCTTTGTTTCGTGTTAACACCAAGAGCACACTACAGACACCACGGGCACTCCGACGCGGGACACGCAGAGAGCTGACACCGAGGGGCCGGGCTGCGCGGGGGCTGCTCTGCAGAAGGGGAGCAGAGCTCTCTGCCATGGCCGGGGGGAAGGCAAGGGACGCAGTACCGGAGACACAGTCCCTCTGCCTCACCCAGATGGGACAGAGAGTGCTTCCCAGTCCCGCCAAGGGATGCAAAGCACACAGGGACACAGCCCACGCTGGAGGCAGGGCCACCGCGGTGGGGTAGGCATAGCAGAAACCCCCTCTCCAAACCATCCTGGAGGACAAGAACGTGTGGACGGCGCTCTGACATGTTTCAGTGCAGCCCTAGACATCCCCCACTGCTTTGGCAAGTGCCCACAACTAAGCCGGTGGTCCCCAGCCCCAGCTGAGGGCATGGTTTTTCTTGCCCAGGGGCTTGGGGAAGGGGCCAGACTCACGGGTTTGCCTCCGACCCACCAGCAGACACAAGGTGACGATGGACTCTGGGCTCAGCCCCTCCAGAGCCGTCACGTCACCACTGCAAAGCCCTGTGCATCGCTCACTGCTGCTCCGCGGGGCGAAGGGGCAGGTGGCATCAGGGGGCTGATGACATGTAATCGCCACGGGACGACACGCAGCACTGACGCGGGTGGCCGTGTCCCGGATCCACGGCACAGGGAGCGACGAGGCATCAGGAAGGGCAGGGAGCACCGGGAGGAAACGCCGCTGCCCTTTCCCTGCCCAAGACAAGCAAGGACAGGATCTTTAATTCAGTCCGTGTTTCTCTTTAGCCCTCAGAGACTGTTGAACCTGCCCGCCTCTGTCTGCGGGCCGGCAGAGCGCTGGCGAGGAGCTGGTTTGTGCTGGTTAGCAGGGTCACCGCTGCGCAGCCGCCCTCTTTCACAGTGTCACCGTGCTGGGGGATTTCACGGGCTTCTCGGCCACCACAGCATTTCCTCATGTTTAAAACAGCATCCCGCAGGGACGGCGTGGTTTTAGCCAGGGACACGAAGGGGGCACGCCAAGCAGGCGAGAAAGGGGAGCCCTAAATCCTGCAGGCAGGTGCCACCACCTGGGGCGGTCAAGCTGCGGGATGTCCCCCCTGACTCACCCCCCCCACCGCGGCTGCCTTTGGGCTGGGGGCGCGCAGGAGGATTATTGCTGAAACGGCAACGCGCGGCCCAGAGTCACGCTGGGCAAGCCCCAAGAACGCTCGACTGGTCCCCGAGCCCTGCCCAAAGCCAGCCGGGGTGACCCACGAGCCCCCCACTGCGGGTGCGGGGACGCAGGGGTCCCCCGGGGCTGCAGCAGGCTCTGTGCCGCCCTGCGGGTCCCCTGCCCGGGCTGGGGGGGCAGCGCCTGCCAGTCGTACAGAGCCCGAATCACACGCACAGCACGAGAAAGGTGAAGAGAAAGTCACTATTACAACATCAGCAACGACTAGCCCTAGAGGTAATGATCATCTCACATCAACATTACACACCACTGGAGGCAGAGAGGACGGGAGCGGAGTTTAGTCGGGTTAGTAAACAGAGAACCGGTGCTGAAGTACAGAGGGTAACACAGACACAGCAGCTTCGCGTCTCCTTAGAGGGACCTGCTGCTGCGATTGCAGTTTCCTCGCAGGCCACTGGCATCTGCGGTCCGAGCATCTGTCCCGGGGTCTCTGGGTCTGCGTGGGGAGGAGAGCAGCGAGTCAGGCCGGGAGCAGCGCCGCCGCCTTGCCCTGCGCGGGGCTCGTCCACCAGCAGCACAAATCACGCTCGCCCCAGCACGGGCTCCAGCCGTTCCCCGGCTCCCAACAGCCCGGGAGCTTGGGGCAACTCTGGCTGCAGGCGAGGAGCCCCGGGGAACTCGCACTCAGCTCTCTGGAGGCCCTAAAAATAAAGCCACTTCGGGGTGGAGGAGCACAAGGGAAGGAAACGCAATGCAAGGGAAAATCCGGACAGATGCTTCCTTTTCCTGCTGGGCTGAGTGGGGCTGGCCGAGCATGGGACACCCGGCACCTCGCCAGCACTGCATGTTTCCCTGCCAGTGCTCGCTCCTGCACCGTGCTGGGGATGCAGAGCCGCCCAGTCCCAGCAGACTAGTCTACTGGGAGCCCCGGAGTCGCCCCCCGCATGCAGCCCCGGCCACCCCTCCCTTCCTTCCCAGCACTGAGGCTGTGACAGCCCTGGTGCCACCACTCACGCTGGCCTGGGCCGGTCCGCGGCAGCCCCGGGACTCACCGCATGGCTCTCGTTCAGTTCTCCGCTTTCTGTGCTCCCGTCGCTGCAAAGGGAAGGGCAGAGGGGTTGCAGTGCCTGCCCACAGCTGGATGCTCTGCAGGCAGGCAGGCACAACCCAGAAGCAGCGGCAGAGGACACACAGCATGGGACAGGTGACCTTACCGTTTGAGGTGATCAGGTTCTCAGCCTGAGCCTCCTCGTCCCCCGGAGCTCTGCAAGAAGAGGTGCACGGTGAGAGCGGGTGGGACCTGCACCCACCCCAGGGGTGGGATGCCCCAGAGCGCAGGGACACGCTGAGGAAGGTGCCCTGGGAGCTGTGCCACCCAGGAGGCCCGCAGCAGAGCATCCCTCCACTTTGGGCACCAGGCACCCGAAAGGGATGCCGAGGGACCGCAGCCAGAGAGCCCGGGGAGAGCTGAGCACGGGGCAGAGAGGCTCTCCAAGGCAGATCCTGCCCCACTCACCTGGGCTTCTGGTTGAAACTGCACCTGCAGCTCCTGCCTGCAAGGGGAGAGAAACACCGTGAGCGTGGGCAAAGTGGGAACCGGCCATGGCCTTTCCCGACAGCCACCCCCCGCGCCCAGCACCCGCCCGGTCTCAAACTTACTGAGTATAAGGAGAATGCCGACAGTGAACAGGACCACGGCAAACACCAGCCCTCCGATCCTCAGGCTCTGGTAATCTGGGGGGAAGAGACAGAGCGCCTTGTTCCTGCCGGGCTGAGGGAAGGGGCCAGCCTCTTTTGCTCCCCATCGCACAGGCACACGTGTCCCTGCCTGCACGCCCATGCCCAGCGATGCTCACCATAGTTGAAGGGGTCCTCCTCCTTCTCCTGGGTGGCCACTGGAAATAAGCAGACAAGGGGTGTGAGGTGAGCCCCTGCAGCCCCCCGCTGCCCCTACACCACTCCAGCCCCCTTGGATCAGAGGGGCGGCTGTCCTCTGGGGCCCCACAGCCTTTTCCCGTGCCCCTGCCACCTCCTCTATGCGGAAAACACTTGACACCTACCATCTGCCACCACCACCGGCACCAGCAGGGAGCACAGGAAGATCAGCGCTGCCTCCATGGCTGCTGGGAGAGAGGGGAGAAGCGGGGTCAGCACCTGGGTGGCTGGTGGAGGGCACCGTGACGGGGCTGGGGGGCACAGGAGGGACCACAGACAACGGTGCCCGACTGTGCACAGCCCCTGCAGCCCACACTGGGAGAGGGAGCCAGGCTGGCCATAGCCGCACCCAGCCCGACAGGCACACAGCGGCTCACAGGTGCAAAGGAGGGGAAGGGTCTGAGCAGACAGACAGGCTTTTTGCGGGGTGCTGTGGCATATTTTCGACCACCTCTCCACCGCTGTCTCTGCTCCCGGCACGGTTCTCAGTGCGGTCGCAAGGTTGCACTGCAGGCAACGGGGCCAGCACAAGGGCTGTGATCTCTCCATCAAGGTCAGTACTGTGCCCTTCACCCAGAGCATACTTTAATTTGTCCCAATTAGCATAGCAATTACAGCACATTCCTACAATGAGGCCAGTGGTCCTGGTGGGACCCGACCTGGAAGCTGCACTTGCCCCTCCCAGCTCCCCACGCTCACCTGCGGCAGTGAGACCTTCAATACCCCTCGGTCCCCCCTCGCCCCCAAGCCTCTCCCTGCCCCTTCGCAAGCACCCACACACCGGGGGCACCCTCGGGAGCACGGCCCCGTCTCAAGGTCTCAGCCTGGGCGTAACAACGGGCTGTGACGCTCCCTGCCAGCTCGGGGCTGCACACCTCTGTGCCCCGAGCTGCTGCTGCACCCATCTGGGATGGGCACCCTCGGGACCAGCCAACACCAGGCACCGCCACTCTGCAAAGGGAGAGCCCTGCCAGCACACACGCTACCTATTAACTGGCCCCGAGCACAGCGGGGCCGACACGAGCATCCTTTCTCCTCCTCCCAAGGGGCCAGGTTGCCCTCCGTCCTGACAGCTGGCCCAGGGCACTGCGGACCCAGCCGTCCCTTCCCAGCGGGTGGCTGCGTGCGGGGGACACACCTCTTGCCAGGAGGAGAGGGCTTGGCAGACGCGTCTCCGTCGAGGGAGCGAGCCGGGGGGCTGGGGAGCACAGAGGCAGGGTGGACGCTGCCTCCCCGGCCGCCCGCCCGCCGGGCTCGGCTGGTTTGTGCTCGGCGGCTGCCAGGCAGTCACTACGCAGCCCGATGACAGGGCTGGGTGGCCATACATGGTGCGGGAGCGCGAGGAGGGCTCGCTGCTGGCGCAGGAGAGGAAGGGGGAGGTTATCGCACGCCCTGCACAGCACTGATAGCACCGAGTGCTACAGAGCTGCTGCAGCTGCTGCGCTGGATTAGTGCCGATAAGAAAGGGGCCCTCGACAGAGCAGGAATTCAGCTAGCGGATGGATGCAGATCCCCAGCGTGCTGCTCTTCAGCCCCTCCAGAGCCTGACCTGATTTGGATGCGACCTCAATCCCAGCCCACCCCGCCTGCCAGCCACGGGGACAGGCAGCTCGGCTGCCCCGGCCCGGCTCCTCGGGGCACCGCGGTCCCCCAGATCCCGCTGCGGCTCCTCGTCCCAGCTTGTGCTGTGGAGGTGCCCAGGGAAGGCTCATCAGTGCCCACCAGCCTGCCCGAGCTGGCCCCAGCGGCATTTCGCCCCACGGCTGCTCCCGGTGCTGCCGTCAGGAGCCAGCTCCCATTGCGCCTGCGGAGGGATGGAGCCTCCAGCACCTGCTAACGTGGGGAGCACGTTTCCAGAACCCGACGCATTCATCAGGACAAGTTGCCTCCCATGATAATCCACGTCCTTCCCTCCCCTTCCACGTCTTGTCATTTTGAAGTAAACGTGTTTTATCTGAACGCTGGAGGGTTTAATTTCCCTCGCCTGCAGCTGCCGCTGCCATTGTGCGGCGCGGGGCTGCGCTGCCACACCGCGCTGGAGCGTGCCGCTGGCTCCCTGTGCCCAGACAAGCCCTCCCGTTTGCTGAGGCACGTAATTCTGGATAATTACCAGGTCTTAGAAACATGTACAAAGAACCCAACAGCTGGTGATACAGTAACTTCTAGCTGAGCATTTTCCCCGCGTCCTTTATCTCATGTCCT
Organism: Chroicocephalus ridibundus; assembly: GCF_963924245.1. NCBI lineage: Eukaryota > Metazoa > Chordata > Aves > Charadriiformes > Laridae > Chroicocephalus > Chroicocephalus ridibundus. The sequence goes on from NC_086301.1 coordinate 1,330,309, forward strand.
TTATCTCCTTACTGCCGAGGCTGCCAGCGCAAAATCAGTGTCATTACCCGATACGAGGGTGTTGTACGTGCACAAGGAGATGCAATACAGCACATGCCGTTGCTAGATGAACAGTATTAATTGGCTCTTATGGTGCATTAATGATGCCTTGATTTTTTGAAGAAGCCATTAATCAGATTTTTACTGTTTATTTTGCTGCTATTTGACTACTATTGTAGCAGCAGCTCAGCGACATCCCCCGGAGCACACACTCGGGAATCTTGCATTATTCACAACCGTCCCATTCCTGCCCTGAGCCCCAACACCCCAGCCAAGGTGCATGGGACCCTGTCCCTGCGGCTGAGCTTTGCTGTGAGTGCAGGGGGGCCGCCTGGGTGCCCTCGCCCCCCGCACACTCCCCTCCCACAGCCCTGCAGCTCCTGCAGGCACCAGCTCTCACCCTGAGTCACCCCTCACGTGCGAATCACCTCCCCATCGCACCGTTTCTATTTTGGGGTGCTCCCGTTGGCACCCGGGAAGGTGTTTTACAGCACGGGCAGCCCTGCCTGCCGCGGCACGGGGGTCTGACAGGCAGGTCCCGGAGCAGCTCGGAAACCAGAGGAGCCCCGTGGCTGGCTGCCTGGGCGTGCTTCGCCAGCACGAACAGAAGGAACATGCCCCAGCGCAGGCTTCGCTCCCCGCTCTCCGCAGCTGCCCAGCGCTGGGGCCCCGCTCAGCCCCAGACCGTGTTTCCAGTCCCCCGCTCAGCTCTTGGCTCCTCGCGCTTCATGCGGCAGAGCTCACTTTTGTTGCCAAGCACACAACACACATATGTTCTTTGTTTTTCTAACTCAGTTCCCAAAATTCGCAGGCTTCCGTGCGCTACGACTTCTCTCCGTGCGAGTTAACCACCAGGATTGGCGGGGTCCCTGCTAGGAAAACAAACACAGCGTTCCAGAGCGCAAACGAGCCCACTTCTCCTCCAAGGAAGCATATGCTTCGCGAAGCTCCACAGGTTTTTGTTTTTTTTTTTTGTGTTGTTTCATGCTGGCCCACCCACTTTTCCGCAGAGCTGAAATAAAAACGGGAAGAGCAAACGTGGCAAGGGCTTTGCTGTTTTCCTCGCTTGCGCCTTCAGCCCACAGTGTCCGAGGCAGGAAGGCGCTGCTCCCTGCCCTCCCTCCAGGCTGAATCCAGCTCTGCCTTCACACAAAGGCAGCGGAAAAAACAACAGCTGCCCCACGAGCGACGGAGCCCCGAGCCCAGCCTGCTCCTCACCCACACTGCGCCGTTTTCGCCGCTTTCTCCCCATTATTAGTGACACAAAGCTTGCAGTCACCAAACCCAGCGGCCACACACCCGTACAGCTCAGGGGGAACGGGCAGCGCCAAGCACTTCGCATGCGAATCGAATCAAAACATGTTTTTTTCCTGTTAGAACTGCAAGATCTGCCTTAATAGGGAGAGCGGCAGAGTGGCACAGGAAGCGGGGCGGCGGTGCCCGGAGCTCTCCTTCCCTCTCACCTCAAACCAATCTGCGGTTTTAAGATACTCTACACCGAAGATATTTATATACCAAATATTTACCCCTCTGTCCCCATCTGCGTGACTGAGCGAGAGCTGTTCGGGGGTTACCTGTGCTCTCCCCGAACCCCTCTCTGGTAGGATGGGGACGAGCCCAGGCTGAGGGACTGACCCTGCACCACCACAGAGGTGGCCAGGGCTGGACCTGCCCCGTGGTGAGGGTTTGCAGGTGGTGCCCACAGAGCCACCCTTGTCCTCAGACGCTGGCAGGACCCAGACGCTCAGGGATGCCCTCCCTGCCCTGGGGAAGCATTGCCCCGGGGTGCCCTGCTTGGCCCTGGGGCCGGAGGAGCCAGCGCAGCCTGGCCCCTGGGGCCACCAGCCGTGGCTAGCAGCCCCAGGAGCAGTGCCTGGCTGGGGCTCGGTCCCATCCTGCCCAGCACAGCCACTGGCAGCACCAGGGCCACCCTCGCCACGCTGGGCTTGGGGCAGCCAGAGCTGGTAGCCACCCGCAGCCACGCAGCTGACAGGCACCGGAGCCGGCCGAGTGACTCACTGCCCTGCTGCCTTCCTGCCGCGCTCGTGGCCAACACGCCTCGCCCCGTGCAAGGCACAGTCACCGCCCTCCCCCAGCCTCCCGCTTCTGGATAATCCCTCCTTGCAATCCTGCGTGTCCCTGGGTTAGCGTGCGTGCGAGACAGAGGAGCGAGGGGAAATCCGGACAGACAGACCCAGTCTCTCCTGCCCACCAATTAGCTCTCCGTAGCATGACAAATCATGCCAGAGCAAGGCAGGTAAATTTGTAACGGCACTGAATCTTGAAGTCCCCTTTTCCTTTTCATTGTTTTGCATAGATCAGCCCTGTCAAGTCTCAGCCATCACAGCCTAACGCTGGGCAGCCTCCTCCTTCCGTCAGGAGTCCTCAGGGCATCTCCCGAAGATCAGACCTAGTTAAAATCTCCACTTTCTGTGCAAAGCCCCCAAGACCGTGACAGCAGTGCTCAGTTGCCTGGAGCATTTAAGAGTGTGCATGTGTGAATGGACATTTCCAGCTATGCATAGATGGGCTCTTCTGCCATTTCACGTCAGCATCAATCTGGCTATTAACGCGCCTGTTGTTGCACCTCGTGCTCCTAAATGAGAGAGGAGAGATTTCCAGCCCTCGCCATTCTGATGTGGACAGCACTTCCCAAATTTGGTGCCGACTGAAAGTCTGCCCGGACAGAAGACCAAGTTTGGGGTACCTCCCCAAACCAGAGGATATCCCAAGGAAACCCTCTCCAGGAGCCGCAGGAACCCGAGCTTCAGCCCTGGACGAGACTCTCACACGGACCCCCACGGACCAGCCCTGACCAGGTCGATGCTTGCAGGAACACGTGGTCACAGGGAATTGCTGAACACGGCTAAGCAAGGCTCTGAGCGCACCCCGTGCTGCCTCCCTCACCCATACCCCTGCACTCAACTTGCCTCCTGCAAGGCTTCTTCCAGCCCTGGGTGACCAGCCCCAAAACATCAAGGAGCCTCAGACAAAGCTGCCCAGCCACATCTGGCTCACCGGCAGTCCCCGGCCCACCCCTGACAATACACGTTTCCCCAAACAAGAAGCAGCAGGCATGAAAAAACGGAGGCTTGCCCTTCACTGGAGGCAGACCTCCGAGCTAATGGCCACCCAGCAGCACTGGCATTGGGAGAGCCGACAGGGAACCCAGCACTCGGCACCGGGGAAGCAGTAAACACCACCACCACCTCCTCCCGTCGGCACTCTGCTGCTCCTGAGCTCCCTTCGTTTGCTTAACAGATAACCGGGTGCTGTAAACCTAAGCCCTGCACCTGCTCAAGCCGTCCTGTCCTCCCTCCACACCCAGCCCTCGCCACACCCCAGCCAAAGCCCGGGCTCCGCGTGCTGAGCGGGGCACGGCCGGGCGTCAGCACCACGGGAATACAACAGGCAGTCAAAAAGCAGAGGTTACCTGGCAGGTCCCGCTGGCGAGAGAAATCCGGAGCAGCAGCAAGCACTGAATAGAAGCTGTTTCAAGCTGCCGTGTGTCCCAGGGTGCCACAATACTGCCAGGCACAGCAGAGCATCAAAGAGCGGACATTTTCTCCAGTCGCTCCTTTGCTGTTGCCGTCAGTCACGACCACCACCAATCGCAAGGCAAACAGGAGTCCCCACCAGGCACGGCCCTTGTCCCTGCCAGCACCGCTGTGGCTGCACGTGGTGAGCGGGGACAGCCACAGCCCCCTCAGCAGGATGCCCCATGCCGCCTGGGGCGAGCAGTGCCTTCTCCGTGCTCGGGAGGTGCGGTGACATGACGGCCATGGAGCTCGGTGGCCTCTTTCTTTACACTTTGGAAAGACACAAACAGCCCGAAAGGCAAACATGGGGGAACAACCAGGCACAAAGCTGCCAGTTCGCTGCACTGGGGAGTCGTCCTCAACACCAAAGTCTAAACTCACGGCAAAACCGCGACTCTCCGCGGTGTATTACCCAAACGGTTAAGTTTCAAGGAGACAGCTAAAATTCCAAGATGAGGGTGAAACACAAGTGTCACAAGAAGGTGTAGCCAGCCCCACACCTCACAGGCACAGGGGACTCTCCGGCAGCTCTAACAGGTGGCCTGGCTCCGCAGCCACTGCCCTCTACGCTGGCAGCTTTCCCTCGCGCACTCCCCATCACTCCATCTCAGAACCACGCTCCTGCCGCATGTGGGCAGGGGCTCTCTGGGCTCATCTTCATTCCAAAGTGGGAGCGAAAGCACCCCAGGGGGGCTAAAAATCCCAACAGGACCCAAGAGCACCTCAGAGCACTGCGGGCTTGCTGGAATGGGTGCAGGGGACCGCTTCAAGTCCTAATCCACAGGCAGCTTTTCCCGAGAGGCTGCTCTTTCATGCTGCAAAGCTTATTCACATCCACATGAACCACCTGTCACTTTCCCTCCCACAGAAATATTCCTGCAAGATCCGAGTTCCACCACATGGACTCTGATATCTGTTTCTTCAGGAAGCATTAATTACACACCCTGAGAGACACGCTCTTCCTTTCCTCTGGTACGCCTTCCCGGGATAAAGCACTTCACTGTTTATGTATCGCTACGGCGTTACTAAAATATTTAACAACAGAAGCCAGAGCGCTGCCAAACACTCGGAGAGGAGGATTACCTCCCTCTTCCCGGAGCTCCCCGCGCACCACGGAGCCCAGCCAGCCCGGGGCAACCCGGGGGAGGCAGGGCGTGCCCGGGGTCTACCCGCGGTGGGGACGGCTGGTCCGCCGGGGCACCCTTCCCAGCACGGGGGGCCGGTAACCAGGCAACGGTGGGATGAGGGAAACCACGGTACCCGGGCGTTGCCATGGCAGCCGCCAGGACCGGGGATGCGGGCGGCCCGAGGCGCAAGGCGGCGTCCCGGGGCACCGATCCGGCCCGGGGTGCAGGGCGGGGCGTGCCGTGCCCCGGCGGCTTCCCCGATAGAACGGGGCCGCGGCGCGGCGATGCCCCGAGCCCCGCTACGCGGAGCCCCGAGCCGAGCGCCCCCGAGCCGGGCGGGACACGCCGCCGCGCCCTCCCCGGCCCCGCCGGAGGCGCCCCGTCGGCCGGACCCACCTGAGCTCTCGGGCCGGAGCGGAGCGGAGCGGAGCGGTGCGGGCTGTCGGTCCCCGCTGCGCCGGGCGGCGGCGGGGGGTCGCGGAGCGGCGCGGTGTGTGCGCGGAGCGGGGCTGCTGCACAAAGGGGAGCGGGGCGGGCCGGGCCGGGCGGGGCGGGGGCGGCGCCTGCCGCCGGCGGGGGGGCGGCGGGAGAGCCCGGGGGAGCGGGGGGGGGCGAGGGGCGAGCGGAGCTGGGGCGGAGAGTGGCGGCCGGGAGCGGCACACAAAGGGCCGGGGGCTCCCCGCCGCCCCCCCGGACGTGCTTGGCCCCCTTTGCACAGCTGCAATTGGGGTCGGGGCGTGTGCGCTTCCTGGGCGGGGGGGGGCGAGGCGAGGTTTGATGGGCATCAGCTGCTCCGAGATCACACAGTCACAGAAGGGTTGGGGTCGGAAGGGACGTTCGGAGGCCAAAGTAGCGAGAGGACGGGGGGGAATGGCTTCAAACTGGAAGAGGGGACGTTTAGGTTAGATCTCAGAGTGAAATTTTTCACTCTGAGGGCGGTGAGCCCCTGGCCCAGGTTGCCCAGAGCAGCTGTGGCTGCCCCATCCCTGGAGGGGTTCAAGGCCAGGTTGGACGGGGCTTGGAGCAACCCGATCTAGTGGAAGGTGTCCCTGCCCAGGGCAGGGGGTGGCACTGGGTGGGCTTTGAGGTCCATTCCAACCTAAACCATTCTATGATCACCTCGTCCAACCCCCTGCCAAAGCAGGGTCACCCGGAGCAGGTTGGACAGGAACACATCCAGGCAGGTTTGGAATGCCTCCGGAGGAGAGTCCACCACCTCTCTGGGCAGCCTGTGACAGGGCTCTGGCACCCTCAAAGGAAATAAGTTTTTCCTCGTCTTCAGCCACAATTCCCTGTGTTCCAGTTTGCGCCCGTTGCCCCTTGTCCTGTCACTGGACACCACCAGAAAGAGTCTGGCCCCATGCTCTTGTCCCCTAGCCTCTAGCTATTTATGAGCATTGATGAGATCACGCAGCAAGTCCTGCTGCATGCAGGCTGCAGGTTCACACCAGGCTCTAAAACATCCTTCCCGCACCAGAGAGCCGGCGTGGACTCTGCCCCGCGCTGCGTGCCTGGTGCGGAGGTAGTGAAGGAAACAGCGAGCGAGGAACAGGCTGCTGGAGCTCCTCTGGGGCTAACAGAAAATCTACACAGATAAATGGGTAAACACGGTGCCAGAGGCTTTTCTCTCTTGCTCGCCGCCTCCCAAGAGCGGGATGGCGTAGCTGGAAAGGGGATGCCACGCTGCCAGGCCAGATGGCCCAGTTCACAGGGTGTTAGTCACGTTGCCAGGTCAGATCTCAAGGGCCAGCCTGGTCGGGCCAGCTGGGAGGGGACAGCAGGGACACTTCCAGCTCAGCAGTAGTAGTATCTGGTTTGGTTTCAGGGGCGCTCAGGACCTGCTACCTGCATTGACTCCCCCCAGTCCACCAGCATTTAGCAGCCGCAGAGAAACAGCCCCCTTGGGTTTTACCCAGATCAGGTCAGAAACCACCACATACTTCAGAGAGCCAGGGCAAAATGGTGCCTAAGAGAAGGAGAAGGGCTGCACCCACCGCTGCTGTCAGCAAACGCCCTGCCAGAGAGCTTTGTGGCAACCAACCAGTTTATTCCCATTGCACAGCTGGGCGCGTTGGGAGGAGCAAGATCCGGGAGGGAGATATGTGTTTAATACAGCACGGCCCGGCCCCTGGAGGGAACGCCTGTGCCCAGGCGAGCTGCTCGTGGCTGGGAACAGCCTGGTCGCAGCCACAGCAGGGAGGGAAGCTTCGGTCCTGACCGTGCCTGGAGCCACCGAGGTGCCCGCGGCTCGGGCCAGGGCCACCACCCCGCGGCTGGGGGCACCTGCAGCAGGAGGGCAGTGAGCTGGGGGCCTGCCCTGAGCTCCTGAGAGCTGGGCAAACCACAGCATCAACAGCACTTGGTGGTACCCTCTCAAACCCAGAGCCTTTCCATGTCAGGTGGGCAACTGGGCGGTAGCCCCAGGGCACAGCTCCCTTTCAGGGCAGGCTGGCACACCCCTGTCTGCCTGGCTCCTGCTGCTGCCCTGGAGAGCCATCCCTTCTCGAAAAAACACCTTGGCAATGCTGTCACCGCCGAGCTGCTTCATCCCCTAATAACTCAAATGCATCTTAGATAGAAATCAGACAATAATGGCACATAGTCCATTGTACATTCACTTCCCAGCTTCCAGTAACATATAAAAAGAAAATAAACCAGCACTGGCATTTCAAGGCAATTATTCAGAAGGGTCAAGAGATACAGCCCAACACAGAGGAGCTGGATAACGTCAAGTCTCTTTAATGCGTAGGGATAACACGATAAGGCTGTCAGTTGCCCTGCAGTGAGTGAGGTGCGGATCAAGCAGTTATAATCAAGTTTTGGGCTTCTCTGACCTTGCCCGTTCCTCGGCTGCTATTATCCACCGCACGCAGGAAAGTATTCTGATGCTGTGATCATGCCCCGGGGACTGCAGCGAGCGCAGGGGGTCTCTGCGGAGGCAGACACTGAGCCCCCACACAGACAGCGGCCAGGACCCCCGGCTGGCTGTGCTGCGTGCTCTCCTTCCTTTCGCTCTTTATCTGCAAATTTGCAAGGCACTGCCCAAAGCAATAGAATCTAAGAAACTGGCAGCATAGATTTATTTTTTTTTTCTGTAGAAACCGAGGTAAAAGAGAGACCCGGCTGCGGAGGTAGGAAGGGAAGGGTCCTCCCGGGGAGGAAAAGCAGCTCCGGCCACTGCTGCTGGTAAACATCTGCCCCACAGAGCCGCTCTGCTGGAGAGAACCCAACCCAGCAACCGCTCCTGTTCTGGCGAAACTGGGCCAAACCTTTCGCTGGTGTAATGCGGGCTAGCAGCACAGAGGCCGGGCGGATGATGCCAATTTGTGCTAACGAAGGGGCTGGGCTGATCTCCTCACGCAACTGGAGTCAATAGGAGCGGTGCCAGCAGCTTCAACCAGGGCATGATTTCATCTCGGCCTGCGTCGTCTTACGCCCCAGCAGCCGTCTCCTCTCCGCGCTCCTGGCAGGGAGCAGGGGAAGGAGCTGCTTGCTCTCCAGAACTTTCCCCTCCAATCTTAAGGCCTTTCCCCTCTCTGTAACGCCCAGCTTGCAAACTGCCCCGTTGGTGGCAACGCAGCCCTCAGCCTGGTCAGGGGCACGGGAGAACCGAGCCGTGATAAAAATTGTGCGCGGCCGTATGGCTGCGTTTATCCTAAAAACATCACCCAATGTTTCTTGTGCTCCGAGTTCCCCTGGGAGCGAAGGACAAAGCCGTGAAGCTGCCAAGGGCCGGGTTCACCAGGGTGGGTATCGCACAAGCTGAAGTTCAGCAGCTCCCCGCCAAGTAATGATGTTACCGGCCATGGAAGGGAACCAATCCAAAACCATGGGGAAAACATTTTTGTAGAGAAACATCATCTCTGAAACCATATAAACAAATCCGTTTGGGCACAGCAGAACAAAGAGCTATAAAAGGAGAGTTTGGGAAAAACACCACTAATGGGCGGTAATTCACACGGTGCCCGCCAGACTGTATTTTTGTAATTTGCATTCCCTGGAGAGGCACTGGCCTCTGATTTCCGAAGCACAGAGGAATATGGGAACAGCCCAGCCAGCTGCGGGGCCACACTCGGCACCCCTTGGCTCAGAAGGTGCTCCGGAGCAGGACGCGGCCGAACAAGCAGGGTGCCAGTGAGTACAGGGGAGCACCCACCGCGGCTGTGCTCCCCCAGGGGCAGCACGCAGCAGGACCTTCTCACTCAAATTCTCCAGAAGCGGAGGCGAAGCCGTGTCCGAGGCGTCTGCTTCATCTGCACGGCCTTGCCTTTGGGCACGGCAGAGCACCAGAGACGTGGGCAGGCGGCTTCACAAGAAACTCATCGCTCCTAATCTGGCTGGGAAACGTCAGCCCTTGGGAAAACACAACATACCTTTCTGTGGGCCGGGAGGAGAGACCACTGGACATCAGGTTTAGCAGAAATAAATTAAATTTGTATTAGGGGCTGAAATTGTTTCTCTGCTTTGAGAGGCTATTTCAGAGAACAGAGGAGCAATAACCTCTGAGGAGGTGAAATCCACAGCAGAGGAGCAGGTCCTCCCTGTGCTGAAACGGCACTGTTAGCAGGACCTTAGTGCCAGCAAGATCAGCTCTTATTAGGTTCCAATTTTTGTTTTGTTCTTTCTCAAAAGATCTGTTTCTCCAGCACGCCATGGCAGACAGCAATAAAATGTTACGAGCTGCTGCTCCGTGGTGCACACTGTGACTTTTATGAGCAGAAACCCCCAGATCCCAGAGAGCCTTTAGACAAACGCAAGCTGGGTCTGTAACTTAAGCCCCATTGAATTCACAATTTAATCAGACCAACATAAAATGGGGAAGTCACGCAGGGCCACCGCTCTTACCCCGTTCTCAACTGCTTCTGTTTGTCAAAACCACGTTACCTTCACCACTGCACGTGCGGAGCGGTCAGCTGTAACACAGTCAGCAGAGACGCGGTGCCTCTGTGTGCCGGGGAGAAAGCGCCCCCGTTCCTCCCTGCTGTCCCTCCTGCGACCAGGGGCAGGGGGGACACTCAGCCCCCAACACAGGGCACAGATCCTGCCTGGGCCACCCGCTGTGAGAGCCCGTATCCGTGGCACCAGCAGGAAAGCTGCCACCGTTCTGCTGCTGCGTCCAAGCAGGACGTGCAAACAGGTGACAGTGGCAGAGTGCCACCAAGGCATCGGAGCCCAGCGCGAGCCCCGTGGCTGGCAGCACCCAACACAGCACGCTGGCCAGGGCAGGAATGTCCGCTTCCCCGAGGCCAGAGCCCTGCCGCTCCGCAAAGCTGCAGAAAGGGGAGGCTGCATGTGAGGCACCAGCCTCCCCGCGTCACCCGCTCTCCAGAAGAGCCCTGCCTGCAGCGGGGCACCCCAGCACCCCGCTGGGGAGGACACCTCGGGCTCGCCGGGGACGCGCTGGAGCCCCACGGCAGCAGCTGAGCAGCAGTGCCCCAGCTCGCACCCCCCGTCCGACCGCAGGGCTGCTGCGGCAGGTTTTGCTCCAGCCCTTTTCACGCTTCCATTTTTAGCCGCGGTTTGCAGTGTTATTCCTGCAGCACTAGCTGTGTCAGGGCCCAGCAAAGCTTCTGCCCTGGCTCAGTGTTTTCCCCACTGAGCAGCACCCCTGAGCCCGTACCCTGCCCAGCCAGCCCCCTCCCACCCCAGGGAAGACGAACCAGACTGGCCACGACCCCCTCCCAGCCTCAGGATTCACCCCAACTTCAGGCACAGCCTTAGGGCATCGTCTGCACCCCTGCACGGCCCTCCAGCTGAGCAGGATGGGGCTCAGCACCTACGCCTCCCCGCACCCAGGGGCTCTGCTCACTCTCCCACTACCGCTGTCAATCCTGCAGCTTCCAGCAGGACATTGCCCTGTTCCAACGGGAGCCTCGACAGGCTGGGTTTTGCCCCACAGCTACAAACCCCCTCCCCAGCCGCAGGTTATTCCCTCCCCACCGCCGAGCTCACTGAGCAGCACAGACATTATACAGTGAAAATGGTCTCTCGGCCTCCACACCCCCCTTCACAAGAGGCTCGCACATGCTGTGGGAGGTTTCTGGGTTGCTTCTTTGAAAAGCTATTTGAGGTCAGGCTGACTCAGTGTTTCCCAAAAGGCAACAACCCTTATTGTCTCAGTGTGGGTCTAGAGCAGCCGCCAAGCACCGCCCTGCGCGCTGGGGCCTGATCCGGGTCCCGGGGACCGGCAGGTGCTTTCTGCACACGAAAAGCCAGACCAGATCTGCTATCCCAAAGTTCAAAGGCAAACCGCAGCTCCCTGCCTGCAGATAACCTTTTCCACAGCAGGCGACCCGTTCTGGGAACCCGGGGGATGCTCCCAGGAGGTGAGGAAGGGACGTGCCTGCAGCAGCCCACGCACCCCGACAATTTCTCGTCCTCACTTTGCATGCAGCTCTGCAGCTCCAGAGCCTGCGTGCGGTCGGAGACGGCACTCTCCAGCTTATGGGAAATGAGCCCTCCCAGTCCAGAAAGAGCCAGGTGGCCGTGCTGTAAGCCATACAGGTCAGAAACCAGGCTCCATGCAAAGTCCCGTACTCACGCCATTCGGGGAGCTGATGTTCAGCGCTGAGCCCTCTGCTGGGGGTTTGCCCCCCCTCCACCCTACGCCACACCAACCTCCTTCCCAAGGCGGCAGGGGCAGGCTGGCCATCGCGCTCCCGTGCCGGGAGGAGATGGGGCTGGAACCAGCAGGGACAGACTTGTGAGGCAGCTTCAGGCTATTTCAAAGACAGCGAGTGAGCTCCCCAAAGCACCAGTCCCTCCTTTAATGTTTCCAGCCGCAAGAAGATGGCTTACAAAGAAGGAGTACAAGCAACCTTTCCTCCTCCCAAGGCAAATGCAAGGCTGAATGCTCATTACTGCCATCTCTCTAACACGGGGCAATCGCACAGGCTGTGCAGCCTTCTCAGGAAAGCGTTTTATTCTGGTCCACAGCATTCACAGGCTGGATTTTGCTACGGCTCTCCCCTGGGCTCATGCCCATGGATTCCTACCCCCCAGGAGGCTTTACCCCCACACAGCTCCATCCCCACATCACTTCTGCTGCCAAGCCCCCATAAGACTTAAACCTCCCCCTTTCTCTCAGTCGTGAGCAGTAACTCGGAGGGTGAAGGGCAGGGAGGGCTTGTGCTAAAAGCCACTTTATCACACGCGCCCACGCGAACGGCGTCAGCCAGAGAGCAGCTCGGGAGCGGGTGTGCACTGGGGTGCTGAGCAGGTCGGGGAGCAGGGACCGGCCACACGCAGTCCTGGGAGTGGGCATGTGCTCAGACCACGTCCACAGCATGGAAAAATAAACAAACGGGGATTTCTCTGTCGGGGAGGAACAGCATTTAAAAGGCGCTTCATAAACCTATCTACAAACATGAGAGCGGCTACTGCTCCTCCTAGAGGGTGGTGGAACTGCACCTCGAGGCTCCGCTTCGCTCAGCTCTCCCTGGAGAAAAGAGGGAGGATGGCCTGGCTGGGACAGCGTGGCACACAGCTGCACGGTGCCGGATGAGTCCCATCCCACACCCCAGGTAACAAACCTGCGACCCCGCAGCACCCTGCAAAGGAGAGCTCTCCCTCGCCACGGGCACCCCATGGCTTTCCTGCTCCTCGCTGCCATCTGCAACCTCCACCAGATCACCGGGCAGCGCTCGCAGCCCGGCGCCTGCTGAGTGTGCCGCAGTCCTGCCAGGAAGCACTCACAACACCCCTGGTCCGGACACGTCTATTTACACGAGGAGAAGCACAGACACAGGGCGAGGAGGGTCTGCCAGCCGGCACGGCCAGCTGCCAGCACAGGCTGCTGCCCCCTGCGTGCTGCCGGGCCGGGGCTGGCTGGGTCCTGTCCCCAGCCGCCACCAGGCCACCTCCCTGGCGCTGGGCGAGGGCAGAGTCACTTTGCAGACACTGTTTTTTCAGAAGTCGGGGACAGCGACGTGCCCCTGGCTGCGCGGACAGTCCAGAGATAGGTGGGGGGATCTCCTGGTAGCATCGTGCCCTGGCGGCCACCAAGGGCAGGAGCCCGTGCCAGCCGCAGAGGCACAGTCCGGGCAAGTCTCCATCCCGGTCTTAGTCGTTCTCACTCTGCAAGGAGAGAGGGGAGAGCAAGGGTGAGGTGACACGGCTTGGGCTGGGGGGATACAGCCCGTCTCAGTGCACCCGAGGCCACCTGATAAGTCTCCCTGCCCGAGCACAGCCCTGCCGTGCCACCTCACCTCCATTTTGCTGTATATCCAGCTGAGGAGCTTTGTCACACGTGTGTAAACACCAGGCTTGTTCTTCTGGCCACATCCTGTCCCCCAGCTCGTCACCCCAGCCACATACCAGCGGCCGTTGTCCTCGCAGACCAGGGGCCCTCCACTGTCACCCTGGCAGAGAGGGGCAGAGCGGTCAGGAGAGGAACAGGAGATGCCCCTTTGCCGGTACCTAGCCAGGGGACACCGGCATGCAGGAAAAGCGGGCAGCCCCGCTGGTCCCATACGACCTTGCTGGTGGGACCGTGTGCCCCGGCTCACCTGGCACGCATCCTTCCCTCCCTGCAGGTACCCAGCGCACATCATCCGTGGGGTCAGGTAGCCCTCGTACACCTTGTCGCTGTTGCAGATCTTGTAGTCGATGAGCTTCACCTCGGCCTCCCGCAGCTTTGGGGAGGTGTTATCTGCAAGGCAAGAGGAGCCGTGGGGCAGGGTGGGCTTCATCCCCCTGCCGCCCCCCAAACCCTCCGCAGCACCAGGCGTTTCTGCGGCACTGAGGGAGGAGGATGGTGTTTCTTGCAGAGCCGTACAGCCGTGAGGGCAACCGCTGCCAGTCACCCCTGCGGGAATGGCCCTCAAATGCTGCAGCAGAGCCACTTTCGCTCCTCGTGTGCTGGGCTCGCAGGTCAGGCTGCAGCGCACAGGAGCTGCCCGTGGAGAGACAGCGTCCTCCCTCACCTTCGTTCTCCCTGGTCTTCCCAAAGCCGGTGATGAAGCAGGACCTGCCAGTCTGGAATCGCTGGCCGTACATGGGGAGGCAGGCTGGGCGAACCTGAGCTGGAGGGAGACACGATGAAAACCAGGCGAGAAGAGAGGGATGAGTCACCCAGGAGCAAAATAGCCACTGAAGTCACCAGCCCTGTGGCTAGGGAGGAGCATGGTGTGCAGGAAACGCTCCCCTCTGTGCCCACCTGGGCAGGGTCCCTGCCGGCCCCTCGCCACACTGCCCATGTGGGGCACAGCGAGCGGCACGATGCCGGCTGCACAGCGCAGCCCATGGCTACGTGCCGGGCCCTGCCAGGGGAGGACAGACCAGTTCCCAACCACAGGACAGGCATGCAAAATGGTGTGGCCACAGCTGAATAGGATGCCCCAGCTGGCAGCAGCCCCAGGGATGGCTCCGAGGGGACCCGAGATGCCTCTCGCTCCTGCCCGTCCCCAGGCTCTCTCTGTCCCCCCCAAACACCAGCCCCAGCCCTGCAAGCTGAGAGGTCTCACCTGAGAGCGTCAGGGGCCTTGAGAGCTTCATGAGAGCGATGTCGTAGTCATCGTGGTCATCGCTGTAGTTGGAGTTGATGATGACCTGGGAGACGGGGATGCCCTCTGTGTGCTGCTTCAGGTCCGAGACCCCGCCGTACACCTTCCAGTCGTCGAGGATCTTCATGCTGTTCCTGGGCAAGGGACAGATGGGGGTAGCAAGGAGTGAGACGTGGGGCTGGGCTGAGCCGGTGCCCCCGGGCTGGGCAGCAGCACTCACATGAAGAAGCAGTGGGCTGCGGTGAGGACCCACTGCGCGTCGATGATGGTGCCGCCGCAGATGTGGATCGGCCCATACTGCACACTGACTTGCCAGGGCCATTTGCTCACAGAGGTTTCCTTTCCCCCGATGATCCGGCCAGAAATCCTCTGCCCACAGGCTGGAGGGGGAGAGCAGGGCTGAGAGAGGGGCTCTGAGAGCAGGCAACATGGAGGGGGACGCGCAAATACATCCCCACCACCCGCGGTGCTCGGTAGTTCACAGGGGCCAGTGGAGATCATGAGAAAGCAGTCTTCGTAGTTTTCTATCACCCAGAAAGTTTGCTGGAAAACACCCTGTTTGCCCAACCCTGTGCAAAGAAAGGAGGAAAGCGCTCCCAAGAACGTGTTTGGCCTCGGCCGCCCTTGGCCGGGTACCCTGTCAGCCAGCCCCCTTACTTGTGCATCGGAGGGAGACGTACTTTCCCGTGAGGCACTGGGAGCTGCGGGAGAGAAGAGGGAGAAGCAGCCTCAGCCCCAGCCCCGCAGCACTAGGGCAGGGCAGGGTCAGGAGGAGACGCTGCCTGGTACCTGTTGAGGCTCTGCTGGATGGTCTCTCGCTCGTCGGTCACGGTGAGGCTCTTGCCGGTGAGGCGCAGGGGGACGTATTCAGTCTGCGATGCACTGGGAGGGGAGGGGAGAGAGGCAGTGAGGATCCCCCCTGGCTGGGCACTGACTGCCTCGTCCCTGCCTTTTAGAAGCAGCTCTACACGCTAAACCCCGGGGGGGGACAGAAAAACGCCCAGAGCAGTGCTGGACACACAGCCTTCCAGCACGAAAACACAATGCTGGGGGAAAGAGACAGCGGAACGTGCACCCGGCCAGGGCAGGAGGGCCAGAGCAATGCCCAGGGGGCTGACAGGGCCCAAGTGCCCAAGCAGGATGACTTATCCTTGGGGAATTACTTCTGAAATCCCAGCTGCCGGCAGGTCTTTCTGGAGAAGGAGTCGTCCCAGGCGCTGCTGCACACCGGCAGCCACTGGCTCTCAGCACTGGAGTAGATGTGGAGCAAGGACTCGTCGGACGTGAAGCGCACTGCGGGGATGGAGCCGGCGGGTCAGTGGTACCCACGGGCTGCCCTCGCTCCCGCCCCCCCGGCTCCCGGTGCCTCACCGCAGCCCAGCTCGTCGCTCCTCTGGGAGCAGTCGACGACGCCGTCGCAGCGCACGGGGCTGTCCTTGCAGCTCTCGGCAGGCTCCTTGTACACAATGCCGGTCTGTGACCGCCAGAACATAACTGGAAGCAAGCGCAGGCTGTGGTGAGGCCGTTGGCAGGGAGGGACTCGCTGTGGGTGAGGGTGCTGTGACCCACCCGGCCGGGAAGCTGGAGGAGGTCTGCCACGCAGAAGGGCACTCCCAAACACCGAGCTTGGGTGCAGGGCTGCCATTTGAGCCAAGGCTGAAGAGCTGCCGGACGCGGGGCTGAAGGAGGACTGCCCTGAGGACTCCTCCCGTGCCAGCCCAGCAGCACCCAGCTCAGCTGCTGCGAGCCTCCCGCTGAGCCCACTTCTGGCTTGCCCCTGCAGAAAGATGCTTCCAGCCTGCCCGATGCTTCAAGCCCACCAGCTACAGCAGCTGGAGAACCCCCAGCCAGATGCCGCGAGGATTAAAGGGAATCCCCCTGTGCCTGTGCCTGCTCCACCTACGCACCGCGCTTCGTTTGACGGGTGCTGCCCGCCACCCCTGCGCCTCGGGGAGGGCGAGCGTGGGCGCTGCTGGGGGTGCCCCGCTGCCGCCAGCCCAGGAGGAGGAAAGCGCGGTGCAGCCCCCCAGCCCCGCTCGGGACGGCAGGGAGCCCCGGCAGCGGCTCCCCGTTCCCCGGCGATCCTGCTCCTGCGCCTCCAGCAGATGTCAGGAACACTCAGGAAATGGGAAGAGCACGTCCCTGCCTGCCACGTCCCGGCCCGGGGGTTTCCCTGCGGCACTTCCCAGCCTCGGTGACCCCCCAAGCCTCTGCTGACCCCCAGCGCCTCCGAGGTCTCCCTCCCCCCAGGGAGCGCCAAGCTGGGACCCCACTCACACAGCAGGATGAGGGCGATGAGCAGCACGATGAGGACGGAGACGCAGAAGATGAGCGCAAGCCGTCGCTGGCTCATGCAGGGAGCTCTGAACATGGAGGATCCTGGCAGCAGGGCAGAGGCAGGGTCAGGGGGAGCACCGCCTTCCCGGGGTGCCCGGACCCTGCTGCCCACCAGGTCATAGCAGCAGCTCCCCAGAGGACCCACGAGATGTGGGGGAGCAGAGCCACGCACACCCCGCACCTCCCCATGGCATCCCCCCATCCTGCCATGGTCACTGTCCTCCCCCTTGCCTCTGGCACCCCTCACGTCCCCAGGGAAACACCAGCCTGTGCGTGAGCCCAGCAGTAGACACAGGCACCCATTCCTTGCCTCCCTCCATCCCTCCCCACCCTAGGTAGGACTGGGGCCAGGGCGGCCAGAGACCGCCCTCGGCACCATCCTCTTACGTGTGCTCTCACAGGTCGTGCAGGAGGCCGGGGCTGCACTGGACTCGGGGCTGTAGGGCTTGAAGCTAATGCCAAGGACACTTTCCGGAGGCTGTGGAGGTCGGGCACCAAAGATGCTGCTGACTATGGAGGCATGGAGGCTGGGAGCGACACTGCTGGGCGATGCCGTGGTCTGCGAGCAGAGGATCATTAGTGGTAACGACCATTGCCCACCAGAGAGACCCCACAGCTGCCGCCCCTGTCACCAAGGCAGCCATGAAGGCAGAGGTGATGTGGAGCTGAGCTCCCCAGCATGGCACGGAGCTTCCCAGCATGGCCAGTGATTGCCACTGGTGGCTATTCCTCCACAGCACCATGAACCGCATGGAGAGTTCATTCAGTGCCTCTCTCTGTACCATGAAGCTCAAGCCGTACCCCATCTGGGACGGCTGAAAATCTCTTTGTCGCAGAGCTTTTCCCCTTTGGTTGGCTGCTGGCCAAATTTCCCCAACCGATCGCTTTGATCAGAGCAATCAGCTGGGTATTTGGCATCGGGTCAGTCACGCTGTGGCCCAGTTCCACGGGGCTATTGCCCCAATTTATGCATCTATCCTTAATTAGCCATTTGAAAAATACAGTGCAATTTCCAGCTGTTATTTAGTAATACTTAATAATCAGTGTTTTCCAAGCCCTGAAACATCCTGCACCCTGGAATGCTGTTCTGCAGTTGTGTCACTCCTAATCCATGAATTTGCAAAAGAATAGGTATTTGTTTCCTTTCCTCAAGATACACTCTTCCAAGCGCCCCACCAGCTTCAGAAGTGAGAGCCTCTCATCTTCCTCCAGAGGGGACCTGTGTACAAGGCCCACAATAAATGCTGTTTCCTCTGCCATTTGCAAAATCCCAGCTACGCCTCTGGCAACAAGGAATGGCTGCGTGCCTTACAGAAACTGCAAGGGCATCGCCAGCCGGCACACGGCAAGTTGCCTCCTTCCAGCTGGATTTTCTCTACCCTGGTGTTTCCTGCCGGGAATGGAGGACCCTAATGAGCACGTCGGGAGGTGGATCACGCTGTGTAAATATGGCTGTGCCCTTTCTTGCAATGCGGTGGTGTAACTTCCTGGGTATTATTCCTGTGAGTCACAATCCCTGGCGTGGCCACGCGTGCTCCCCGTGCGGGGTCTGCGCCAGCCCCAGCTGAACATCGGGGGACACACACCGCCTTTCCCACTGTGCCTTAGTAACTGCTCGCAGCCCAAGTTCATCAGCCACAGAGCCGGCCGGCACAGCACGCCGGGCTCCCGGGGAGGCTGCCTGGCCACCCGCCCTGGCCAGCAGTGGGGTGCGCAGGGCCACCCCCCGGCACAGACCTCCTCCCGCCGCCCGCGGGGACCTTGGCACAGGCACCGCTAACGTCTCCCGGCCATCGAAAGCCACTTCCCCGGGCTGCTGCGCGCATGGGGAGGAGCAGAGGCAGTTCTGTTGTACCGCATCACCCACCCCTTCCCCGCCACACGGCCAGAACAAGCCTGAATTCGCTCAGCCTGCAGCCAAAGGCCAGTTTTTCCTTCGCCTGAACTTCACAGCAGCCGTGGGCACAAGCCCAGGGCAGCCAGGCTGCAGATCTGGCTTCTCTCCAGCTCTCCTAGAGGTGCCGGGGAGCCCCTCGCTGCGCTCTGCGGGCTGGGCTACCACAGCAGCGTCCTCCCCTCAGGAGTCTGAGCAGTCACACCAATGGGATTCAAGGTCCCGCAGCAGGTATTGCACACCCGCACCCTGAAACACCCCCAGGGATCCTCAGTTGTTAGAAAGTGCACACAACCAGCAAGGGAGCCAGAGCTGCTGCAGGTCCCGCACGGCTGCTTTGCAGAGACAAAGTCACAAGCAGATGCCAGGAACCCTTCCTAGGAAAAGAATTTCTCCTGTCTAGGTGTAAATGAGGTTTTCGTAAATACCCAGGCAGTATCACTGAAGTGGGCATTTGTATGCTGTCTCCACGTCTGATATTTCACGTGCCTCACCCTGCAGCGAGCGTAACCCTCCGGTTATCAGAGCAGCAGAATTACAGCGCTGTTAAAGACAAGCCTCTCCATTGTACTAGGAAACACAGCTCAACTTGACCAGTAAGCCAGCGATGCTGGATACGAAAGCACTTCTCCAGTGCACAAACGTTTCAAATTAACACGTGAGTTCACTATAGGTTAAGTTGCTCCTATTATTCCTTAGCAGGAAACACATGCCCTTTCTTACACTCCGGCGAAATATTAGCTACTTATTTCCTTGAAAGTCTAAGGTCCAAGTATTTTTCTTTCTTAGTTCCATCACAGAAGCTAACAATTTTTATGAGGGGCTCCTGGTAACCAGCATAACTGATGGCTGTTGTACAGCCACTGGAGCAGAGAACAAACAGCAGCAGCTCCACAGAGACATTTCTGTTAAGGAGCATGCGTTACCCTGGTGAGCGAGCTGCACCTTCTGCCCACAAAACCTTTACTCATCCTTTGCTGGCTTTTGAGTAAAGTCAGACCCGGAGCCATGCCTATCTCACATGCGTGGCTGCGGTTTGAGCCCTTTTTCTGACGTCCTCTCTGCAAAGGTTCCAGCAGCCGCAAGAGCAAAGCGCTGCTGTGGGCTGGCACCGGAGCACCCGGCGTGGGGAGGGCGAGCGCAGCCAGCTCCTTTCCCTGCCAGGGCGGACCCTCGCAACCAGGGCAGGCGGGATGCTGGGGGTGAGCGCAGGGACCACCGGCCAGCTCTGCTCGCCTCCCGCCCAGCCCAGGCTGCTGGGGCACCAGCAGGCAATGCCCGTCTGCAGCGGGAGCCCTCTGCTGAACTTGTCCTGAGCAAAAACACCACCTCAGTCCACTCTCCCTCTTCTCCCAGGCTTTGAGCAAAGCTGGGAAGAGCGGCGCCAGAGACACCCATGCCTTTTGCACCCGGAGCTGCCATTTGCACTGACCTCCAGCTCGAGTCCCAGCGGCAGAGGGCGATCACTGGGGGGAAGGTGGTCCAGGCTGGGTTCCAGGCTCGGGATCCACACGTGATGGGGAGGGAAGGCAGGGAAACCAGCCAGCAGTCACCCACAGTTTCGGAGTGGGAGGGAGAGCGGAAGAAGCCAGGCAACACCTGGGGTGTTGCAACTGGACCTGGGGCCCAGCCGCGTCTCGGAGCAGCAGAAGGGCACAGCAGCTACCCAAAATTGGGAGCATCAAGAGGCAAGAGAGGTAGCCTGGCTTAAAAAAGCTGGAAGGAGCTGCCTAAAGAGGTGATCATCTTTCCCAGCTGAGCTCGGCAGCCCACCCCTCACAGCCAAGCAAGGAACCACGTGGTTGTGGAGCGCTGATTGTCCACGGCGGACTAGCTCAGCAAGCTAGTATCGATGAATGACAACAGCGACATGGTCCTCACACTCACCTGCAACAAAACCTGCCTAAATATCTGAAAGCCCCTGTTCCCTCCTGGTGACACCCAACCCGCAGCTGAGCGGTGCCTCGGCGGTGCCTCCCCGGGAGGGGCAGACCCCCAGCCCTGGGGACGAGCTGCAGGACGATGCTGCCGAGACCCAGATGCCGTAAAGGGCAACACACGGGGAAGTGATATCCCAAAGCACACAAGGGCCATTTTGCAAGCACAGGTGACAAGCCACGTCGATTGAGTCAGCCCCATCTGGCCAGGGACAGGTTGCCCTATGCCAGCGTGAGCAGCCCTTCAGGCAGGGATCAGAAACTGTTCCAGGGGGTGAGTAATCGCTGCTCACCCCATTCCACGGATGGGCAAACCAAGGCACGGAAAGATGAAGCGACTCTCCTGCAGTTGCAGAGCCGAGGGTGGCACCTGGGACTCCTAATGGCCCATTTAATCCAAGTGACAAGGCCGACGTGGCCCAGTGGGGATGCCCGATATTGGGTAATTGTCTCCATACGTGGGCATCCCAATTCCTGCCACTGTCTCACCAAGACATGGTGTCACTGCCCACTTTCAGGGCTACTCAGGACCAGGGTGACACTGCAAAGCTGGGGACAGGCTGTCCTCCCTCGGGACGCAGCCAGGACCTGGCACAAGCCCACTCCGTCCCTGCTCCTGGCTGCCTCCGAATCACCAAGGGGCAGGAAGAGGGTGGCTTTAACAGCTGGTCCTGCCTCCCCTCGAGCCCCATCCAGCCCGTCACTGCTGGCTTTGCACGTCCCGGACGTCGCTGGCACAGCCGGCAGCGTTCGGCGTGGTAATTACCTGCTGCCTCGCCCGGGCGGGCTGAGCCCGGTGCCCAGCCGGGGATGGATGTTTTCCTCATGACAGGATGCTCGGCAAGGCCCCACAGGTGAGACCGAGCAGTCCCCGGTCCACCCAGGCCAGAAAGCGCACGGGGAAAACTGCCAGGAGAGCGGTTGAGGGAGGGCAGCGGGGGCCAGGGCCAGCGGCGTGCTGCTGCTGCTGCTACCGGCGTGCAGCCCCATGGGAGCCAGCTCCCACCAGCAGCACCAGCCCACCCCACCACCCAGTCTCCCTGGTTCCAGCATGGAAAAGCAACGGTGCTGGGGTCCCTGACACCTCACAGGGCTGAAACTGGGGATGCTGGCAGCCGTCCTCCTCCCTCCACGTGCCGAGGGGGTGCCGGAGGCAGCAGCCCCACAGGCAGCTCGCCCCAGGTCCTTCTCCCTGCAGGCAGCAACAGGCAACGCCCCAGAGAGCAGAAACTGGGCCCTCCACCAAACCCCGAGGAGAGCGGGTCCCTACGGCCACAGAGCGACCC
The DNA here is from genome assembly GCF_963924245.1 of Chroicocephalus ridibundus. NCBI lineage: Eukaryota > Metazoa > Chordata > Aves > Charadriiformes > Laridae > Chroicocephalus > Chroicocephalus ridibundus. The sequence goes on from NC_086301.1 coordinate 1,351,971, forward strand.
CTGGTACCCTGAGCCGGGCCGGAGCTGGGGGAGCTGCCCCGCGCCTTACCGGAGATATTTTCCCGTCCATCGGCCGCTGCAGGGCTGGGCTGGGATCACAGCTCCGGCACAGCCATCCTTCACGGCGCAGAGCGAGGTCGGGTCCGCGGGGACGGGGCAGAATCTGTTTGGCGAGCGGCTCGTACGTCAGTGCCAGCGCCGGGCGCGGAGGGAAACCAGTCCAACCTGCCGCCCAGCTCCACCGCTGCCTGTTTCCCAACTGCTCCAGGCACAGCATGCAAAATACCTGCTGCCGGTCGCCCCGGCCAGGCACTGAGGAACACCGGGCAGGTGCAGCACAACCCTCGGCTACAGCCAAAGGTCCAGGAGTCAGATAGGAGGTGAGGTCTGTCTCCAGAGGAGAGCATCATCCCAGGCACTGGGGGCTCCTCACCGCTCCCCTGGCTCGCTGCCTGCCCAAGGGCCCCCTTCTCCACCATATGCCCACCACGCACTCACACACACCTCTCCTGCCCCGGCCAAGGGCTGCGAGCATCAGCTGCAGATGGGAGAAAAGGCGATGCGCAACCACATCCAGCCCCAGCAAAAACCCTCTCATGCTCCTCAGGTGACCGAGAAGTCCAGAATGCCCCATTCCAAGGGAAATGAAACACCATTTACCTTAAGTTTCTCCAGAAGCTCTTTCATTCCTTTACTCATGGAGCAATGCTTTCGCATTGTGCAAGGAGAAAGCAGCTGTCTCCCGCTTCCTCTGTGGGCACGAGCGAGGAGATGCTTTGCTTAACCCAGAACTCACATTTGGGAGAAACAGGTAAAAATATTCAGAATAAAAGGAAAAAGGCCTAGCTCCTTTGTGTGCTTTCTGATGTCCAGACCCCTGGCCCCATGACCCTCGGTGCCACACGCCCCACTCGCCCCAGCCCCTGCACTCCTCGCTGGCTAGGGTTCTATTTTCCAGGCACATTTCTCCCAGCATTATTCATAGCATAAGTCCCTTATTCATCCGGCTCCCCACCCACACCGGCTCATCGGAAGGGCAGGAGACAAGCAGGGCCATCCAAGCTTGGATGAAACCTGCTGCAAAGCCCCCTTGATTTCAAGGCTGAAAAGCCCAGGATGGATCCCGCTGTCCCCTCCACCCTTCCCTGGGGCTCCCCATCCCATCCCTTCCCAGAAGGGTCAATTCCTGCCCTTCTCCCGTGCACAGCCTGGGAACAAACCCAGGCGGCTAGCGAGGGGGATCAGGGAGCTCAGATGAGAAGACCAACACCTGAGTCCATCCTGATCTTGGTGTTTCCTCCTATTTTCTGCTTGCAAGGTCATTACCGAGCCCTTTGCCTGCCAAGGTCCAGCACCTGCGCTTCAGCACACAGGGCAAACGCTTCCCCGGTGGTGGCCACGAGCCAGGCCACCTGCTCTGGGGCTTTCCCTGCTTCCAGGGTGGTTTCTGAGCCAGCCCTGGCTCTACAGCACACTCCTCTTCTGTTTTCACACCCAAGACTGACGGCGTTTTGTTTGCTGCTTGCAGCTGCCCCGTTCCGCCGGGGGCTCTGCCCCGCCGGGGTGCAGGGCTGGGGGAGAAGCGAGCTGGGTGCCCGGGCAGCCCTGAGCTGGCCTCGTGCACGTACCTGCGCGAGAAGCCACCGCCTCTTCTGAAGGGGGATCTTCTGAAAGCAGCTCCAGGTGGCAGCTCCAGGAATGATTGTTTGCTGATGTTTCTAGAAAGCCACCAACAGAAAGCAAGTTACAGAGAACTGTGTGTCTGGGCTTGACCCCGGCAACCTGATGTTAAATGTCAAGCGTTCGCAACACCTCCCGGGTGAAATCCTCACACTTTCTTGCTGGTAACTGCTCCCATGAGCCCTCCTGCACCCTCCTGCCCTCCCAGCTAGCAAACTGAGGTGCTAATAACACACACAGCCGGAGCCGGCACTGCCAGCCCCAGGGAGCCCGGCAGCTCCTCCGCTCTCTGCTCCGACCTACGGGCATGAGGGAACTGGGGAGGGAAGAGGATAACACAGAGGAAAGACCTGATGTAAGGTTCTGACTCGGGTAATTTCCAGGTTATTAAAAACATGGCTATTCCTATTCAAACAGTCACTTATTTTTCAGATTAAAAGGAAAAACTTGACAGCATTCTCGGCACGCTGCCGCACTGTCCCGGCATCAGCTCCTCGCGTGGCAGCTGGCAGTGGCCACATCCCTGCGGCAGCTCGTGTACCAGCGCGAGCATCGTGGGGCGCTTGCCCTGCTCACGATCTGAGCATTCAGCAGAACTGTCATTTCTCCTCAGCCTGCCTCATTTTCCCCTAAATTGCCAGCCATTTCTCCCCAGCCTCTGAACCGCCTTACCCGCAGGACCAGCCCCACGGTGTCTTTTCCAGAAGGCTCCCTTCTTCCTCATTTTTGGTCCCGTTGCTTTTGATTTTCATTCTTTTACCTGAAATGTGAGTTGTGGCTTTGTGTGGGATGAGGTTGTGCTTCATCTCAGGACTCCCAAATTCAGTGGATGCCCAGATCTGACTCACGAGCTGAGAGCAGAGTGACGGGACATCAACGGGTCTCGCAAACGGGGGAATAAAGCCAAGCTGGGGTGAAGCCAGGGAAGGGATGTGCTGCAGGAGCCGTGCCTATGGCTGCCCTCAGCAGAGGGAGAGCCTCTCCCGCTGCCGGGCACCCAACACCACCACCCCATGCCCCTGTCTCCCCCATGGCCCCAGAGGAGCGGAGACAAAGCCTGCATGTCCCTGGGTGCCACGCGAGCCAGGCGTGCCACCATGCCATCCCTGAGGTCCTGCTGCCCACCAGGCACCAGGGGACAGCTTGGTGGCACCGCTGGACCCACCCTGCGGATGACAAATGTGCTGGTGCTCTGGCAAGTCTGCCGGTTCGTGGAAGCCTGTGGGCTTTAGCAGGAAGGATGAGTCAGGGGAAAAAGCAGAAATCTCCTACTTTGGGCGCTTAAGATGGCTCTTTGAGGAGCCATTCTGCTGCGGCAAGGGGACCCGAGGTCCTGCCCCTCTATGCCCACCGAGCCAGGGACTGCTCTGAAGCTGAGGCTGTCCAGAGCACTCTCAGTTTCTCTTGCTCTTTTTATCACTGTCCTTCCCGCGAATTCCCCAGGGGGAAATTCCTCTTCTCAAGATGAAGCACTCTTCATCACATGAGGGCCCCTGGGTTTGCACAGGCCCCAGGAAAGCCCTCAAGCAAGCTCTGTTGTAATGTAGCCTGCCAGAGGGCAAAGCAGAGGACTTGCAGCCCGCTCGGTGGCAATTCAGGTCCTAGCACCTGCGGTCAGCATCACCAGGGCATCGCCCTGGGGCCAGAGCTGCCAGAGCCCCGGGGACAGCTTACAGCCCCCTCCGCCGCACACGACTTCAGAGCTTGAGACACCACCCGGCTTTAGCCGCTGGCAGGACAGGGCACTGGCCCAAGGGGACACTGCCAGGCGTGTGCCATGCTCAGTTAAGTCCCCGAGATGGGCCATCCTCGGTGCTAACGCTCGGCCCCTGTGCCGTGCTTTTCACATCTCATTTAATAATGAAACAGCGATGGCAGACACATGATGGACTCCTATTTTCCCTTTCTCAGCAGTGTACCGCTTTGTTCAGAAAAGCCCCCAGAGCTCTTCCTTTCAGGCTGCCTGTAGGAAATGCCCAGGCTGGGCTGAGAGATTAGCTGTGGGTGAGTGGGTGGGCAGTAAAGAAAAGTGGAAGTCACGACGCTGCTACTTTCCTCCTGCTGCGCTAACGCCTCCGAGACGTCACTGAGCCAGCCCCCAGGGGAAAAACAAGCGATCAGCAGCCTGCCAGAGCAGAGCTCGGCAGGCACCCTGCTCACCCAGCCCGGTGCTCGCAGAGGATGCTGAGCCGGCATGGCCCCCTCCGCCGCAGCCCTGGCACTGTGCGTGGCGCTGCTCCTCGCCCAGCGGACGGACGGTGAGTCTCTCCTGCCCCTCACTGTGTTGGCTTTCAGCTCCCCGCTCGCCGTGTCTGAGCCCCATGGCTCCCAGCAGGCTGCTCTGCTCCTCTCTGCACCCGAGATCCCATCACCGGGCTGGGGACGGAGATGGGAGAAGGCAGCGATCGGAGCTGCGGTGGTTTGGGGTTCAGCTCGGACACCTTTGCTGGCCGGTCAGGGCTCAGGCTGCTGGTACCCACTGGCTCCTGCCTGCTTGGAGCAGGACACGGCCAGGGCTCCCTGATCACCACTCAACCTTTCTCCGCTGGTTGGGAGCCTAAAGGCTGTGTTAGCCCTCGGGCATCAGTCTTGCTTACCTCCACCAGCGTGGACCATGGTGCCTTGTGTTGCGGTGAGATGGCCCGGTCAGCGCTCTGCTGACAGCCCTCCTCCCCACGGGTGGCTTTGCGTTTGCTGGCAGAGAGCGGCTGCCGAAGAAACCAGCACAGAACGGGTGGCAGATGTTATCTAGCGATGCTTTGCTGCACGTGACAGTACCGAAATTCAGGCAGGAGGTGTGAAAAAGTCTATTTCTTCCAGACAGCAGATAAGCAAAACAGGAAAGCTGAATCCAAACAGAGCTGCTAGCAAACAGCAGGGGCCCTCAGGGACGCAAATACAGCAGGCTTCCAATCCTTTCGTGGGCCAGAAAAGCAGGGAGATCTGCTGGGCTAGGCTGAGCAGGGCTCTCCCCAGAAGCAAGAGGAAGGGAAAGAGGGGGACGAGCAAATGCTGAGACTGGGAAGAGGGACAGGGCTGGGCAAAGCCTTGAGCCAGGGCTGAGCCTACAGCTTTTCGGGTGAGCGGGCAAGCTCCAGGCGAGCCATCGGGGAGGCAATTGCTCCTGTGGGTGGCAGGGGGATGGCACAGGACAGGACAGGACGCCCTGCAGCCTCACCTAACGCTGGCCTTCGGCCCCGCAGGTGAGCAGCTGGTGAGACCCACGCACGTGCGCTTTGCTGCGGAAACGGCACATCACCTGCTGCGGTGGAAGCCAGGACACAACACCTCCAGTGATGTCCGCTACGAAGTGCAGCACAAAGTGTGAGTACAGCCATGGGGAGACAGGGGGTTTTGGTCCCTGCCCAAGGTCACCAACAGCGGTGATGAGAGAGTGCCTGGCACCAGTCAGCACCGCTCTCACCCCAGGCGCTTCTCCCTGCAGCTACGGCACAAATTTTTCCTGGACAGACATTCCGAGATGCATGAATATCTCAGAGTGCTCCTGCGACCTCACGTACTACACCCTGGATCCTGCCCGGCGCTACTACGCACGGGTCAGGGCCGTGTCCGGAAACCACACGTCCCCGTGGCAAAGGACCAACTCTTTCTCCCCACAAGAAGGTAGGTCTGGCGTCTGCCTCCACCCCGCAGCCAGGGGCTTTGAGGATGGCAGAGGTCAGGGTGCCAAGCTGCTGGGGAAGAACCTGGGGACAGACGAGAGCAGGGATGTGTCTTTGTACCTTCCTGCAGGGCGGCCGAGATGGGATGGGACAAGCCTAGGACAGGTGGCACCGGCAGCAAGGGACAGTCACAGCTCAGTCCACTGCTGCAAACAGGAGAAAATCCTAATGTGCTCTTCCAACCATCTTGTTTCCAGCCAGCCTGCGCCTGTCAGGCCAGAGCCTCTCTGTGTCGGGCAACACCATCCACGTGGAGCTGCAGCTGCTCCTCAGGGCAGGGAACCTCACTGTGCGATACGAGGACATTCAGAAGCACGCAAGGCTTTACCGGGTCTACGTCAGGAGGGCACAGGACAATCGAACGGTGAGATGAGTTGCTGGTCTCGTGCTGTCCCCATCCGTCACACGCAGCACTGCCCAAGTTGAAAAGCAAATTTTTTAAAGTACAGCCTCCTGTAAAAGTTGATGTTGAGCTTTCTCACAGCCACAACATCACAGAGAGATTTCTCTGAACTTTTTATTGCGGTAGGTTCCCCAGCTCTTGTCAGGACTTTGGGTCTCGCTGCTGTTAGCTGTATCGCTGAGCACCCTGGGGACTTCCCCCAGGGGACAGTGGAGGAGGCGGGAGGAAAGCGCGGGGCTGGGGGCTCTCGGGTACCAGCTCATGCTCTGGTCATTGCAGTATGAAGTGGTGCAGACCGTCCCGGAGTTCAACATCAGCAACCTCTTCTGGGACACGGAGTACTGCATCAGCGTGGAGCCCGACGTGGCCAGCCGGTGCATCCCTGCCACACGCACCGACGAGGAGTGCATCACCATCGGTGAGAGAGACAGTAAGTGATGGGAGAGCCAGGGAAGGGGGGGACCTTGCGGGACATGGATCCTCCTCAGCCTCCTGGCCCTGGGGGTCCGCACCAGGGCAGCTGCTCTGTGTCCCCGCTGCAGTGCCTTCATGCTATGTGCACTGAGGGCTCTGCCTTTCCTGCCTCACCTGGGCACGTCCTCTCTTGCAGGGAGTGCAGAGCTTGCCCTGGGCATTGTCAGCTCCTCCTTCATCACCATGTCGTTCTTGGGCCTCCTGGGGGCTCTGCTGGTGTGCACCTACGTAAAGAAACCCACGAGGCCGCCGCCGTCGGTCCTGGTAAGACAGCACCCTTTGTGGTCGGCACGAGGTTGCAGGCTTGGGTAGCCCTTGGGGGAGGCAGGCAACAAGCAGGGACGAGGCACGGCTCACTCCCCTCTTTTCTCTCCTTCCCAGAAGTCATTCATAAAGCAGAGCTCGCTCTGGGTGGAGCAGGAGTCCTCGTCCTCGGGCAGCCAGGATGCAGACCCCGTCCAGCAGCTCTTCCTGTGCCAGAAGGAGCCCCAGCAGGAGAGTGGCCACAAGGGAAGCACTGGCACAGCCCAGCTGTCCCCGGAGAAGGGCTGGAAGCTCCCAGCACGGCCTGAGGACCGGCTGTGCCTGCTGGGGCCGGGGAGCAGAGACAGCAGCTGCACCAGCACCGACAGCGGCATTTGCCTGCACAACTCCTCCTCCTTGGAACTGAGCTGCTCCTCGGGCCACGAGCCCCAGGGCTACAAGCAGCAGGTGCCCACCGGCGACGACAGCGGCGTGGGCCTGGAGAGCCCCTGCCCTCGCCCCACATGCTCCTCCGGCAGCGGGAACGTCAGCCCGGCCGAGACCAGGCAGCCCCAGGGAGGGGAGCGCGGGCTCCCCCCTGACACCAGCCAGGACAGCGAGCAAGACGTGGAGTTCCGTGGGTACCTGCAGCAGTCCAAGGGCACGGTGGAGCCGAGGCAGGACTCAGCCAAGGGGATGCTCTTCTCAGGCTGCGCAGGATCCCCACAGGGCCCAGGCAGCGCTGACATTGCGCTGGATGTAGAGTGTGCCGAGCTGGCTGTGGCCAAAGGGTACTTGAAGCAGTCCTCTCCCGAGCATCCCCGTCGCCATGCACAGGACCTTGCTGCATGGGGGGCCCCTCGGGAGCCCACTGCCTGGGACTTCTCCAGCCAGGTGGGGCCCGAAGCCCCCACTCTGCTGAGCTATGGGGCTCCAGGTGCTCCCTTGGCCCCCAAAGCCGTCCCCGAGCTCCTGAAAACTCCCTTCGACCTGAGCATCTTCAACACTGACCTCTGCGGGACGCTGCCCCTCGTCTCCAGCCTCAGCACCGACGAGTGGCTCACGCGTCAAATCAACCCCCTGAGCCTTCTCAACGGGGACAGCAAGGACAGCCGCCTGTGAGCCACCCCCGGGCTGGGGAGCGAGCGCGCGCCAGCCCCCCACGCTGACCCAACTACCTCTTCTAGCCACTGACCACAGGGAGCAGCTACTCCGATAAGCTACCGCCGACCCCCGAATGCATCAACCTGAGCGGTGCCCCGGCCGAGACTCGCCCGAGAAGCACCAGCTTGGCTACCTCTGGGGCTGCTTTGGCTCTGGTACCACCGTGGCCAGCCCCCGGCGTGCCCCGTCCCTTCCCTCCAGCCACCCTCTGGCATAAAGCTAACAGGCACGAGGACAGGCTGTGCTGGGGGGGCTCATCCCCCCTTCTCTGGCCACCAAGCCCAAGGATACACACCAGGATGTTTCCCAAAGGGTGATCCTGCCTTCTCTACCTTCCCCAGCGGCCCAGCATGGGGGATACAGCCCCGGGGCTCAGGACCCGTGGAGCCCTGCGCTTCCCCTGCCCACTTCCCCCTCCCACAGGCAGGCACAGGGCTCCTCCAGCTGACGTACGCGCTTCCAACGCCATCCAAACCTTTCACAACACACACACCAAAAGCAAAAGGCAGCCTGACGTCAGCCATCCTGCTGCTGGGAGCGTGGAGCTCCTTCACCGGGAGGGAGCAAGGGACTTTCCTGACCTTACAGAGACCCTTCAGCCCCTACGGCAGAGACCCGGGACGCTGGCTACCTCCGACGGGGTGCAGGACGCATGCCACACAAGCCCAGCATGAGCCAGGGCAGCCCTGCCCACACTATGGTCCATGTTCTGCCACTATTGCATACAGATGTTATTTATTCTATTTAATTTGTAAATACAGAAAGGATGTGGTGTTATTTATTTGGTCCACTCATCTGTACATCCCCTTCTGAGGTCAAGCTGCGCTTTCTGTTTTCAGATGTGGACTTTCCCCTGCAGCAAAGGGCAACTTTGCCTTTGCCTCACACGGGGAAGAGTCTTTCCACACCGCAGCTGGAACAAACAAAAGGAAAAGCAAGCAAGCCAACTGGGAGCTTCACGCTCAGCTGAGGCCCAGGGTGGCTGTCCCAGGCGAGGGTTGTGTTGTAGGAGCCCACACCGGAGCGGCGGCAGGGAAAAGGGCCTGGGCAGCTCGCGGCGATTTCACAGGGGTGCACTGGGCGTGCTGCGCGTCCCCCCTCCTTCCTGGGGACCAGGCACCGGGGAGGGACAGGAGCGTCTCCCGGGCAGAGTGGAACAAGTCAAAACCAGGGGGCAGGGGAACAGTTTCTGTGCCAGATGGGAACGACTTACCATGCACTACACTTGGCTGCTGCCAGGTCACTGGAGAGTTTTTCCAAAAGTCACTTAGTTTCCAAGAAACTTCACAGGGGATAGTCCCATTAGAACTGTTGATGGAAACCCATCTCGGGCAGTACATTTTTTCGGGTGAAAACATGAATCACTGCAGGCAGGAGAAAGGATGTTGATGTATCGCCGCGTTTCCTCCTGTTACGTCTGACTCGCGCTGAAGCCGCGCTCGCTGCGTCAGGCGGAGGCCCCGGCCGCTGCAGCGATGCCAGCCCCGTGCATCCTCCTGCCTTTCCGTTTTCCACTTCCACCATCCCTTCTTCCGCTGGGTATTTTGGGGGTTGGGGCTTTTTGCTTTCTTTTTTTTTCAGCTTCTTCTGAAAAAAAACTGAGTCATCAAAACAAAGCATGACTTCTTTTTCTTTTTAAATGCTCCTGACGTCAAGCTCTGCGGCCGGATCCCGTGCAGAGCCGGGTGCTGCCAGTTCCGGCTCACTGTGAAAGGCTCCAGCCGGCAGCATCCAGGGGCTGACAGAAATGACGTTTCCCTCCCCTCCGCAAGCAGCCAGGGCTCTCCTTTCAACGAAACTCAGATGAGTTTGCCAGAAACCCATGCACCATGCACTTTGGCTTCGATAGCCGAGAGCACAGACGGTCCCTCCGATTCTCTGAAAATCCCGCATGCTCACATTTTCCTGAACTAAGTCACAGCCTAATGCACGGAGGACGTTCGGCTCCTCTCCTCCTCGCACCGCACCCCGGCTGCCCCAGCAAGGGGCTGCAAACACCTTTCCTGCCCCAGCACCGTCCCGTACAAGTATTTCCAACCCATTATCAGCAAGGGGGGGCCGCAGAGCCCCCAGCACTGCTCGAACCCTGCAAGGAGCAGCACGGCAAAGGAGAAGGGAGGGGGCTCACTGCCAGCCATCAGCTCGGGGTGCAGACTGGGGCTCTCCGCTCCGGCCTCACCAGTTTGCCTACACACAGCCGTGCGGTCTCCCGAGTTTCTCTTCCTTTTCCAGCTGAGAAAACAGTCTGCAAAGAAACAGTCCCAAGCCCCCACCTGCCGGGGGGGGCCGCAGCAACTTTTCTGGGCTGCTCCTGTGCTCCAGGCACTTCCCTGGCCAGTCGCCGTGCTGAGGTTGGAGGCGGCTGCCACGAGAAAGCCCACGGGGAGTTTCTGAGTTGTTTGCTTGCACTACCAATGCAGAGGACAAATTTCCACATTGGTCCAGATATTTGACCGAGGAGGGAAGTCTGAAGCGGTCTCATTTCCTTATGGCATTTTCCCCTATTGCACAAAATCAGCCATCCAGTCCTGTGGCTCATTGCCATCCTTCTTAGCTGGCTCCCCGTGCTCTCACTGCCCTGTCCACCAACAGCCCGGCCCAAGGTCTCCTGGGCACAGAGTCGGCCAGTGTCGCTGAGCCATGGGGATCCGTGGGGAAGGCAGCTTTTCTCTCCAGGATCATGTGCTGAGGAAGCCTGGGATAAGGCAGCGTGCTCTTCCTCCAGCTCAAGCAAGGGGAGGCTGAGCCAGAGCACGGGGATGGGGATGGCAGCCGGCCCCGGGCACCTTCCAGCGCTGCCCGTGGCCAGGGAGGGCCAGCAAGAGAAACGCAGCTGTGGGGAGCAAATGGAGAAGCTCTTTTAAAAAACAGAAACTGCAGTGTTTCAATTTCAGTAGAAATCCAGTGTATTCAGGGGCTGCTTTTTAAAGAAGCAAGAAAAGAGGAATTCCCCCGTGGCCGGTTTTGGTTGCTGTTTCTGTTGCCGCAGGAGGGTGGGCGAGAGGTAGGGTGGGGAAGTGGCGCGGGGGGAGGCAAGGCTCCAGCCCCAGCCCCCAGCCGCTTTCCCCCCAGCCACACACCCAGCCCCAGGACAAGGACAGTGGGGAAGGAAACACAAAACCAGAGCCACGGGGGGAAATAAAACCCGAGCCCAGGGAAAGCCCCTGATGCCCCACAGGCATGGGGAGGACTTTTGCAGGAAAAACCTTGGGACTATCCCAGGGAAAGCTGCGATGAGCAGGGGCTATGAGGAAGCATGGAGCCTCCAGAGCACGGCACCCTTACCCGGCGCCCAGGCTTGCTGCAGCAGCCCTGCAGCTGTGGGCTCTGCTGGGGGACATCCATGGCCGGGGACCAGCCATCGCCAGGCAGGGAAGGGCAGGGGGATGTCCTACCTGCATGCCAGCCCTGGCGCCCGCCTCACGGCCCCCGGTCGTGGAAAGGCACGTAGCCGCTCCCCGCCTCGCTCAGCAAGCCGCTGATGCTGAAAGGTGGCACCAGCTCCACCGCCACCGACCCCAGCCCACTGCAGGGACAGCAGAGACGTCAGCGAGCTGCCTGCCCCCCCTCTCCAGCCCCCGATAGCCCGTGGGATGGGGGCTGTCCCCAGACAGCTGGGGCTCCCCAGAGCATCTCTGTCCCGGGCAGGCAGCGCCCGCAAACAGCAGAGCTCAGTGGGTTTGGGACTGGCGAGGGTTTGCGACACCTCGGCCCCACGCAAAGGGAGCCCCCACCTCCCGCCTCGGTCCTCGCATGGTCTCACTCACCAGGTGTGGTAGAGGTTGAAGACGAAGTTGGGCCCTGGGGAGGTGGCAAGGAGAGGTGTCAGAGCCGTGCAGCGCCAGGAACGTGCCTTCAATTTGCTGTGACTGTGTGGCGGCACGGGGATGGGCAGGACGGCCAGCCACGCCAGGACATCACCATGCATCCCCCTCCTCCTGCGTGCCCCCAGCTTGCCCCACAGCCACCCTGCACGTGGGTTTCCCCAGCCCCCGGGGACCAGCAAATATCAGGTGTGCTCCCCACATCCCAGGCCCCGCAGCCCTTTTCCTTTGAGCTCTCCCTGCCCTCCCGCTGCCTGCCCCCCGGCTCTGCCCGTACTCACGGCGCCAGCATTGGCCCCTCTGGTACCACCGGACGAAGGTGTAGCCAAAAAGCACCAGGATAAGCAAGGCCAGCCCAACACCCAAGACAATCCCGAGCGTGTTGATGTGCTCCTGCCCTGTAAAACAGAGGGAGAAAGGCCTCTGCAGACAAACACCTCCAGGAGGCTGGGCATCCTGATGGGGAGAGAACTGCTGTGGGGCTGGGACACGTCCCTCCACCCTGTGCTGTCTCTATGGTGTGGGGGGACTGAGCTCCATGAGGCTGCTGAGTGTTGTGGCATGGACATTTTTGGCTACCCACAAAGGCCCACGCTGGACACTCGTGATCTTGGTCACCAGGTGAGCTGGGGAGTGGGATGTGACCTGGGAAGGGAACAGCTGTAAACAGGAGCCCACAGTCCCCATAAGCAGGATCCCCTGCTACTGCCGCTCCTGGGGCCGAGGAGACACTTGCTGGCTGTCACCTCCCTGCAGCTCTGGTGCATCTTCCCAGCCATGCCCCAGCAGCGCCCAGCCGAGCAGAGAAGGTGCAGGGGAGCAGCAAGGTGCCCTAGCTGTGGCACTGGTGCTGGCTGTCCCAGTGCTGCCTCCCGCAGTGCCGTACCCCCGGCTGTCCCGCTGCCGTCCCTGTGCAGCCGCACAGACCCATTTCTGGACAGGCAGTTCCCTCTAGAGGACGCATTTGTCAGGGCGAGCAGCCTGTCTGCAGGTTGCCTGTTACACAGCGCAAATCCTGCGCCACACACAGCACAGGGCTGCTCATCACACCTCTCTCCAGCTGCTGCCAGGTCCTGCTCTCCCAAACCCCTCCCCCCAAATGTCACCCCAGACCCTTCTTCACTGTCACAGCAGGCTCCAGCATGAGCCCATCGCACATGCAGCACAGCGTCTTGCACACCCCCCTGCACCCCAGCATCCCCACGGGGCCCCCCGACCACTAAGCCGCCCAGTCAGTGTGCCCACACAGGTGTGGTGGCGGTGGGCACAGCTCTAGGGACTGCTGTGCCCAGGAGGGGACAGCAGGGTTTGGCCACTGCCCTGGAGCGTGGCCAGCCCTGCAGCACATCCCTGCCATTGCAGAGGGCTTGGGGCAAGCGCCCGGCACAGGGATGGGGTGCTGTGCCTTGCAGCACCGGGAGCGAGGAGGCAGAGGAAAAGGATGACCTAACAGCAGCTAAATTTAGACAGATGCCGGTGGAATGAGAACATTTCCCCCGTGGTCACGGTGTTTACATAGTGAGCAACCTCCCGGGTCGTCCCGCAACCCGCAGCACTTGCTCTACCTGACGGGAGCCAGCAAACACCCGGGGAGCTGCAGAGCGTCGCGCTGCCAGCTCCCGAGCTGTGCCGCAGATGAGCGGGACCAGCCTGCCCTTCCCTTCTGCTGGGCCCTCACAGCAGGGCTCGGGAGACCAGGAGAAGTGGGAAGCCAACGCACCCTGCTCCTGCTGGGCCGGGGTGAGGAGGAGCCCCGGGACCCCGTGCCCCGGCGCAGGACGGCGTGGGTGAGGTCAGGGAGTCTGCCGCAGGAGTGACTCACGCAGCAGGAGCTGCGGGACAGGAGCGTGGTGCAATAGCCTCCCTGAATCAGCCGGCTGCCGAAACTGCCCTCTCCCCACGCCTACCGCCGGTGGGAGGATGACGCCCTTATGCCCGTCCCCGTGCTGTGCGTGGGAGGTGCTCCCTGCCCCAACACTCTCAGGAGCCGATTCCTCCATCCCAGTGAGATGCCTCTGAGCATCACTGCTCGAGGCAGCGCCACACCAAGCCCCGAGCCCCAGCTCCGCAGACAGCAGAGGGGAAGGGAAGGTTACCAAGCCACTACCCATGCTATACAACGTCCCCGCCTCTGCCCCTACTCTACCAAAACTGCCACCTACTCACTTGCCCGGGGGTCCATCTCCTGGCGCCCAGCGTCGTGCCACAGGAGCTTCTCACGCTGGCCCAGGCTGGGATTTTCTGCAGCAGAGCCCAGTGCGTGCTGGAGCCTGGCACGTCCTGCCTGTCCCCTCCTCTCCCGGTGACACAGCCGCCTCACCGCCCATGCCACAGCGAGCCCAGGCACCGCTCCTCACCTGCTGGTTCGACTGGTTCCTAGGGGAGAAAGCAGAGGAGCTCCGGCAGACATCGCTCCTCATGTGATGGATGCACATGGCCCATGCCCCAGCCCGGAATGGCTGCTCCCAGCCTGCATGGGCTACATGCAACGCCTGCCCATGCAGGCAGCTCTGCCCTCCTGCTGCTGGCAGGGACAGGCAGCCTGGCACAGGCTGAACTGGTAACACTGGGAGCCTGAGGAGCAGGGAAACCCTGGACACATGGGTGTCCAGCCTGGCAAGGTGCCCCAGTGGCTGTGTCGTCTGACTGCCACCTCCCGGGAAAGAGCAGCAGCCGGGAGGGCGGCAAGGTCCCCCACAGAGCCCAGGCTTGGGCGCTCGAGGGTGCCCACAAAGGTTATGGCCCTGTGCAGGGAGAGGGCACACACAGAACCTCAGGGTGACAGGGCGCCCCCCACTTTCTGCCCCCAGTCACAGACACCTCCCAGTGGGATGCACTTATGGCTGTACTGGATCACCTTCTCAAAGCCCCAAGCCTCAGGGTTAGGTGGCAATCACCGCCTGCTTGCAGAAAGAGGGGGAAGCCATGTCTCGTGGCTGCAGGTAGAAGGTAGCAAACAGGGATAACCATTACCAGCTTGGAAACCGGGCAGCCAGGGGCAAAATCCCTCCCCTCCCAGAAGCCTCCTCTTTGTGCACACTTTGCCAGGCACAGCCGTCAACGATGCCTTGCCCCAGCACAAGCGGCCGGGGCAGGAGCCAAGCCCCCGAGCAGCCCTCCCCAGGAGCGAGCATCTCAGCACCAAGACCCAGGGGAGATGCCGGGGGCACGTGGGGACGCCGGCTGGGGAAAGGCGGGGTGCAGAAGGGATGATGCACACTGCAGAGCCCGAGGGGCTGGGACCGCTCCTTGCTGGGCAGCGGAGAGAAGAGAGACACGGTGCGTGTCCACGTGGCTCAGGGAGGCTGGTGGCTGCGCAGAGCCCCAGGCCAGCCCTGCCTGGCCCCTGCCTGACCCTAGACGGAGCTGGGGTGCCTGGAAGCCTGCATCATGGCCAGGGAAGGGTGATGTGCTGGAAACGCAGCCGCACTCCAGGAAGCAAAGCCCCGGAGGCGCACGGAGCTGTGACATAACATCTGCAAACCTCAGCTGCTTCCTCAAAACCTTCGCTTAACCTCAGAGGAGGAAGAGCTGCTCCTCGCCGTGCCACCTCCCGCCCCACAGATGCTGCCAGGCTGCTCTCCCTTCCACAGCAGCAGGGCTGGCCGCAGGATGCCCTGGGAAGGCAGCCCATGCCTCGAGGGGGTCTCTGTGGCACAGCACAGGGCTGCAGCTGCGCAGGTGGGGCTGGATCCATGGGACTGAGCTCGCTCCAGAGCCTCTGCTCGATCCCTGCTGGCCCGATAGCACCCAGCTCTTGAACTGCTTTTGCCTTTAAAGCCACGCTTTGTTCCCTGACAAGGGACAGGAACACTGGAGAGAAGATCTCGCTGCACCAGGTGCCCACACAGCCTTTGCTGCCCCAGCCAGGATCCACCGTGGCACACCAGGGACACAAGCTCTCTGCCCCACTCTCTGCTGCTGTGCACAGCCTCTTAAACCGGTTTGCAAGCTGAAAGCTCCCACAATAGCACTGGGCATCCTCCTGCACAATGCGTGCAGCTGGACCTGCCCACCCTCCATCCCATGGTCTCTGGGCATCGCACGGACCCCGTGGGCAGCAGCCAAGGCTGCAGCCTTCCAAGGTGCCCTCACCTCCGGAGGGGGCTGGATCCTCACCAGCAAGTGTGGGGAGGGTGTCCCTTACCTGCAGAGACACATGCGGATGCCAGGATCCCGGAGGGGCTGCGGCAGGGTCGAGCTGGCACAGCGATGGCACGGTTCCCTGGCCAAGGAGCTGCACATCCAGGATGCTCCGCTGTCTCCCCACGGGCACTGTGCACACACCTGGCAGCAGCAGCTCTCCCCAAGCACCGGGAAAACCTGATTACAAGAGGAGGAGAAGGTAATTAGCTGCTCAGCAAATCCCGCACACCCACCGCTTCCAGCGTGAGTCTGCACAAGGCCAGGCTTTCCAGCCCACAGGCTGCCTGACCCAGCCCGCTCCTTGCACCGGCCGCTGCCCAGCTGGAGCAAGTGGCTCCTGCACCCCTAAATGCCCATCCTGCCCAGCAGAGCACGCTGCTCTTAGCTGCGATTATTCCCAGACAGGTAGCCCAGCTCTGCGTCAGAGACATGCAGAGCTCCACAAGTAGCCTCAGCACCTGTCTACAGGCTCAAACAGGGCTCAGGGGGCTGTGAGAGCCCCTCTCCCCACCCGCCCCTGCCAGCCCCATCTTGTGAACTGTCAATTAGCTCAATCAACACAGGGCAGCTGCTCTGCAAAGTGACGGGGGTGGGGTGCAGGAGAAGGTCATGGCCATCCCGTACTCACACCGTACTGCCCCACGTGCAGATCCAGCCTCAGCACGGAGCCCAGCGCATCCACATGGATAGTGGGACTCTGTGAATCTCCCTAAGAGGCCCAGGAGCATCCCAGCGGGGCAGGAACCAGCAGTCAGCATTGCTGCTGTACCACAGCAGGGGCAAAAGCCGGGGAGAGAGAGGGAGCTTTGTCCCAGAGGGCAGGTAAGGGAGTCTGAAGGGGCCACGCTCAAACCTCTGTCCTGCCCAGCTTGCTGTGACACCTGCTGTTACAGTCACTGGGCAGGGGGTGGGCACCTTGCTCGTGCTGGGGAGCAAGGACTCCATACAGCCTGCCCAGGACATCAGCGACTCCCACAGAGCCGCACACCGGCATGGCAACCCCAGAGGGAACCTACCACGGGCACCCGCTCGCTTTCCTCTTAACTTCACTCAGGTGCTGCCAGCCGCGACCCGGGGCTACGCAGGGACACACAGACCGAGTGACCTGAGAGACAGGAGCATATAATGGCCCGGTAACCTCATGCGTAAACTCTTCTCCTTTCCTCCTCCACCTACTAAAATCTCTGTTTAAAAACAAGCCATCGCAACGCGGAAGAGACGGACAAAGAGCGGGACGGCTGTGGTTCCTCTTATCATCAGTAGAGGAGCAGAAAAAAATCCTGCCCTGTCAGTCAGTTCACTCCTGATAAGCTATTTTGTGACAGCAGCCCCGCAGGTGAGTCACCCTCTGGTGGCAGATGCTCAAGAGATTATTGCGGGTGATGGTGCTGCTGATAGACTGGTGTTATATTACTATACAAATCATAAATCCTGTTTCACAACTCCCGTTGTGGGTTTTAAGGAGTGCTTGGGCGGTCCTGCCCCAGTGTTAATACAACGCAGGCAGAGCACCACAGGCACAGGGGCGACGGGAGCATCGCCGGCCCGGGCTCCCTGGGCATCGGGGCACCCACAGAGTCCCAGACGGGAGGATATTTGCCGGGTTTCTGCAGGCAGAGGACCACGCCGGAGCCGGATGAACATGGTGAGTTACCGACCGCTTCGCCCACCGCTCAGCCCCCACCCCAGCACCCCACGGCTGCCTGCGCTCACAGCCCAGGCGTGCCAGGATGGCAGACGAGGCAGCCCAGGCTCAAAGGAGCTGCTGCTGCCCGGCCCCAGCCCCCCGCAGCATCCAGGCAGGGAACGATTGCACCCATCCCTCTCAACACACCGCCGCGGCTGTCGGAGACGGCGCTTGGCTATCCCCATGAGCTCTCGCTCCCACATTTCTCTCCGGCTTGCCTTGGCCCTCTCCCAGACTGGGAAGCAGACAAGTACGGCAGTGTGTCTCTCAAGTCTGCTCGCCGAGGGGAATATGCCCTTCTGGAGTATCTTAATTCCGCCCCGAGAAGGGGCTGGCTCTTAGGCAATGCCTGGGCAAGAGCCCAGCACCCCTGCCCCTCATGCCTTTTGCAAGCAAAGCCAGGGCCGCCAAACCCCAGCCTGGCATGCAGTCCCTCCCTGGGAGGAAAAGGCTTCCTTAACAGCAGGCAGCCTCGTACAGCCCAGCTCCCTGGGCACCGTAAAACCCCCCACCAGCGATACAGCAGGACATCATCCCCTCCGGGGTGGGGAACTCACCCCCCTGCATGGGGGCAACATGCACCCGTGGGTTAAATCCCCCGCAGCCGAGGAGTTAGCGCAGGGTCCGAGCACCCTGCACCCTCTGAAGCTGGGGTTTGCACAGAACGTCCCACCTTCCCTCATCCAGGAGCAGCTGGCAGTTACTCAGGGCATCACAGCACCCTTCGGCCACACGCTGCAGAGGGCAGACGGCAGGAGTCCAGGGCACCCCTGGCTACCCCAGCCAGCTCGGATGGCACGCTGCAGAAGTTCGTTGGGAGTCCATGGCTCCCAGGCTGGCATTTGCCCAGCTGGAGTGCGGACTGGCCATAGCGACATTAACCTGCTTCCAGAGAATACGGCAAGGCAGCTCAATTAGTTACGGTAGCCTTGAGTTCTCCAGGAAATCATGTGCCTCCACTCCACGCAGAAGCTGGCACGGCTCTTGCCTTGCTTTGAATTTAACCAGTGCAGCTCTTGCTTGTAGCGTGGATTTGAGAGCAAGCAGGCATGGACCAAAGGAAAAAAAAAAAAAACAGACCGGACAATACCTTCTCTATGTGGGAAGATGGCCAGCACCACAGCACCATCCCTCCCACCTGTGTCCGCACCAGACCTGCACAGGGCTGTCGGAAAGGAGCCCGATACCAAGCAACGTGATGGCACAAGTACGGGCAGCTCTGCCACCGCGGTGCCCCTTGGCCGTGCCGGGGAGCCTGGAGGAGCCATGGCGCCGGGGCCCTGGGACCGTTCCCACAGGGAAACCGTTAGGATCCCATTATCCAGGTCGTGCTCAGCCCAGGCCCATGGTGACACAAGAGGTCAGCATGAGGAAGGACCAGCCCCACGTGCCCTCGGCTGGAGAACAGAGGTGACGTTCGGGAGCAAGCGTTACAAAACGCGCAGGGCTCCTGCAGGCACCACAGATAAGCTGTTCGGGAAGGGCAGCTGAGAGGGGAGGTCCAGGAGACATGCTCCCTTCCCTGTCCCCCTGCTCCCAGCAGGTCCCCGGCTCCTTGCCACCGGGAAGGATGATTTGGACCTGGGACCCCCCACAGGAGCCAGAAAGACCGCGGGGCTGTGCAGAGCCCATCCAGGGGCCGGGCGCTTGCCACGACTTGCCCACGCAAGAGGAGCCCGGCTGTTCGGAGGAAGACCCCTGGCATTTCCTCAAAAGAGCCAGACGGCAGCATGCTGGGGCGCAGCCACATGCCCACAGCCCCGCCAGCACCGGGCAGGACCCCGTTCTCTCCTGCACAAGTCACTTCTTGTTCCCGAAACTGGCAGCCCAAGACACGCAGCGGGGCCACGATGGGGAGGCAACACGTCCCGGCTGGGCGAGGGGCAGCGACGGCTGAGCTAGCAGTACGTCAAATCCAAGCTATCTTTGCGTGTTAACCCACGAATAGTCGCTTGGCGCTTGCCTGTAAAGTCCTGCTGGTAGAGCCTTTGTGCACGGATAAACATGCCCAAACGCAGCGGCCTGGAGAGGGAGGGCTCCGCCACTCCCTCCTGCCAGCCTTGGCCCCTTTACAGCCTTACCACATCCTGCACCCCACCTCACCACTGCTCTTCAGAGCCCCGGCCGCTGCTCCCACTGGAGACAACGAATACAATCATCTCCAGACGCCCAGAGAAAGGTGTGCTGCTCTCGAAGCTCGGCAGCCAAAGGAACAAAGGCTTCTAAAGCCCAAACTCTCCTGAATCTGTGGGTTTATTACAGAGATTTTAATCTTCTTTACCTCTGTTCAGACCCTGCAAAAAAGCTCGTCTTACCTGTCGCGGTAGAGTCCAGAAGCAAACAGCCAAGGAAAAGAGCTCACTTGGGGCTGGAGGGGGATTCGAGGGAGAAGCAAGTGTGCTGCTTCCCGCAGCCTCGGCAGGGCAGGAGCACGCTTTCAAACCCCAGGCTGCCAGCAAGCAGCTCGGCAGCACGGCACAAGCGTGGCTGCAAGACAGGGCGAGCGAAACGCACGGTGTCCACCTGAAACCCCCCCAAAGGGGCTCTGATCTCTGCCCAGCACCAACCCGCCCACCGAGGACGGCGGCAACAGCTGGCTGCTGCAGCTCACCGGACCTTTCCTACTGTGGGCAGGCATCTCTCGTACCAGAAGCTATTACAGGGAAATAATTCTGAAGAGATCAAGCGGGCTCAGTGCCTTATTCATCCCTCGCCCCAGCGCTGCCTGCCAGCGGGGCTGTGTTTACCGCGTGTCCTAGCAGCAGCACAGCCCTCCCTCCCCGCCCCGAGAGCCCTGGTTCTCCCGGGCTGGGCTGGTTCCTCGGGTGGCTCCGGCAGCCTGTCGGGGAGGACCTGAGCTGTGCCACCCGGCTTCTGACCCCGTCCTGGGCCAGCTGAAGAATATAAACCCCTGTCGTGACATGTCCGGGTGGCAGAGCCCTGCAGGCATGTGTATTTAGACTCAGGGTTTCTTGGTGCACCAGAACGTGCCTCTTTCATAATGCCTGTGACTTCTTAAGCCTCTGGTGCACAAAAGGCAGTAACTCTATAACGTTAATAGCCAGTTACTGGAATTGCGCAGGTGGTGTCCACAGGAACAACAGAGCCGGTGATCCCAGGCTGCAGCAGAGACAAGTGTTGTTGCACCAGGACACGCCACCCCCTGCCGCCTCTGTCCCCAGCAGCTCTAGAGCATCCTCAGCTGTAGGTTGGGGCAATTTCCCCGCTAATCCTCCTGGGGGGCCTCGGGCAAGCCAAAGAGACAGCAGCCTCCCTGCCTGCCCAGGCTTAGCTCATCCTCTGCTTCCCGCGGGCTGCCCTCCCCAGGGTGGCTGATCATGGGAATCGCCATGGCACCGGCTGGCCACACTGCTACGGACCCTTCCCACCCGCCAACTGCTTTCTGGCTGAATTTTCAGCTCGGTAACTGGTTTTCCCCTCTGGTCCACAGGATTTAGCCTCCGAGCGGCTGAATGGCAGAGGTAACACCCACACGGGAGACGGGGGCACGGGTGCTGCCGGGCTGGGCCTGGCGACACAAGGACACGCTCCTCCGTGTTGCAGGTCCCAGCACGAGACGCAAAGCCTCCACGCTGCTGGAGTCCTTCAAGCGGATCGGCATCCCCGTCCTGGCAGCGGTGCTCAGCCTCGCCTGCCTGGTCGCGGTCGGCTTCCTGGGTACGGCTCCTGCTCTCCTCTCCCCCCTCCTCCTGCCACAGCTCGGCAAACACAGCTCTGGACCCAGGGCTTAGCCGGCACCGGCTCTACCACCCTCTTGTGAGCCCCCAAGCCTGCCCAGCGGCACCAGCTCAGCGCTGAGCTCCCCCTTTCCCTCCAGTCAAGGTTTACCTGGACTACCACTACTTCTTCTGCAAACACCCCCTGAAGCTGGTGCCGCTGCAGCAAGTGTGCGACGGGCAGGTGGACTGTCTGCAGGGCGAGGACGAAGCCAACTGTCCCCAGTGGGTCCCTGAGGGGCCACCACCTGGGGGTGAGTGCGGGACAGCCTGCTCAGGCTGCAGAGGGGCTGGGCTGCTGCAGACAGCCTCCAACCTGCCGAAGTCACCTGCGACAAAGCTGACTTTGTGTGTGTCTCCAGCTCGTGTTTCCAAAGACAGATCCATCCTGCAGGTGCTTAACAGAAACACCGGAGCCTGGTCCTGCGTCTGCCATGACCACTTCAACCCGGTGCTGGCGAAAGCAGCCTGCGAGCAAATGGGTTACTGGAGGTACGTGGCTGCTTTCTCATGCCTCTCTCGCCTGCTTTATTTCTCCCTCTCCCGTAAAAGCTCTTTCCGAGTGGGGCTCTGTTTACTTACGAAGCACTCAGAGATCTGCACTAATGGTTCCAGTCCATCCCCACCACGCAGGGCCACTCTAGGAGCTGGCTGCTCTCTGTGCTGGAAGCCCTGGCAGCTCCCCATGTGAGCACAGAACCGTACCCAGCGTCCCCTGCTCCATCCCCAGCCCACGGACACCCTGCCCTGCGCCCACCCCTCACCTCACCCCCATTATTCACAGTCGCCCAAGCAGCAGGGCTGCCCTGCAGCTCCCAACAGCACTCACCTCACCAGAGCAGCCCCTCCTGGGGCAGGCACAGAGCTCAGCCCAGCTCCTCACTGCAATGGAGCTCTTCTGAGGAGGGAACTGTGGCTCCATGCTCCCCTTTTAAAGCCCCAGGAGAGCAGCAGTTGGCCAGAGGAGTGGATGCGGCACAGCTGTGGGCAGGGCTGGCTCCTTGCAGCTGGGCTGATGCTTCACGACACCCACCCGTGCCCACCTCCTGCTGCTGCCCTGAGCTCACTGCAAGTTTGTAGTGTCGCATGCAGCTAAAGCTGGGTAAAGCCGGGATGTGGGGAAATAGCTTGCTAGCCCTGTGTGTCTGGTATCAGCCCTGGATTAAGGGAGAAATCTTGAGTTAAGTTGAATTAAGTTAGGGGGACACTAGGGAGAAGAGGGGTCCCTGTCCCAGGGAACCCCCTTTTTTTTTTACGGGCTCTTTCTTTTGCTCGCTGGCACAGGGTCCACATTCCCTTCCTAAGCTCCTGCCTCCTCCCTACCTGACCAGCTCTTGGCCATGGGCAAACATTTAGGACCCATTTGTAAAACACCAGTCCCTAAAGTTTTAGAACTGGGTTATACCATCTTTGGCTCAGTCTGGGCCAAAACCACCAAGTTTTCAGGCTCCTGGAGGTGCTTAGACACCAGTGCCTGTCCCAGCACCTGTGCCCCACAGGCAGCATCCCTGGGGCTGTGCACCCCAGGCTGTGCTTCCTGACCCGTGCCCCCCCGTATCTTTCAGCATCCCCACTTTCCAGGAGGTGGAGGTGGGCGCAGGGCAACCCCTGCCTCCCCGCGAGGTCGTGCTGAGCAATGGCAGCCTCCAGATGCCCGAGCCAGGCAGGTGAGTGGTCCAGCGGTGGCCGCCGTGTCCCTCACCCTGCATGGGAGCCTGCCATGCCTGGCCCCCGAGCCAGAGCCTCTCCCCAGCCAAATCCAGCCTTTTTCCTCCTCCTTCCAGGAAATGCCTCTCTGGACTGGCTGTTTCGCTCTTTTGTTCCAGTGAGTATGGTGACACTGCTCGCACCTTGCAGGTGCGCAGGGCCCCGTGCCACCCCAGGTCCTCGCTCCCAGCACGGCCCCGGGTGCTGCGCTGCGGCCGCAAGAGCTGGGCTCTGGCCCAAGCCCTGGCCCTCCCCGGTTCCCACACTGTTCGCATGAGAAAAATTACTGCTAACCTTCCTGTTAAGGCCGTATAAACCTCCCAGAAATGAAACACCTAAGAGAGGCTTAACCAGCTGCCTGAATGGGTTTACTTTTGCTGATGAATTACCCTGATTAAACTAATCCACCTGGTGGGCTGGAGAAGGCGAGGAATGGCTGAGCCCAAATGGGCAAGCCTGGGGACGATGTGCAAACAGAGGACAAAAGGGGGTGCGCCAGGTGGCCCGCAAGAGGGGTGACGCAGGCAGCGTCACGGGGGTGAGGCACCTGGGCCACCCTCCCCTCCCTGGGAGGCACGGGAGCCTCCGTCCCCGGTCACCCCTGCGGACAGAGGAGGGCAGAGTGGGTGCTCTTCCTCTCCCCGCCACCACAGCTAACGTCTTGCTTTGCCGCCGCTCTGCCGCCGGGCAGAGGACTGCGGAGACAGCATCAGGACTCCACGGGTGCTGGGCGGGAGCCCGGCCGCCATCGAGACTTGGCCCTGGCAGGTCAGCTTGCAGTACAGGAAGCAGCACATCTGCGGGGGGAGCATCATCGACCCCCGATGGGTCCTGACGGCAGCCCACTGCTTCAAGTGAGTGGGCGACATCCCCGCTGCGGCGTGCCCGCCAGCCAGCACCGATGTGCCAGGCTCGGCTCCTTGAGTCCCCCTGGGTTTAAGCCACATGTTGCTGAAATGTCCCATAACTAACACGTTTGCCCGAGCCTTTGTGCCCCTTGGTCCAGCACAGCTGAGTGATGCCGAGCAGGGCAGGGCGTCGGCAGGGCTTTGCTGCCTGTCTCCGGGGAGAGCGGGGAGCAGTTACAGACACATCTGTGCACAGGAACAACCCCGTCGTTCAGAACTGGCGCGTGAAGGCCGGCTCCGACCTCCTCTCGGGCACCGCCACCCTCGCCGTGGAGAAGGTCTTCCTGGCCGAGGCGACGCCTGCCTCTCCCAAGGACAATGACATCGCCCTGGTGAAGCTGCGCTCCCCCCTGCAGGTCTCAGGTGAGACGTGGCACACGCCTCCTCAGAGAAAGGGCTGGCCAAGGCAAAGCTTGCCAGGCAGCGAGCAGGGGTGCGGAGGGGGCCACGTGTCACCGAGAGCACAGCGGGCAGCTGGGTGCCCGGCCAGGGCCACCTTCCCCACCAGCCTCCCCAGGCACCTCCTGCGCCTCACCTCTCCCTTCCAGACCGACGCAAGCCCATCTGCCTGCCCTATTTCGATGAGGAGCTGGAGCCAGGCACGTCCCTCTGGGTGATAGGCTGGGGCTACACGCAGGAACACGGTGAGCAGGACAGATCCCCCCCAGCATCGCTCGCAGGGGGAGACGGGGCCGCTGGGCTCCCTGCCGGCCCGGGGCTGCCGGGGGACCCCTCTGAGCAGCCACGTTTCACACAGGCAAACTGTCGGAGACCCTGCAGCAAGCGGAGGTGAAACTCATAGACAACGAGAGCTGCAACAAGGCCGGCTACCACGGGGAGGTCACCGAGAAGATGCTGTGTGCCGGCCTGCCCCAAGGCGGGGTGGACACCTGCCAGGTGGGGGGTCTGCACCCATCAATGGAATAGCCCCTCTCAGGGAAGAGCTCATCTCCTGGAAGATGCTGGGAGGGCTGGAGCCCCTCTGCTGTGGGACAGGCTGAGAGAGCTGGGGGGGTTCAGCCCGGAGAAGAGAAGGCTCCGGGGAGACCTTCCAGCCCCTTCCAGTCCCTAAAGGGGCTCCGGGAAAGCTGGGGAGGGACTCTGGAGCAGGGAGGGGAGCTACAGGACGAGGGGGAACAGTTTTAAACTGGAAGAGGGGAGACTGAGATGAGATCTGAGGCAGAAATTCTTTGCAGTGAGGGCGGTGAGCCCCTGGCCCAGGTTGCCCAGAGCAGCTGTGGCTGCCCCATCCCTGGAGGGGTTCAAGGCCAGGCTGGACGGGGCTTGGAGCAAGCTGGGCTGGTGGGAGGTGTCCCTGCCCAGGGCAGGGGGGTGGTCTTTAAGGTCCCTTCCAACCCAAACCATTCTATGATTCTACAAATGGCCACAAGCTGGGGTGCGGGCGGGGGGCTGCTCAGCCCCGGCTCAGACGGCTTGTCCTCTGCAGGGGGACAGCGGCGGACCCCTGCAGTACGCGGGCAGGCACTGGCAGGTGGTGGGCATTGTCAGCTGGGGCCAGGGCTGCGGGACCCCCAGCACACCCGGCGTCTACACCAGCGTCCGTGCTTACCTCAACTGGATCTACGCCGTCCGGAGGGTCAGTGCCATGCTGCCAACAGCACGTCTCTGTCTCGCAGGTTTCGGGGGGCGGTGGGGAAGGGTCAGAGCCCCCTCGGTTGCTCTGCAGAGAGGGGAATCGCAGCCCCATGCGAGAGCTGGGCCAGCTCCTTAAGGACGCAACTGTTTGCCTCCTGATTTTGTCTGCCCTTCAAAGCTTGTCATTGCTTCTCTCCCTCTCTCCTTCCAGTCGGAGCTCTGACACCTGCCGGGACAGTTCCCTCCCCTGTCCCCAAGCCTCCCTCTCCGTCCCTCCACGCTTGGCTCTCTCGGCTCTCGCAGCAGCTGGGAAACGCATCTCAAGCTGCGGAAGGTGAGCGGTGCCTCCCCAGCCCTCGCTGGCCAGCTGGGATTTAGTGTGCCGGAGGCCAGCCCAGGAGGCAAAGGGCAGCTCAGAGTGACGGCCACCGATACCATGAAGGAATCTGACCGGCTCAAGCTCCCTTCCGGAGAGAGATTAATTTATTGCCCTGCACCCACCCTGCTGTGGCAGGAGGGCTCCTGTGGGGCCAAGCTGCTGTTTGCTCACTACTGTTATACAGAGAGAAATGATGTTTGTGCTGTAGTATATCCCCATTAAAAGAAAGTATTTGTTTTTTCACACAGCCTCTGAAGGCTTTGTCCCTCTTGTTTGGGGGGCTATTTTAGGCAATACCCTGCGCTATATGCCAGGCTGCTTTCCCAGCGCAAGGCAGGGTTTATTTGCGGGCTCTTGTGAACAAGCTGTTCCTGTGCACAAGGAAGAAAGTGGTACGTGGACCACAAGCATCCTGCAAACACTGTCCCTCTGAAGGCAGCACTACAGCCCCAGGCTCGAGATGCTGCTGCTGCTCTTTGCCTCGGCGCAGGGCTCACGACGCAGCGTGTGCGCAGCCGGGGGGCTCACGGTAAGCCTAAACAGACACCCACAGCAACCCACACTGCAGCGAGTTTCTCTAGTAAACATAAACTTTATTTCATTCAAGGCAAAGCTAACTAGACCTCTACAGTGCAAAAAAATGTGCTGTTAAGTCGTCGCACAGCATGTTGCACACATCCTGTGTTTATTTGCAGGTATCTCCTACGTGTATTTATATATGCTTATACACATACGTGTCTGTCGCAGCACGCAGCTCCGGCAGAGCCTTCTCCCCCCGCATGCCCCAGAAAGCCTCTGCAGACCCCCCAAAGCCTTTGTGACAGCAGGGACCTCGCAGGAGGTGGCACGAGCTCCCAAAGCCGGCCCGCTCCCCCAGGGCCCCCTGTGCCGCGTACAGCACCCGTGCACATATGTGTATAGAGTTGCAAAAACTGGTTATGTTGACTTTTTCCACCAAGCCAGAGGAGTAATCCATGCATAGTACAGCATTGCATATCCTGTGGTAAGTGGAACCATGTCCAGATACTGTCTAAAAAAGGCCAACAGGTTAGGACAGCTAAAAATAGTTCTTTAAAAAAATCCCTTCCTCCCCTCACTCTCCTCCAAGGATGGGCTGGAGGGGGTCTCTTGGGGCAACTGGGAGGTCTTACACCTTCCCGCCCAGACTCTCATGTGTGACACTGGTACGTTAACAATACTTTGCATTTACAGAGTGCCTTTCGCCCCGGGATCTCGGTGCACTTTGCAAAGCGATGCAGGGAGCCTCACACCTCCTGTGAGGTAGGTCAGATTTACTGTCCCCATTTTACAGACGGGGAAACTGAAGCACAGAGAAGTCAAGTGATTTGCCTGAGGGTCCCGCGGATCCTCAGAGACGGGACCAGGATCCCAGGGACCCGACTCCCACTTGCCCGTCTAACCAAGGAGACCTGCCTGGGGCCAGGTGGCTGTAGCCGTCTCCCATCCCAGACGCAGGGCCCCGCTCCGGGAGGTGCCCCGAGCCCAGCCGGGGCTCAGCCAGCCTGGGCAAAGGTGCGAGGTGCCCACCACTGTCCCCACAAGCGGGCTGGTGTGGTCTGACCTCTCCCACAACACTCTCCACAGAAGGTGGAGACTTTCCTCCTTTGCCCTGCCCACAAAATCCTCGCCTCCCTCCCGCTCCGGCACCTCTGTCGGGGTGCAAGCCCCCGCAGCCGGGGAAGTCACCGCTCAGCTTCAATTCCCAGTTTCGAGTGGGGATGGGGGAGCTGCCTGTCCTGCAGCTTCACTGACAGACACCCACAAATAAAGGAGAAATAGGGAACAAATCACATTGTAAAGGACATTATCAACTCCAGTTGTAGGATCAGCTCACTGGGACCCTTCGTGTCTCTCATCCTGCAGCCCTCGGGAAGGGGGCTGGGTTGCCCGAGTCCCCGCTTGCCGGTACCCTTCGCAAAGGCCCTCTGGCTTTCTGTGGCACCCCTCATGCCAGGACCTCAAAGTGCTTTACAAATGTTAGCCAAGGAAGCCTCACAACAACCCCTGTGAGGTAGAGCAGTATTATCATCCCCATTTTACAGATGGGGAAACTGAGGCATGGAGAGGCAGAGCGACTTGCCCGAGGTCGCCCAGAGGGCCAGTGGCAGGCCCGGGAGCGGGCTGGCACAGCCCCAGCATGGCTCCCCTTGCCAGGGCTCGGCCGTGCTCCCTCCCTGCATCGCGGATGGAGTGCCACAGTTTTCCTTGGGTGAAAGGGAAACGCAATCCGCCTTTTTCCCCACTGGAGTCTCATATAAAAAACATCCGCGTAACGAGTTAAGCCTTGGCGAGTCAGCATCAAAAGCATCGCTGCTCTGAGTGCCGAGCTTTAAAAAGAGGGGAGGAGGAGCAAAAACAAACCCAGGGAGCCCCTCCTGAGAAGGCTGGCGGGGGAAGAAGCCCCCGCTGCCCCCGGGGGGTGGCCCTGCGCAGGGGCAAAGCGAGTGCAAAATGCAGAGCTTCACCCAGTGAAGCCAGCAGTGAGCAGGGACACGGCCAGCCCTGGCCGCTGGTCCCCCCAGCCCTGCCATGGGAGGAACCGAGGGACCTCGGGGCCAGCCTGCCCCACGGGAGCATGGCGCTGGGAAGAGGTGACAGCCCTGACAGCAACGGGCCCTTCACTGGTTTGGTTCTCAAGTGTGCTTCACAGCAGAGCTGAGGGAAAGCCCCGTCACGACAGCCCTGCTTCCTCCCCTCCTCCTGCGCCGGACCCAGGAGAAATGTGGCACGGGCAGGACCTCTATCTCCACGGCAAGTTCCCTGCATCCCTGCTCCGCTCCAGAAACCTCCTGCCGGAGGCTGGCAGCTCCTGCCTGCCCTGCCTCAGCATCGCCACAGCCAGACAAGACGCCCCAAGCTCCTGGCAGCCTTTGCCCCCCCAGGCACGCCGGGACCCCCGCCCGCCCACCACCCCGCATTCCCGGGAGCACAGCACCCGCACGGCTGCAGAGCAGGGTACCCCCCAGCACCCAGCCCCTTCCCTGCCCGCCCGGCACCCTCTTGCCTTCACTCAGAGTGGAGCAGGCGGCTCCCTCCGTCCCGGCAGCATCCCAGTCCGAGTCCACAAGCAGCTCCCAGTCCCCGTGGCAGCCGAAGTCTTTTCTGAGAAGCAGTGCAGGTTGCAGGCACGTGTGTAATAGAAACATGTCTCAAGCGTTGGCAGTTTGGAAAGAAAAGAAAAGGGAAAGGCTTGTCCCCCTGCCCACCCTCCCCGCCGCCGGGCAGGCCAGGGCTCCGCTGCTTCATGCCTTTGGTGGTGCTTTTTGCTCTGCCTTGGAGCCGGCCAAGCCGTTCTCGGTGTTGTCGTTCCCTGACGAGCTGACGAGACACTCCTTCCTGGGGGAGAGCACACGGCCAGCTGACGGCCCCCAGCCCCCCCCGGCCCCTCTCCCCAAGACCCCGGCCCCGAGCAGCCCTGCCCCACGGCGGCACCCGCCAAAGGGTGCCAGGACCAGCACCCACACTCACTTCCCATCCTGGGTCTTCTTGATGATGAACAGGACAACCCTCTTGACGAGCATGAAGAGGATGAGCAGGCCGATAAGCCCCCCCACAACGCCCACGATGATGAGCGTCACAGTGTTGTCTGTCTCCACCACTGCAGGAGAGAAGGTGCTGAGGGGCCTCGGGAGGGGAGCGGGATGCTCCCGGCTGCATGGTCCCCCGAGAAAAGCAGTGATCCCCCTCCACCAGCCGCTGGCCCGCAGCACAGAGGTGCACGAGGCCAAGCCTTGCCCTTCGGGATGCCAACTACCTCCGAGAAACCAGGACACCCCGTGTATTGCCACAACCACAAGCCAAGGTGGGGTCAGCACGGGTTTCCACCCCCACTGCCCCAGTGCCACTTGTGGGGCACGGCAGCCCTGGCCAGCACTTACTCTTCTGGACCACCGTGAGGAAGATGGTGGCATTGTGCTGCGCGTTCTTCTCCTTGGGGTTCTTGACGTGGCAGGTGTATTTCCCAGCATCGCTGAACTCCACGTTCTTCAGGACAATGGAGATGTTGTTGTCCTTGCCGGTCGTCGAGCCGACGAACTCGACCCGTGGGTTGCGTCCCACGAGGAAGGGCTCCGAGGCTTTGCTCTTTATCTTGCCGTGGTAAATCTGCAGAGGCAGGGATGCGGGACGTGGGGGTCAGCTGGACTCCCGACAGCCCCAGGTGAAGGAAAAGCTCGAGTTCTCCTGCCGGTGCCCTGCCCCACCTCTGCACGCACAGGCACGCACGGCCGAGTGTCCCGGCACAACCCATTAAAGCAGGAATGGCCATGGAGGGGGACCTGAGGCACGGCCCCCCGGGGAAGCAAGAGATCAATCTGAGTCGCCCTGGAGCAAGGTTCCAGGCCACACAAAAGATGGGAGAACCCCAGGGCAGAGAGAGTCCCTTCGCTCAAGGGCCACGCAGGGCTGGCCAGCCTGCGAGGACAGACCTGCTCTAAACCAGCCCCCCTGCTAAGGAATTGAAGAGCAGAACATTCCCAGGAGGACACAAATCTATACACAAACTTTAGTATTTCAGAGCAAGCACAGGAGAATAAATTAACCATATTTTGCCCCAAGTACTTGCACCTGAACAGCCAATTTATGACCAACTTATGAAAAGAAACGAGGCTGTGGGCAGCAGAAAATCCAGAACAGCTTTGTGCCCAGACATGGGCACAGACATGGCAGGGCATTTAAGTCACCGTGTTTGCACAGCCCCATCCCTCCAGAGCTGGAGACAACTCAGAGGGACAGACATCTTGCAAGAGGAGAGAGGGAACTCCATGAGAACTGCAGTGCTGGTCTGCACTGGGAAAGTACTAAAGGACCTGCCAAGAAAACAGAGGCAAAGCCCAGAGAGCCACCCACCAGCTCTGTTGAGTTGAAATACCACGTGAAGACCAGGTCCTGAAAGCCTATGCAGGTGGTGAAGGTGCAGGGCAGCAGGACGTCGGAGTTATTCAGAGCCATCACAGTGTTGGTCTTCCCCACCGACACCTCCAAGGCAAAGACGATGGCGACGATGTGCAAACCTGGCAGGGAGAGGGGAGGAGAGAGTGAGGACACGGTGCCCACACACAGCCCAGCCTGCTGCAGCCCCTGGTCCTTCCCGGGCATCAGCCACAGTGGGGATCCCCTCCCAGGGAGCACATGGGGGGCTGCAGGACTCAGCCATCGCCTCCCTCCAGGTCCTGCTCCCGGCTCTGCCAGGGACCCAGAGCATCCTCCTCCTCCCCGCAGCCTCAGCACGGGGGCACGAGCCCAGCTCGCCACCCCAGGGATGGGTTTGTTACCCCTCATCCCCTTTGGCACCCCAAGCTGCCATGGCAGGAGCCAACACGCCTGTCCCCAGCGCGGCAGAGACAGGGGACCTGCTCCTGGAGGAACTGCGGGGGCGGGCTGGCACCCACAGAGACAGCGCGGGTTCAAAGGGAACCATGATATCACCACGAACAAAGTATGCAAATGAAAGCCCTCATTTGAATGTTATCCACAAGGCCTTCAGCTAAACCTTAAAGGGGGGGAGGAAAAAAAAAAAAAAAAGAAAAAGCCCAAAGCAAAGCAGAGCTCTCTGTTCTTCAAGCAGGGAGCTCGAGCACTAATTAGCATTGCTGTCCTGGACGCCTGCCACTGCGCCGGCCCCGGCCCCGGCCAAGGGCTCCCGCAGCCGGTGCAGCGGGCTCCGTGCAGCACCAGCACGGCCCTCTGGAGCGGCACCCCCTCACGCCTGCCTCGCAGAGAGCTTCACCGCTCGCAGGAGCTGGCAGATGACCTTCAAACTGCAGAACGCCGCTCTCCTGCTCCTCTCCTCCCCATTGGCAGGGAGAAAGGCATCAGGGAGCAGGTACGAGCCCAGCTGCGGGAGCCAAGGGCATGCCTGAAAGCTCCCGGGGTCCCAGGCAGGGGACTGGCTCTGCACCGCTGTGCTGGGCCAGCGGCATCCACACCAGCGCTTTCTGGGGGGCACAGGGATGCTTTGGCTCCGGGCCAGGGGAGCAGCCCCACTCCCCATCCCCATCACACCAGGGCCCCGTCCCGCTTGTATGATGTGGTACGGACAAGACACAATACAACCGGGCAAGACATCATCCTCCCCTTTCCCAGACCTCAGCTACCAAAGGGACCCAGCCACCCCTACAAAGCTTCCCCTGGGCACTCTGACAACCAAAACACAGGGGGGACAGCTCTTCCCACAGCTACAAGCTGGTCCCCAGCTCCACCGACACCTTAACTTGGATTTACCGCCCTCAGCTTCAGATTCGCCTCTCTCTGCAGCCGCTTCTGATGCTGATTTATTCTTCCACACATGCCTGTGCTAACAACTCCCCAGGCACGTCGCAGCCCCAGCCAAGCCCGAGAGCCGTGCATCCTGGGCTTCGGGCCCTGCTGCAGTGCTGCATTGCAAGCACTGCAGGGAAGGAGTTATTTAACTTCACAAAGAAGCGCTTTTCATTTTGCCTGGGAGCCTTTAGCTAACGTCAGGGAGCGGTTCCCACCAGATGGAGGTCTCCTGCAGTTGTCAGGCTCAAAAACCAGCCCTGGGGATGCTACAGAGGGGACCTCACAGCCAGGAGTGTCCTGGGGGAATCACACTGCTACCTGGAGTGGGACTTAGCAGAGGATGCCTGGCTCTGCAGGTATGCCTGAGCAGGCAGGGTACCGCGAGGGGACAGTTACTTACAGGAAAGACGATTCCTTGCAGCTTGTAACACTTCTAATCCTGTCTGCCACCGTTACAACGTCATGAACATAATCTGAATTGAATGTGTGGGGTTAACGGAGGCTGATCTTGTTCCTGTCATGCTGTGGTCTCAGGAAGACAGAGTGCTATGTTACCACTAAATAAAGCACGCGTTAGGAGGCTGGGAGATTACTGACTGAACCTGCCACACCAGCTGCCACCATTACTTTTCTGTATGCCCAAAGCTGCTGCCCTTCACGCCACTGGAGCCCCAACCTTCAGTGTGCAGGGCAAGGCCCCCTGGGGGCTCCAGGCTGCCTCCCACCCTGGCAGGCATAAGCTTTCCCCAAGGAGACAGGGAAGGGGAACCAGGGAGCAGCCACTCTTGCTGCTGCCAGAGCCTTGGCTGCCTGCTCCTTGCTCTGGCAGAGGGTGAGCGCCTGGGACAAGACCCCCGATGAGGGGTCCCAGAGCCCCTGAGCTAGTGCTGGGTGTGCAAACTGGGAGCCAGCCCCAGTGACAGCAGCGATATCCCTCCAAGCCAGGCCAGGGCCCAGAGCAAGTCTTTCCCCACCACAGGCAGCCCCACTCTTTTCCTGCAGCCCCATCTGGGAACCACTGCCCTAATGGAAAGGGCACACGAGATTCACCTGTAAAGCCACAGGATGCCTCCACCACCTGTGAGAAAGCTTCCCTACAAAAACTTTCATTGCCCATAAAACTCAATGTGACCTCCTGGCACAGACAGCAAGCCATGCCTGGTGGGCTGGCCAGGCTCCTCTCCACCGAGGTTAGGAGAGAGGAGTGCCCAGGCCAGCCTGAGCCCAGGCACGATGTGGTCTGGGACAGGACACCCAGGCTTTGCCCTTCCTGCAGGCACTGATGGAAGAAGCTGTGCTGTGGCTCCACGGTGCAGGCAGGAGCCCACTGACACTCCCTAGAGAGCACAGCATTCCCGAAATGCACAGACCTGCCCAGAAACTCTCCCCTTCCCACCTGCCCCTCTAGGCTCCCAGCCCACGTGAGTGACCTGTGGGATAAGGTTCCCACTGCCATGCCCTGGACCCCAGAAACCTGGTCTCCAGTGCCTCTGAGTCTCTCCTACCACCCCACTGCCCGCCCCGTGCCGAAAGCAGCTTGCACTGCATCGCTCTGAGGAGGCACCTTCAACCAGGGACCAGCACCCAAGCCCTGCAGGGAGTCAGGTACTTACGTGTCTTCTGTGCCTCCAGCTCACTTAAAACAAACTTAAGAACTATGCCCTCCAAAACGCCCCTCGGGAGTTTCCCAACAGCAAGTGCTGCAAAGGCAGCCCTTGGTTTCAGGCTCTTTGTGCCCATGGACGCAAGGATGACCCACAGGAGCAGAAGTGTCGCCGGTGTGTGAGGGCTGACGCAGGTGGCTTGGGACCAGCCCCAAGGGGCTGCAGCGGGGAGGGGGTGGCTGCGAACTCCTTCCTCCACTCTGCAGCTGGGGGACCTTGGGCATCCCCGGACCCAGGTCTGGGCGTCATGCTCCAAGCGGCGGCCCTGCAGTATGTGTTCGTCCCCGTGCTGGGGAGAAGCGCATGCAAATGGTTGTTTTACCAAACGAACTGTAGAAAAGAATGACCTGTCGGCCGGGCGTGCTGGCGGCTGCGTTGAAGCAGTGCATTGCCTCCCTACGGCTATTTCCCCAGTTGGCGTTAGCAGGCAGGTAGCAGCGGTCCCTGCTCGCAGAGCAGCAGAGCAGGGCAAAGCGGGATGCAGCCGCAGTGCTCACGGAAGAAAGCTCTGGCGATGTTAGCCACTGGTGCAGGCAGGGCAGGGGGCTGGCCAGGACTTCGGAGCCCGCTCTCGGACTCGGCTGCGAAGTCACCTTGGACAAGTCACTTATCCTCAGTGCTTCGGGCTCCCCGTCTGCAGAGCAGAGACAATTGCATTAGCGCCCGCGGACGGGAAATCCATCCCGGCAGCAGCGGCCGATCCCTTGCGGTGCAGGCGGGCCAGATGCAAAGCAGTCGAGCGCGAAGGGAAGGCGGCTTAAGGAGGGTCAGCCCGCCGTGCCACCCCCGCACCGGGCTGCCGGAGGTGCCGCGGCTCCCCGCGGCGCAGCCCGGGGCAGGGTCCCCGCCGGAGCCCCGGGGGGCGGCCGGACGGCGGCGGTACCCGGGGAGGAGCGGGACCCCGCGGCCCCCCCGGCCCCCCCTTACCCAGCAGCGCTGCCAGCAGGCGCGGCGAGCCCGGGGCCATGGCTGCGGTGCGGAGCGGCGCGGCGCGGTCCGTGCTGGCCCGCAGCGGCCGGGCTCTGGCCGCCCCCGCGGAGGGCGGGCGGGGCCGCGCCGGGCGGGGCCGAGCTGCGCCCTCCTCCGCGCCCCCCCGCCTTCCTCCGCGGCGCGCATCCTCCCGCCGCGTCCTCTGTGCATCGCGGCATGCGCCCCCCGCACTCGGGCTGGTGCCCCCCGCACGCACACGCACACCCCGGCCAGCCGGCCCCCGGGGGTTCCCCTTTTCCTGCCCCCGGGAGGGGTTTGGCCCCGGCATCGCTGCGCTGCCTCCGAGTGGGGTCCGGGGTGGGCTCAGGGCAAGCTCGCTGCGGGGGTGGCCCGGGAACGCGGGGCTGGTGCTGCCCCCGGGCCGGCTTTGGGAAGGCGCAAAGTGCCACTAAGGCTGGTGGCTTCCCCTGCCGCTGCCGGGAAGGCGACAAAACGGCCTGAGGCCGGGGCTCAGCTCTCGTTCGGTGCACCTCATCAGGGTGACACCGCCAGTCTCCTCGCCCTCCGTGTCCCTGTGGCTATCAGAGCCGCTCTGGCCCCACGGCAGACACCAGACAGCTCTGCAGCCACAGACGGGGGGCACAC
The DNA here is from genome assembly GCF_963924245.1 of Chroicocephalus ridibundus. Lineage (NCBI taxonomy): Eukaryota > Metazoa > Chordata > Aves > Charadriiformes > Laridae > Chroicocephalus > Chroicocephalus ridibundus. The sequence goes on from NC_086301.1 coordinate 1,387,123, forward strand.
AGAGCCAGGGGGAATCCGCCCGGCGCCAAAGAGAACGCTTTGGAAACTTATTTTTCTCACCATGAGCTTGTTCCAGGATAATTGGCTGCACATAATTTCACGTCTCCACAACCTTCTCCTCACCGTCACATCCATTAGACCTAACCTTCGGCAGACCACATCCAAAAAGGGGGTGGTAGGGCCTCTCCTAATGGAGGCCTCCGATGACGCGGTGTGCGAAGATAGAGCTTACCTTTGTTCCCAGGTCCATTAGACAACCAGACCCCTGTGCTGAGCAGCAATTTGCTGGAGGTGACGCACCCTGAGAAGAGGCTTGGCGGGAAGGGGGAGGAGGTGCCGCCGTGCTCGCAGTGCAGGAACAAGCACTTTTCTCCGGGCTGTAGCCCTTTGCTGGCACAAGGCATGTGTCCCGGCAAAGCTCCCTATGGGGGCCAGGCGAGTCTGGACCTCCCTTGCTGCGTACAGCGCTACAGCATGGCTTCCCTAAACGGGATCGCTCCTTTTTGTGTGTGAGAGCAGTTCGCCTGCAGGGATGCTGCCTATGGCCCTGCCTGCATGTCCGGGGTGCCATGGCCCGTCACCTCCAGAGCACTTTGAGAGACTCCTCAGCCCCACTCCAGCCCCCTTTGCAGCTGGCTCTCCTTCCCACCTGGCCGGGAGCATGAAACCGAAGGGAAGAGGGGAAGCAGGAGGCTTCGCAGGACGCAGGGGCATCCCAGGAGACCCTGAAAGGATGCCAGCAGTGCCTGTGGGTTGAGGAGTTAGGGCTGCAGAGCTGGCAACCGAGATGGGAAAAGTACAGGCAGAGCGGGCTGGGCAGCACTGGCAGCCGGCGCTGCAGGAGCAGTGTGGAGAGAGTACTGCTGATGCAGCAGAAGGTGTCTTGGCGGGCAGCTGTGATGGATATAGCTAGGTGATGAACACGGCTAGGTGATGGATATAGCTGGGTGATGAACACGGCTAGGTGATGGATATAGCTAGGTGACGGATACGGCTTGGTGAGTGGAGCCGCAGGCACTGGCAACCGGGCAAGTGGTGTGCTGAGATAGGAGAAGGAGCGCTGCATCTGCTGGAGCCTTGCTAATTGAGGGGGGCACACCTCCCAGGAGGTACCTTGGTGCAGGGAAAGGCCATCACGTGTGGACTCCTTCCTGGGATGCTCAGGTGTCCGCCAAGTTTGCTGCTGCAAAGGTGGGTGAAGTTGAGAAGGGTTTGGCCAAACTGCCATTCTGAATCCCCCCAGCAGGGCCGTAAATCCTTGTGGAGGCAGGGAGCCTGGGAATAGCAGTGCCACCCAGCTGGGAGGGTCGGGCAGTAAATACAAACGGGCTCCCGTGGGCACTGGCACAGAGCAGGTGTGCTGGGCAGGCGGGTACCTGGCTTCTGCCGTGATGACATGCCCCTGCGGCCACTATCTCCCTGACGAGCATCTCTGCAGAGGCAGGGCTCCGCGTGTCCTGCCGGGGCGAGGCGGCGAGCCTGGCACTGTGCTGCCTGCTCCTGCTGCACCCCCGGGACGAGCCGTGCCCTCCTGGCCAGCAGCACCAGGGCTTTGAGCGGGACGCTGCCTGTCACGGGAGCCTGATGGAGCTGTCACACTTGGCAGCTCTGGCCATTCTCCTTGGCCGACTGATCTGGTGAGACATCTGCCGCTTCCGCCAGCCTGGGAAAGGCTCTGCGCCCCCACAGCTCGGCCTCGGTGAGCCATGTGTGCCATGGCAGGGAAGGGCACTCGCAGCAGCTGGCCGGGGGAGTTTGGCACGATGCTGAGATGTCCGGCATGGGACCCGGCGATACTGTGGCTCAGCGGAAACTTGTTCTGCTGAGTCCAGCAGAAGGCTGCTGTGTCTAGTTTCAGGAAAGGCGAGCACCCTCTGCTCGGACACCGTCACCTCCCCGGGGGGACAGGAAGAGGGCTCTGGGGTCCTGCCAGCTGGCTCGCAGCCTGCTGGGGGGGTCATGGTGGCTGCCAGGTCCCTGTGTACCCTTCATTCCCTCTCACCTTGTGCTGATGGAGCGGGGAGGGTTAAAAAGCCAGGCTGCTCTCCGCGGAGGGCTCCTACTTCCCTCCACGTGGGTACCTCGAAGGGTAGGGCTGAGCAGAGCAGTTGGGCTGCAGCCTCCCAGCTCAATGCAGCAGGCGCTGCACTGGCCCCGCTGCCCTGGAGCATCCTGCCGGGATACAGTCCCAGCCCCGCTCCCACCAGCAATGCGCGGACAGCCCCGGCCCCCTCCCACATCTCCCAGAGCCAGGGGACGCTGGGCTCCCGGACCAGGAGCAGGCAGAGCCCTCCTGCTGATGGAGGAGGTGGCGACGCTGGAACACAGCTTCCCATCAGCACTTTATATTTACTGCAAGGTCCTCTGACTGTGACCTTTAAAAGACAAGGTGGCCCAGCTGCCCGGGAGCTGGCAGTGGGCAGGAGGCGCTGGCAGCGATCAGAGGCTCTGCAGGACAGTCCCAGGCTGGGAGCTGAGCGAGAGGTCCCGGGCACACAGACTGCGGGTGAGTGCTTGGCTGCCTTTGTCATTCTCAGCCCTCCCTTGCCTGCAGCTCTCCCTCAGAGCCAGGCTTTCCCCTCTCCCTGACGCCTTCTCCCTGCGCAGAGCCCTCCTGCCCGCTGCCTCCTCACACCCTCCATCAGCGCCGGCTGCCCTCCGGGGCGGGCAGGTTTCTCGTCCCCTTTCCTTGTCCCTTTAATACAAGCAGGGAAAGAGGAGCAGTGTCCCCAGGCAGCCACTGCAGAGGCATCTGCAAGAAACACTGAGGACACTGTCCTGTGTCCCGGGAGAAAGTTTCTTCCTGACCCGGCACAGCCTGAGGCCACCTCCACCAGACCCTCCCCAGCCCCAGCTCTCCAGTGCTGCCCTTCACACCCCGCACCTCACCGCCCCAGCCCGTGCCCCTTTCCAGGTCCCCCCTCATTACTTCCCGGGAGCAGGGTGGCCGGGCTGCAGGCAGCATGGCAGGGACAGTGACTCTGGGCTCCCACCGAGGCGCCCCAGCGTCCCCCATGGCTCCAGCTTGGCACCGAGCAGAGGTCTCCCCAGCAGAGGGAAGGCCCCCCGCCACCTCCCGAGCTGCTCTCTTGCTCTTCAACGCCTCTAATCCCACCTGGTCCGAGGAGATTTATGCGGTCTGTAAAAGTGACTGTCCCCAGTTCTGGGGGATCTGTGAAGCCCCAGCGCTAGGGGGGTCGCAGTCACTGCCCTGGGTCCCTTGCGGTGATGAAAACATACCCTCGTTGTGTCCCGTGGGGCACTCTCCTCCATCATCCCACAGTGCCTGCCTTCCTCATGGGTCTCTTGCCAGTGGCACTCCCAGAGGCATCCCCAAACTGGCAACCCATGGGTCCCCCATGCCTTTTGCCTCAGGCTGTGTTCTTCCCTCCCTTGGGCTGGCTTCCCCCAAAGCTGGGTGGCCCGATGGCCGCATGCCCTCCTCCAAGGAGCCGCGATGGCAAAGCTGTTCCCTGCCAGGGGCCATTGCAGCCTGGTTGGGCTGTGCACCCCAGCACCAGCGGGGGGAGGCAGGCAGGGCGGGCAGGGCAGGCAGGCAGGCAGCGTTAGCCCGGGAAAGAGGTAGTCTGTAGGTGCGGTGTGCTGGCCAGACCTTGCTTGTGTGCGGACTTGGGATGCACAGGCATTCGGCAGCCGTGGTTGAAGGGCAGCTGGGAGAGGCACAGCCGAGGGCGGCTGTCAGAGCTCCCCTCGCCCCTCCATCTCCACGGTGGGGAAATTGATGGATGTGCCTATTAACTGTGCCCCAGTTGTGCCGCATCGCTCTGGCACGTCTGTGCTGGATCGCTCAGTCAGACAGCAGCTCGGCTACGGGTGTCGATCACCCGGTACGTGCCCTGGGCTCCGCTGCTGAGCCTTCCCTGCCGTGCCCTGAGCAGCCGCCACCCCTGGCTCTCGGCAGAGCAGAGGTGGGGAACTCAGCAGGGCGCAGCTCCCCATAGCAGAGCTGCAGCCCCTGCAGTGTGTGCGGAGCACCCCCGAAATCTCGGTGAGAGGAGACTTGGGCAGCACTGGGCACCCCCCCGCCCCCAGCACCCTTGTCTCTGCCGCAGCTCCCGGGGTCGGAGCTGCGCAGGCGCAGGCCATCCCTCGGCACCCAAAGCAAACCTGCTGCCACAGCGGGACCGAGCCCCAGGCACACTGGAGCCCTCTCGTCCCCCCAGACAGGCGCACAGGCAGAGCAGAGCCGAGGGACCCTGTCCTGCCCCTCTGGCAGCCAGCAGCACAAAAGCATCCAGTGCAAAATTTGTGTTTTGTTGTTCTTTTGTTTGTTTGACCGTACAAAGAGCGATAAAAACATCCTACACTCAGCAGCGTTTGGCAAAACAAACCCATCGGAAGGCGCAAACCCAAAACTATAGTCATGACCGATAACAGCGCCTCCTGTGTGTGTATATATATATTTGTAGAGATTCTCTCTGCTGTGTACAGCTATGTACATACAGATGCATTGGCAAGTTGCAATCCAAGGATAGTGCATGAAAGAAACGAAAGGCAGAAGCAAGACTGGTCAACAGGCAACCGTCAGAGGCCTTTGGCCACGAAGTCGCCAGCTCAGTCCCGCGTGGAGCCGCTCACAGCCCAGCTTCGAGCAGCAGGCAGTCCCGGGGAACCAGCCCTGCAGCCGGCTCCCCGCTGGCACTGTACGGGGAAAGCCATGGGGCAAGGGGGTGCGCGGGGGGCAGGCAGCCTCAGCCCAGCCCTCCCCGGGCAGGAAAGCCCGCGGGAGGGGGGGAAGCCTGGGGGGGCGCAAGACACAGCGCATTCCTGCTTGGAGACGAGCGAGCTGCGGGGAGAGGGCAGGCGGGGCCGGGGCGGAAAGCAATGGGGCAGAGCAGGGAGCGCACGGCCGTCCCTTCATCCACGGCACTGGCACAGGGACGCGGCAGCGCCGGGCAGCGGGTGGTGTGGCAAAGGTGTCCCTTCTCCCCTGGCTCGTGGGTGAGAGGGGACCTCCGTCATCACCAGGCCCTGGGCAGCGTCCCCCGGGGCTCTCTGCACTGCCCCTCTCCTGCCCCACGTCCCGCCTGACATGGGAGAAGAAAAGCCTGGGCATGGCGTGGCAGGGGACGCTCCCCTGGGTCATTTTCCCTGTATGACCTGCAAGAGGCCCCAGGGCGAGCTCCCTGCGCTCCAGCCAGCCCAGCTCAGCCGCCAGCTCTGGCGCAGGAGGCAAGGGGCTTGCCCGAGGCCAGGGCAATGAGCCCAAGGCAGGCAGGAGCGCCAGGTCCCAGCCATGGGGCTCGCCGCATCCCCCTGCACCGCGGCGGGCTGGGACCGGCCGGCGTCACCGCTCGCTCACGCCTGCCCTCGCACCCCCCGAGCTGCCTGGGCCGCTGCTGCTAACGCTCTGCAGAGCACGCAGGGCAGCTGCCGGGGCCCGCTGAGGGAGCTGCCGCCAGCAGGGCAGGCGCTGGAGCACGGACGGGGCTGAGGCAGGCGGCAGCCGGCACTGCGGGGCCCACGGCTGGGCTGGCAGTGCATCGCCGTGGCAGTTACGGATTGCGCAGGCTGGAGGAGGGAGTTTTGGCATCATGGGGTTGCTCGGGCATTCCAGAGCTGTCCTGCCTCTGGGCCCACAGTGGTGCCCAGTCCTTCCCAGCAACTGCCCAAAAACTCCCAGCAGCTCTTCATCCCTAGCAGCCGTACCCCGCCGCTCCTCGCCACCTCGGTTTGGCACATGAGCAGAACATTTTCCATTAGAATTACCCTCCCCAAGAAGGAAATGAGCGCAAAAAAGTCAGCCCAGCACTTTGGCTGAGATGCTCAGGCCCAAAAATAGCCCGAGAGGCAGAAGGGTACGTCCGTTACACACCAGGAGCCATTAGCGGGTCCAAAAACCACCAGAGCTCAGAGACAGCGTGTGGGCTAATGGTCGTTACCCAGCCATCAGCTTCCGAGCAGGCTGGGACAGTCCCCGAGGAGCACGAGCTTCTTGTCGCAGCACCCTCAGCGCTGGCACACAGGACCGGCAAGGAGGAGATGGGCAGCTACCGGGGACCCCTCGGGGACGGGGACGCCAATGGCCATGCCCTAGGCGCAGCAGGAGTGCCTCGGGGGCGAGATGTGGCCCCGAGGGCAGACAACTGCTGGCCGCTGGCCCCTGCTCTCTTTCTCTAGAGGGACAAGGCGCAGACATCCGGGCGCGGGGCTGCCCGGCCCCCTCTGCCCCGCCTGGCACCCCCTGCTGGGGGACCGCGCTCTTCCCCCCGCCTCCCACACCAGCCTGCCCCCAACGCCTCCCCACGCAGTGCTCGACGCCCAGAGCAGGGGACAAGCCGGTCCCAGCTCAGCCTCCGGGGCAGCCTTGATGCGCTTCAGCCCCCTCCCCAGCCCTGCCCGCCGCGGCCGGGCTCCGGGGACCTTCTGTCCGCGCCCTGCTCCAGGCTGGGGTGGGTGTTTAGATGGAAGGAGGGATGCTCTGGGGAGACAGAAATCCTTGCTCTGGGAAGCACATCAAGGGGGTCACACTGTACAGGGGTGAAGAGGGAGGGGCGGGCAGAGGGACGTTACTTGGTGCCCTCATCTGGGTTGCCTTCGCCATCTGTCTTCCCTTCCTCCTCCGTCTTCTGGTCGTCCGTGTTCAGCCTCTGCTGCTTTTTCCGGCGCACACATTTCACCACCATCAGCACCAGGATCACCACGGCCAAGAAGCCGCCTACAGAGGCGCCCACGATGACAGCCACCGTCGAGTCGTGCTTCGGGGGCTCTGGGGAGACAGGGCACAGGCTCAGGGCACGCGGCCCCCAGCTGGGGCAGCCAGCGGGAGCAACGGGGAACAGACAGGGCTCGCTGCCACCGCCGGGGAGCAAACCCCACACACGGAAAGCAGAGCGAATCATAGAACGGAATCATAGAAGGCAGAGCAGAGAGCCAGCCTAGCACCCATGGGTGCCTGACAGCAGAGGGGACCCGTCTACCACTTACCTTTTGTGAGCACCTTCAGGCTGATGCTGGCGTGGCCCCGCTGCCGGTCGGGGGGGTTCAGGACATAGCAATTGTAGGTGCCCTCGTCCTCCAGCTGCACGTTTTTGAGGGTGAAGGACACGTCGTACTTGGTGGGGTTCCCGGTGAACTCCACCCGGTTCCCAAAGCGGTCCAGCTGCTTGTTCATGATCTTCATGCGGAACTGCAGGAACTGGGCAGCCCACGTGGGAGAGGAGGTTAGACAGTGCTTGGCACCCCACATGCTTCCCAGGCACCCCCCCTCCCTGCAGGTACTGCCCCAGCAGCCCCCGCTCAGCTCCACGAGCGGCATGGTCCCCTCCCAGCTCTGGCCACCACAGCGACAAGGACCAGGGTCTCCTCGCGGTGCCTCTCCCCACTCCGCCCTGCGTCTTTGTGCAGTGGGTTGCTAATTTTCTCCATGGCGGAGGAGGGCAGGATAGCAGGAGCACACACAAGGACAAGGCTCGGGGCCCTGAGGAACGCACACGACTACTTCAAGCTGGTCCCAACCCCGCTCAGCAGACCCCCAGCCCCGGCGAGACTCACCAGCTCCTCAGAGCAGTTGTCACACTCCTGGTACGTCCAATTGAGGGAGAACTGCTTGTTCTCCACCTTGTAGCAGGAGTTGAAGGTGCAGGAGAGCTTCACGGAGGAGCCGTTCAAGGCATTGATGGTGGCGGGAGCCATGACCTCCATGCCCAACCCCGTGGGCGCTGCCACAAACACAGGGAGCAGAGACACGCATGAGTCAGAAAGGGCTGAGCCGGTCTGCCCATCCCACCCCGCACCCCAGCTGGCTGCGCAGAGCTCACCCCGGGGCCTGGGGCTGCCGCTCGGGCACATCCAACGCTGTGGCCAGCCAGGACCAGGGTTTCCCTGCGCAGAAGTGCCAGGGGGACATGGGGGGAGCAGCCCCAGCCCCGGCACCGTCCCTTGGCCCTGCTCTGCAAGGGCTGAGGGCCCCTCTTTGCTATGCCTTGGTGCTAAATTGTGCTGACTCCAGGCAAGCCCTGCTCCTCGCCACTTAAGCGAGGCTTTCCTGCTGCAGAATCGATACCGCTATGCAAAGGGCTGAACGCAGCATCAGCATGCAGGGCTCCGCGCCACATCCCTGGGGAAATTTATGGCTGCGCTTATCAGATTTCATTCCCAGCAGGACGCACCACAGCGGCCAGGGCTGGGATCTGCCAGGGCCGGGATCTGCCAGGGCCAGCCCCTGAGGGCCGCAGGGGGAGTGCAGGTGCTCCCCCCTTCCCAGTGGTGTTCGCACAAGGATTCTCCAGCTGGGAAGACCGGGTCAAGATCTCAGCAACTCATGCAGCAACAAGGCCGGTCCCTGCCCCCTGGCCTTGCTGCGGCAGAGAAACGGGGGCATTCCTCGGTGCGGGCTCACCTGAGGCACGGGCAGTGACGGGGTGTCTCTGCCCTGCTCCCTCTTCCACTCCTTTCCTGCAGCTCCCCTAGTCCCTGCTGCTCCAGCAGCCCCCGAAACCCAGCACCTGCATCCAGCACCTTCTCCCCAGCCTGCAAAGGGGAGGGTGCACATGCCGAGCCAGGCTCCAGCACAGCCATTTAGCTGCAAACTCTAAGGCTAAGCCCCGAGAAGCAGAGGGACAGAGAGCCCTAGACGGGCCGCTGGGACAAGGCTGTAAAGGGGGGCTGTGGCACCCCACAGGGCAGGGACAGTGACGCTGCCAGACAGTGCTTTTCCAATCACCTCACCTCTCCCCTCTGGCTGCTGCTCTTTGCTCTCAAATCCTCTTCCCGAGGTGCTCCTGACTCCAGCCCTGTGGCCAAGCTGGGTGCGTGTCAAGGCTGCTCCGCTGGCTAATCCGCTCCGTCTGCAGGCAGGGCAGGAAAGGGGCCAGGCTCTGCAGCCAGGGAAAAGAGCCTTTTCCAAATTGCAGATGCGGCTGCTTCAAGCCACGGGTCTTGCTGCGGGGTGCAAACTGGCAGCATCCCGAAGCCAGCTCTCTGGGGGCAGAGGCGTGCCCTCCAGGTACGGCAGCCGCGGGGAGAACCCTCCATCCAGCCCTGCCACACTGTGCCCTGCATGCCAGCGGTGGGGTGGCATGGCTTTGGGGCACCCCAGGGCTGCACAGAGGGCCGAGGTGCCACCAGGATCCCTCCCAGGCTCTGCAGCAACTGGGCTTTGCCCTGCCACCAGGCATGGCAGGACTGTACGGCGGGCAGAGGGTCCTCGCCGGCAGCCAGCACGCCACAGGCACGTACCACGGGAGCACCTATGTGCGCCAGTCCAAACTCTGTCACTGGCTGGGGGACTCAGCACTGGGGGACAACAGAGGTGGGGAAAGAAATGGCTAAAATCCCTGGGACCCGCTGTCCAGGCTGCGTCCTTTGGCACTGCGCGCACTCCCGACTGCTCTGTCACGCTACACCCTGCACCCTGCACTCGGGAGGTAAAATTACACGCAGCCTCTAAAGCAAACCTCGCTGGGCTTGTTCTCCTCCATTTCCTAGGCTCTCCCCTAAAGCAAAGGCAGCCCACCAGGAGCTGCAGGAATGTGAACAGCACTTCAAAGAGGAGATGTGTTCCCCTTCCCAATCAATACAGACCCAAACCTGCTGACACACGCTGCTGGCTCCGGGGCAGGGCAGAAATGCAGAGACCACGGTTTCCCCCCACCCCAAGCAGCGCCGCCAGCCCAGAGCCCGCCGCCCCAGCAGCCAGCCACACGCCAGAGGACGGCCACAAACCACCCGCAGCCCACCAGCCACCGCCTCCCCAGCAAAGCCCCCTCTCCCCACTGCAGCCCATGCCTGGCATGCAAACAGCCTTGCGCTTAGAGGGAACCTCCAGCAAGCGGGATGCACAGCTTTTTTTTTTTTTTTTTTAAGAGAAGATGCAGTTGCAACGTACCCCCCCCCCCCCCGCCATCCTGCCTAAAAGCAGGTCACCCTGGCTGGCGGGTTTCGGCAGGGCGCATCTCAGACCACCTCCGTCCCCGACCCTGCGGCACAGCATCTCTGGCTGGCTCGCTGCATCCCCGGGGACAGGATGGGCTTCTCGGGGCCGGGACATGGGGAGGGGGCTTCTGGCCAGAGAGGGTGTTTCTCCCCAGCCTGGGTGCTCTCCCCTGGCAGCCGTGTGCATGCAAGGGGTCGGGTCGGCACTTACCCAGCGAGAGGAGCAAGCTGAGGCCAGTGAGGAACAAGGTGGGCTGCGGGAGCCAAGCTTCCGGGCTCATTTTGAAGGACTTTTTGTGTATGGAGAGGACCTGGTGTTGGTGTGGATTTTGGTGGTGGTGGTTTGCTTTTTTCGAACGCCCGGGTTATTTGCAGGTGACATATAACATTAGAGCTGCTTTATTCCCACAGCCCAATATGGCTGGCTGGAGCCGAGCTGGGTCGAGAAAACCCGTAAATGCTATGGTTGGTGGATTTCTGCAGAGGAAGTGGGAGGGCAGAAAAATTTTCCCTTGAACAGGAGGCGAAGGCTGCTGGCGCTCCTGCTGCGAGGGCTGGTCGTGGGCCGTGTCACCCACCGTCTCCCACAGCGTGCTGAGCCCAGGGCAGCTGAGGAGCAGGTTTCTGCTGGGAGTCCCTTGTCCTTGGAGCCAGCAGCGCCCAGGGCTTCTCTTCCCCCCGGGATGCCCGGAGACGAGGGACTCGGCCAGTGCCCCACAGCTCAGTCCTGACCCTGAGGGCTCCCTAGGCCCCTGCAGCCCCCTGGTTTCAGTGGGGCCATGCAATGTGTCCCCTGTGCCCTGCTGGGGGCTGGTGACCAGCCCTGCTCGCACCATTCACAGCAGCGGTTCCCGTTCTCAAGAGCCCAGCTGGGCCCAGGAACATCCAAGATGCCCTCCTGAAGCCAGGCAGGGAGCAGAGGGGCTGATTTGGCCTGGGACAAGCAGAAGGTCCCATGGAGGCAGCCTGCACAGCGTGCCCCAGTGGAGGCGTGGCCTGGGGCAGGCAGTCTGCAGCAGGTAGAAGCACTCCCGGAGCGCCTGCCTGCTCCCATGCTGATGTGAGGGCAGCCCCCTACGCTTCCCGGGGCGCTGGACTCTGCTGGAACCTTCTCCCTTCCCCAGCAGCACGCTATCTCCCAAGGTACCCTCTCATCTAGCCCTTGGGATGGGGATGCTCTGCCCAGCAGTAACAGGGCTCAAGAAGTTCTTTGGTCCCCTTCGCACCATCGGTCAAGCAAGGGAAATCCAAGCCTGGAATCAGGCTGCAGAGGTGGGTACAGGAAGAAGAAAACATATGACCTCAGAGACCAGAAAGACAGCGACAGCAGCTGCTCAGCCACCTAGTTCTCACGCCCCAGGACGCAGGATGGAGGGGGTTGCTGCAGCAGCATCAGTCGGGAGAAAGGCGAGGGGTGCCCTGGAGCCAGAGCACATCTCAGTTCCTGTGCACCAGAGCCCTGACGAGGAAGGGACAGGGCAACGGGGAGGCAGAAGGGACACAGAGGTGCTCTGCTACCTGCCCAGCTTCAGGCAGGGAAACAAGGCAGCCAGGAGAGAAGGCATCAGAGAAGAGACAGGGTGAACAGAAGAAACCCGCTGAGCCAACAGGCTCGCTACACACAGAGCGGTTTCCCACCCACGCTGGGCAGGCAGAGCCCACTCTGTTCTGCTGGAACAGGTCCCACACACTGCAAAGGCAGCAGAGGTCGCATGTAAACCCCCCTCCGACACCCCAAAACCGGCTCCGAGTGCCGGTTCCCCCTGCAATCCCAGTACTTGGCTTCATCCAGGAAAAGAGAGGAGGGTGTCAACGTGAAACCAAGGAGTGCAGGCGGGCGCAGGCAGCGCCGCAGTCTCCCATCCAGCCCAGCCGGGGGGGGGCGGCTGGTCCCCAGCGCTGCACCTGCGGGTGTCAAACATCTATAGATAGTGCCGGAGAAGGGCCAGAACGCCCCGGAACGCCGGCCCGGAGGCCCGCAGGGGGTTGCTGTATTACCCCTCCCGGCCAGGGCAGCCAGTCCCAGGTGTAGGGTGGACGCGGAGGTGCCCATCCGCGGAGGGCGGCTGGTGCAGGGGAGACACGTGTGAGCACACGCTGGTGGGGGACCCCACTCCCCGCCACCCCCTGCAGAGCCAGGGCAGCAGGGGGGCTCCGTACGGCCCAGGGAAGCCCCTTCCTGCTGCAAAGGGACCCCCTTCGCGTCCCCTTTGGCTCCACTGCTCCCTGCAGCCAGCGGGGCAGGCGTGGGTGCCACGTTTTTGGCACACTTGGACATCACACGCTTAAGCAGGAGGTAAAAGGAAGCCAGGAACAGGCTGGACTCCCTGAGTTTTATTATCTTCAGAAGATACCGTTGGCACGGCTCCCGCTGCATCTCCCCCTTCGTCCCCCCGCCAGGCTCTTCCTTGGAGGTCCTTGTCTCGGGACCTGGAGCTGCATGGACCAGGATGAAAGCTAGAGCATGGAGGCTGTGCCCGCTGTGCCCCCCTCCAGAGACCAGCAGACAAGAGCCAGAGAGACTCATCTCTGTCCCGGCAGGCAGCGGGGTGGGACGTGCCCCAGCAGTGGCTCTGGCACGGAGCACACAGTGAAGTGACACTGCTTCTTAGAGGAAGGGCTGACAGCAGCAGAACGCTGGCCTGCCCGAAGGAGCAAAGATGTCTTGCACACACCTGCTGGCTGAGGGGCTTACATGCCCCAGCATGGCTATTTCTTCCCCTCTGGAGCCCAGGGAAGCCCCTCTGGTCTGCTGTAGGGTTCCTCGCTTTGCCTGTCCCCCTGTCTCCCCTGTCCCATCCATTCTGACGGGATCACCCTCTTGGCCAGCTCCACGTAGACACCGTTCTCCTGGAAGGGAGAGGAACGCTGCAAGGAGGAAAGGACAGGGTGTGAGTCTTGCCGCAGGTATCGGGGCCCATTTGGAGTGGGCAGAAGACAAGGGATGCTGCTCTCTGGCATGGGGAGCAGGGAGTCAAGCCCTGGATGCCATCATCCCGAGGGGGCTGGTGATGTAGGGGTCACACCAGCCCTACAGCTGCGCGCCCTGCCCACCCCTGCCACAGCTCGGGGCAGATGCTCGCCTCCTCACCATGGTTACGTAGGTCTCCTCGGCTTTCTTCTTCTTCCCTGCATCCTGCTCAGCCTTGGGTAGCTCATCTCCAGGGATTGAGGAGTAGAGCGCTTCCTGTGAGAGGGAGATCAGGGTACTTGGAACCGAGCAGTCCCCAAATACACGAGAGCCTTCTTACCCCAGTCACAGGACTAGCACTGAGAGCCACAGCCACGGCTGGCCAGCCAACAGCACCTTGTGCTTGGCCAGCGTGGGATCCCTTCCTTCAGCATCCCAGCCCTATACGCCATACACCTCATGTCAGTGATCCCTGTGTCCAAGGACACAGCCTTAGCCAGTGACGAGACAGCAACCATCCTGTGTGAGGATGACCCTGGCCCGGCAAGCCCCTCTGCTCCCAGGCATCCGGCTGCTGCAGGAGCATTTGCTCCATCAGCGCCGCCTCTTAACTGCAAGCCAAACGAAGCGGTGGGACCTGGGGCTCATTCCAACCACCGCCCACGCACGCAGCCAGCAGCACAGCAAGGAGCCCACAGCTCTCCCGTGCGCGCCACATCCCTTGCTGGGGATGGCTGGCCACGCGAGGGCACGGCTCGGTGTGCGCACAGGCGGGCACGCTCGGCACCTGCCCTGCAGCCCTGTGTGCCCCATCCCTCCCCATCCCCACGTCTCCTCCCTCTCTCCGGTTCCCGTGGGTTGTGGCAGTGTCCCAGGGCAGGGCAGGGACACCCTCCCCTCCACGCAGCTCAGCATCAGCTCTCACCTCTGCTTTGTTCTTGCTGCTGTTTCCAGTCCTCTCCAGGGCTGTGTTGGCTGCAGACCTTGAGAGAAGGCAATGGTGGTGTCATCTCCAGCAAGAAGCATCGCCTGCTCCTCCTGTCCCTGCCTTCCCTCTCCTGGGACACTGAGATCCCTTTGTATGTGCTGCCAGGCCAGCCCTGCTGCTGGCACACCAGGAGCCCAAGAGGTTCCGGAGCAAAGAGGGGACGGGCCAGGGCAGTGTGACACTAGAGGGCAACAGGAGCCCGTGCCTCACAGCAGGCAGCAATGTCACCCCAGGGAGATGAACCCTCTGGTTCCCGCAGCTCCAGCGCTGCTCGGGGCAGGTCAGACTAGCGCTTGGCCACGGAGAAGGGTGCAGGAAGGCTGCAAGGAGGTGCTTTGCTCAGCCCCATAAGCCCACAGCTAGTGTTGGTACCTCTTCCTGAGGCAGAGTCCAGCCAGGAATGCCAGCACAACAGCCACACAGCAACACCCAACAATCGCAGGCCAAAACCAAGTGTCTCCTGGGGCCGCAGCGTCCTGGGCGTGTGCTGCTCCTCGTCCTGCTGGGGAGACACAAAGGCAGGGGATGGTACACAGAGGGAGCCCAGACCTACTGCAGAAGCACCACGGTGGCAGGTCCAAGAGCCTCCCAGAGCCTCTGCACCCCCTCTGCGGGGGACCAAACAGGGCAACAGCAGAGGGGAGCAGTCATAGGGCACGTACCTCTCTGTCCTACAGGGCTGATGTGCAGCACCGTGTGGTTCTTGAAGATGCTGCTGCTCTGGATCAGCCGGATCTCACATACGTACGTGCCGCTGTCATTCACCTGTATGTTCTGCAGCTGGATAGAGCCATTCCAGTGGGAGACGTCCCCTCGCCACTGTGCCCGGTCCCGGAAACGGCCCACAGGGATGCTACGGTTGCTGTAGTAATAAAACACCATCTCCTCCTGCCAGGGCAGAGACGGCATCAGGTGAAGGGAGCCCAGAGGAAGGGCACTGCCCTGCATGCCTTCCCTGCTCGAGAGCCATCAGATCCACGCTCTCCCTCTCCCGTGGAGCACCCGCTGCACGCAAGCCCAGCTCGTTCCCACGCTCTCGGAAAGCCCCAGGATGCAGCACCCAGCGCTGTGCTTCCCCTGCGGCGCAGGGCACGGGGAGCGGTGGAGGTGCCCCGCCACCGCACAGGGGAACCTCCCTCCTCTGGTGGCCTGGGCCAGGCGGACGGGCTTCCCTGCAGCCTCCTGAGAGCAGCAAGGCTGCCTCCTCGCCCTCCCCTGCCACCTGCCCCCGCGCCCGGCTCCGCCGCCCACCCGCTGGTCCCGACCCACCTTCTGCGTGCCGGGTCCTGCCGTGCGCAGCCAGTCTACTTTGTCCAAGGTCCAGTCCTTGGCCACCGGGCCTAGGAAGAGGCACTGCAGCAGGACAGAGTCCCCAGCGCTGGCTCGAAGCTGAGGCTCCGTGAACACCCAGCCGGCCGACCCGCTGCATCGCTCTGCCAGGGACAAGGACAGCAGGATGAGTCCAGGGATGATGGCCAGACGCAGGCTGCCTGTCCCCATAGACATCTCCTCTCCAGATAAGCCTGGGGCTAACGGCACTGACCAGTCCAGAGGCCCTGCCCCCTGTGCGGGCAAAGCCTCTCCCCGACACCTGCTTTTGGCGTGCCTGGGATGCGGGGCAGCACATCCTCCCAGCCGCCAGACCAAGGGCTGCGGCACTCGCTGAACAAGCCACGCAGAAGGGAAGTGGGGAAGCACAACCCCAGCCCTCCGCGTCTGCGAGCCAAAGGCTGGAGCTCCTGCCGGGTTGGTCCTGTGAGTCACTGGCTGGGAGAACCAGCGCCGCTCTCATCTGTGCCAGGCCAGGGGCAATTCAACCACTTCACATGAATTTCAGTTCCTCTTTCACAACCTGCCCATTTGGCTTCCTTACCCCTTGCTCACAGGCTCCTGACCTGGGCTTGGACCTGTCTGGCCACATAACTAGCACTTAGGGTTTCTAGAGAAGCTGGACAGTTGGGAAAAAAAACAAAACAAAAGAGAGGAACATCAAAGAGCACAGAGCTGACATCACCAGCACGAAGCAGCTGCCGACACGGCGGGCTGCAAAGCGTAGGGCAGGAAGGGGAAACAAGGTGGGCAGAAAACGTCCCGAGAGCTCGTCAAGAGAAACCCCGCAGGCCCCAGAGTCTGCACAGGCAACGAGAAGAGCGGCTGAGGCTCTGGCGCTTGTTTGACAAGAACTAGGCGAGCTGATTCAGCAGGGAGCTGCTCAGACAGGTTGGTTTTTCCTGGTGTCTTAGCCACTCTGTTCTGTCTGTCCACAAGCCACCAAGGGCTGGGCCCTGGCAAAGCACCAAGTACTCGTCTGATGCCCTGTAAATAATACATGCAAAGCGCTACAGCTTCCCAAACAGGTTTCTTTTGGTTTTGACCAGCTGTGGAGCTGAAAATGACAAATATTTGCCAGTGGAGAAGACCAAGGGAGCCAGTTGCCTCAAGCAGAGCCAAAATCAATACCTTGGAAACCCTTCCCCGTATTTAGACTTGGCAAAGCAGTTCTAGTTTTTTCAAAGGCTTGGAGTCCGGCAGAATAAGTACAGGATTCCATCCAGGGATGCCATTGCAATTTGAAGGCTGTATGTGTGAGCTCCGCAGGAAGGGGAAATGCAGCACCCAGAGAGCAGAGAAGTCACTGGTACCCAGGAGCCCACTTACTGCTGCCAGCTCCGTGCGCCTGCGAAACCCCAAGGAGTTCTCACCGCAGGAGGAGAGGAACGATGGGTCTGTCGGCAAAGGCAGAGGGGAAAGCAGGCAAGGGCAGTAAAACCACCAGAATGACTTACAGCTTACCCAGCCATGTCAGCACCAGAGTCAGGCTCAGCAACACCTTCATCTTATTCTAAAAAGAAGAGCAGAGGTGACGCATGCATCAGTTTCCCCTGGGGCAGGAGACCAGCAGCAACCGAACTGAGCCCCAAGGTCAGAAAAAGACGTCCTTCAGTTCTTTGGAGGGGGACACAATCTTTGCTGCCTGGACGTTCGGCCTCTCCAGTTAGCCAGTGTCCCAGCCGGGAGCCTGGAACTCTGTGAAGCACAGAGCTCAGATGCAGCTCTGGTTTGACACTGCTCCGAGCCCTGAAAGGAAGAGAGAGCGAGCGGGTGGGAGGGCTCAGCCCGAAGCACCTCTGCATTTTCCCCCAAGTAATGAATCTTTCCGGTGGTTTGGGGGTCGAGTCTCTAGCGTCTGAACCGAGATGTTCATAGATGCTAACTCTGCTCAGAAAACAATGGGATGTTTTTTTCTACTACATCCTCAGAGAAGTTTGGTCTTAAAAAACCAGACCCCTGACTAGAAATAACCCCCTTGCTCCAGGGTGCTGCACGTGGTGAGAACTTCTGCCGGAACCCTTCAGGGTCTGTTCAGACAGTGCCACATTTGGTCACTGTGTTCAGTATGACCTGCTGCACCATATCTCAGAAGAAAGCTGATGTCTCCTTTCTACCCATTGTAGATGTACCCTGCAGCCTGAGCAGGGCTTGGCTGTTGTCGTCAGGATCACGGCAGCCAGTGTTCACGCGTGGATCGCAGCAGGGCAAGAGCCAGTACCCTGCTCGCTGTGTCTCTGCTCCATGGTTCAAAGCCATGCCCGTTCAAAACCGATAAACGTATTTAAGGACAAAAAACTTATTGAGAGAAGCCCTCCCACTTGGAGAACCTGACATTACAGTTGAATTTGAGGCTGCCGTTACCAGCACATGTTTTCCAACACATGCATCTTTGCTGCAGAAAGACAGACAACAAGAGACAAACATCTCTGAAGTCTTGCTGGCTTCTCTCATTTTTCCTCCATTGTGCAAGTCAGAGGATCTCTAGACCAGCTCCAGTAAGGCTTGGAAGGGGAAAAGGTGCCAGATATTTCTCCCCAAGAGACAGCCAGGAATAGCGTTGGAGTAAATGTTTAAGGTAAACATCAGCCGTTATTCCTGCTGCTCTCAGAGATCCACGGTTCCCTTCAGTGCTGCGGAGCACGAAGCTGCAGCGACAGATCTGTGCTCCTGGGAACCCAAGGTTGCTGGGGCAGCACCGGTATCCCCGGCACTCCTTGCAGAACCGATGGTGACAATAACACCAGGTGCAAAGGGCAGCAGGGAGGTGAGAGGGGATGTGCCGTACATGCACCCTGGAGTGGCAGGAGCAGCTACTGCGGCTCTGCAGAGCACGGAGAGGAAGCGGGGAAGGCCTCCTCCCTGCCACTGTGCATCTCCTAAGGGAGCTTCCATCTCTCTACGTGACCGGGCATGTTCGCTAATTCCTGTTTCTACCCAAATGCATTTTTTCTCAGCAAAGGAAGCTCAAAACCACCCTGAGACAGGCTCAGACAGGGATTGCGGGCCCAGAATTAGCTGCTGGGGGACTCACGGGTCTGTTCTAGGCTGAGAAACGGTCAGCAGGGCTTTTCAGTCTGCCTGCAGTCAGAGATGTAAAACCACCTCCGCCCTTCATTGCCTTCCCCTTTCCACAAACAAAACCCTGAAAAGCGGCAGCGAGCCTTCTGGAATTCTCTCAAATCTGCCTTTCAAAAAAAAAAAAAAAAAACCACCATGACCCACTTGGGGGCTGGGTTTTTTGGAGGTGGAGGGGAGAGCTGTGCGGTTTGAGTGCACCGTTTGCAGCCCTGCCGTGACACGGTTTGCTGTACAACCTGCGCTTGTGCACACGCGACCTACAAACACAGCAAAACTCACGCTAAGCTCCAAAGCCCTCAGCTGGTGCAGCAATATCTGAGCGCAGCAGGCCAAAGCATCCGACTTTCCAGCTAAACTGCCAAAAGCTGTAGAACCCAAGCAGAGCTAGCCCCGCCCAGGGCCACTCCCGTGCAGGTCCCAAAATAGGAGCCAGCTTAAAAAACCAAAAAGTCCGCAGCGCACAGAAACCTATGTATGGACATTACCCTCAGAACTTCAGAACTCTGTTTCTGAGCTACTGAGGCTCTGGTCCTTATTTGCCATCAAATCCTTCCTGGATTCATTACCTTATTTCTCAGAAGAAATTCTGGTCCTGTCTGGGAACGTGTTTTTGCAGGGTCTCCCTCTGCGACACGCACCAGTGAGTGGGTGCTGTGCATGCAGCAGCTGCAGAGAGCACCCACTCACCCAGGCTGTTCTGTAGATTACAGTGCTGACATTTCCAAATCCTGCCACAGGATAATTGCCTTTACTAAATAAATTGGGGGAAAAAAATACATAGATACCATACTGCCTTCACATTTTCCTACTTTTGCACATGGTATCTGAATCCTCAGCACTTCTTTGTTCTAGTTTACTTTTCAGGAAAAACAAACAACAAAAAAGTAAATATTAGTGCAAAAAATACTCACCTAGTGTGGCTTGGGGCAGTCAACTTGTCTCTTGCACAAAGGGTTCTTTGGTGACTAATTAGGAGTATCTGAAAGAATCAGTTGTTAAATCATCTTGAGGTTGTACGCGCAAGGCATCTGTTGAACTTACCATTTGTCTTTGGTTTCGAGTCTCTCATTTCAGGTTGAGTTATGGTCACTTTCAACTTGCAAGAGGAAGTCAAGAGCTAGAGCAGTGACAAATGAGCATGCAGAAGGGGCTGTTACAGAGAGGTGAGAAGAACTACAGACGCGTACGCCCGACAGCAGATGAGGGGTATGCAGCTTCACAAGGAGAAGACAATTCACAGCTACAAGATGTGGCTCACTGTCATGGCAGGCAGGTCTGATCAGTCACTATGTGAGAAGTCGAGAAGGGAGAGATTCTTGGAAAGCCACCCTTTTGCAGCCTGTGCTCCCTCCTGGTTTGTTTTTGGGGATCCACCACTCCTGCAGACTGGATCTTGTCCTGGGGAGGCGTCAGCAGCAAGCGCCACCGAGTAACTTTGCTGAGCCTTACTACCGGTGCTGTCAGGGGCCACAGGTTAGCAGGCATCTTACAGGCAAAAGGGCCACCCTCAACATGCTTTTCACAGCATAGCCAGCTGCTCCCTTTTGAAACACATACAAAATACACAGCATGGAGCGCTTTCAGCTGCCCCGCCACCCCCCAGTCACTTTGAAAGCATATTGTCATCCTTCCTCTTCCTCTGGAGTACCGCAGCAATCACTGTTCTCTGCGCTAGCATCAATGGTTTCAATGGTACACAGAGCAACTTCCATACAGCTAGCAAAGGAAGAGAAAGTTAAGTTTCATTCACGCGCAACACCACTCCCAATCCGGAAAGCTACTAGCTTCAAGGTGGCAATTTAGCATCGCACCAGAGAGAGATTTGCTCAGGTTCTAGTGCAATGTTTGCAAAGGAGTCACAGCTGAAGGCAAACATTTTGCAGATAACAAGTCATTCATTTGCACAAAGAACTTGAGTGATGTATGGTATCTGAAAGGGGAACAATAAAACCACTTCCTCTAGGCAGCATATCCCACCAACATCCTCTCTCAGGAAAGTTTTGGTTGGGAGAGACATTGTGTCATCAGGAAGCACAAGCTTTTTAAATATTATTTTACAGTAGACAGGAGCAAAATATACTTCTTTAGCTGGAGACACAGATCTACAGCTAACCTGCTTTGCAGTCAGGAACTTCAACATACCTGTAACTGGCAGCCATCATAGAGCTGCTAAAGGGGACTTGGTACATGTTCCCTTTGAGTTAAAGCTATTCCCTGAACACCTTTACCCATCATCATCATATAACAATTTCGATAGCTAAGCAACAACTCAGAAAGGCAGTTTTACGAGTTCCACTATATTTAGACATATTTAGCCAAATAAAGAAATCCACAGCCCAGAATGAAAGCAGTTTATTGGTAATGGCACATTAAAGTCAATGGTAAACTTATAACACACGTGTAAAAGGAGGCTATGTGACCATTGGCACATCCAGAAAGGCAGCAGAAAACAGCAGCTATTTAGGTATTGAGCAGACCTCAGTACCTAGGTCTTGAGGACTCTCTGCCATCCATTATTGGTGAAAGAGGAAGTACTCTTTCTTACCAGGCAGTAATGATGAATGTTTAGTTATTTTCCTAAAATCGTGCATAGAAGAAGAGAGGAGGAACACGACTGTTCTTCTGAACACAGAACATTCCTTTGGACACTGCTTGAGTCAATGGCTGAGGTAGATGGGGTTGTGTTTCCCCAGATACAGAGCCCCCATTTGCATTTCTGATTTTTAAAAAAGTAGTTCTATATGATTTGTGCTTCACTTCTACAAGTAGAAGGAGATGTACCTAATAATGCAGCTGCTGGACAAATAATAAAAATAAAGGGAAGACAAAACTCAACAATGTAAGGCAACACTACTGTGCAGTTGGTGACTTAAAAATGGAATCAGAAAACAGTAGGAACAAAATGGTGACCCTGTAATTAAGTGGCAGATTAAACCAAAAAACAGTTAAAAAAGCAGTAGGTTCCTTTCGCTCCAAGACAAAGGATGCCATATACCAACTTAATTAAACTGTTTCAAGTCCTTTGCAAATAAGTTCCAAAAAAAAGTGAGAAGAAAACATTGTCGGTGCCCAATGATGATCACCTTAGAGAGTCGAGGTCGCTCTGCAGTGGCCTGTGCTTTAAGCAATTCGAATTCAAGGGCGCAGGAAAAGAGGGACGTCACCAATAATAAAGGAAACAAATTTGCAAGTAAACTAAGGAACATGCATTGCCAGAGTGCTGGTAGGAAACAGGCTGTACAGCTGTAGGCACTGAGGTATCTGTAGGCACTGGAGAAATGAGGTTAAGACATTATTCTTTTTCCCCAATAAATTAGAAAGATTTCAAAAATCAGTATTTTGTTCTTAAATAGAAGTGAGTTATCCCATTGGCATTATTCTTCCAATCTACCAGGATTAGAGCAGGTCCTTCAGTCTGTACTGGTTATCCAGCAGCCTTCATACCTATCTAGCCGTGATTTTCAGTGCTGTAATTTTCTTCTTTATCCATAGCTTTGGTCTTTCGTCATCAGTATGGGTCTTCCTCATCCGTGTCCTAAACAGGGAGCATGGAGAGAGAAACTGAGACTGCGTACAAAGACATGAACCAAGTTATGAGTTCAACAAGACTTTGAGTCTGCTAGGCTTCTGACAAGAGCTCAAATGTTTTCCAAAATGCTGCTGTGCTTGAATAAGCCATAGGACTTGTAGTTGTATAAGCACTTGCAGCTAAATCTGTTTGACTTATCACAGATACACAGACGAATTGCCTCTATATAGCCAACATGTGAAGTGTGTTTTAAGAGAAGTAGCAGCTACAGCTCAAGCAAAAGACAAACTATAAAGTGCAGACAGCCATCTTCTTAAAAAGCATCACCAATCCCTACAGAGGAGGTCCAGGGCAGCACAAGTTGTTGTTTTTCAGCTACAACCAACCACATACTTTCAGCTACAACCAACCACATACTTTCAGCTCTCCATAGTCTATTGTTTTAACCACAGTAATCATTTGATGGCGTCCCCACCATCCAACTCTGCAGATCTCAACTCGAAAGCAACTCAAACGTAACAGCCCTATAAGGGAAATCTCACTAACTCCAGCCATTTTAAGTCCAAACAGATTTTCACTGGCTTTGCAATTTCAATGATTTGGTAACATTAAGAATGAAAAAGTACATTACGGAAACCTCAAAAATGTGGAATCATTAAAGTGAGTGAGACGGGATATTCAGAGACTTGGGAAGCTAAGTATTTCTATATCTGGGAGCAAATTATCAAAAAGATGACAAAATACTCAATGTGAAAGCAGCAGGATTATAGCATTCAAATTTGCCTTCTCTCAGATGAGAAGACATTTTTCAATTTTTAAAATCTCCAACTGTCTGACAGCATTTGTCTCACCAAACCGGGGCTCCCATCCTCTCCCATCTCTCCACCAGCAGGAAAGCAACGGTGGCTCCCTGCTCCCCTGCATGTCTCTTGCGGCAGCCTTTCCACCTCCCATGGCAACTCTCCCTTTTGCATAAAGCATTTTCTGCTTCCTGCACCTCTCAAAACTCTTTTTCCCATACTGCTGCATTGTAACACCTGTGTCTTATGTGAAATTGTAAATATTTCATACGTAACTTGCGTAATTACTTGTCTTTCATTCTGTATCTAATAAAGGGTAGAAACCATCAGTGCACACCTGTCTGAAGGCTCACACGTTTAGCACATTTTAAATCACCGACATTAGAATAGTGAATCAAGGAACACATATTTAAATCCCTCCTTAACGTACTTCCTGACTGTGTATGAAAGACGTAAAGGTGCGTCTGAGGTAAGCTTGCTCTGTAAGACATCAGGAATAAATGAAAACACTCTCAAATTAGATATATTAGTGACCTTACTCTGGAACGTGCCACACTTACGGCCGTGGCTGCTAACGCCAGCCCACAGAACTTAGAGGCACATTTTACAAAACAAGTACAGCAGGTGGCAAGAACATTCAGTAGTTCCAGCACATCGCATCTGATTAACAGAAGCTCGCTGACAGGGTAGCAAGTCAACAAGCAGAATTAGAAGACAACCACCACTTCACTAAACAAAACAAACAAAAGGCCAGAAACAAACAAACCACAAGAGTTTAGCAGGATTGTGTTGTGACAAAAACAGTGCAAGCAGGGATATCTCCAAAAAGGAGGTGAGGCTGCACACTACCATCTTTGCAAGAAACATGGTGGATTGAGGTATCACTGCCTCTATTCCCCACCGCAGCACTGCCAAACCCCAAACTGGTTTTGCAGAGCCTTTAAAGAAACTACGCAGCACGGTAGCTAGCACTTAAAATTCTGAATTTTCATCTCAAAACGTCAGCTTTTGTTTCAATAAAGTCAAAAGAAAAATCAGTTTGGAAGATCTGAAGACAACTTCCCCTACCAGTAATGCAGTATGACCAGCAGTTCTCACCCCCTGTAACCCTATATGGAAAACACCAAGGAACATAAGCCTAGCCATTTGGGACACTGCTTTGACATCCAGAGGTGTTATGACAAGCTCTGACTGCTGCTCTTAGCACCTCCTCTGAGCATCAAAGTTCACAAAACCACTTATGAAAACACCAACTTTCACTTACCACACACTTCAGACACCAGTTTCTGAGTTTCCCCAAGCAGTTGTCTGTCTCTGTATGTTCGGGTCTGCAGAAAAAGCAGAGGATTAGGCTGGACTTTTCTCCCAACACACATCCTTATACCTCCTATGGACTGTGAATTCTAGTTCTACCACACTGAATCAAATGCTTTTCGTCGTGATGAAAAGCCTTTGACGCTGCACAACAAAACCAAAAAGAATAAAGAATGTCAGGTCCCTTATTCTGAAGGCAGACATTTGACTTAAGTGCCATGAAGAATACAACAAGAGTTGCTATTCAGCTAGCAAATCTTACAACGCTAATCAGAATGTTGTATTAAAAACCCATTCTGCAATAAATTGTAGTACAGAATTCATTGCAAAAACAGGTGCAGCTACAGCAGTAGCAGCATTACCTTATTGTTGTCACTACTGAACCTTTCCAGAACAGAATCCTCTCCAGTTCAGAAGGGAATTCAGTCTTCAAGGCTCATTCTGTACCCGCCATCTCTGCTCAGGCCATCACAGGGGAACCAGTTAGCATCGTTCATTTTGTTTTGTTGTTATGGATACTTCATACCAAAATGCAACATAAAGCCCACATAAGCAAAATATGTTGCTGATTTAGGCTGAAATAAATCCGATTGCAGAAGTGAAAGACCATCTAACTGCTTCAGTTCCATGGCCTCACACGAAAAGGGGAATGTACAGCACTTGGTTTACGCTCCAACATGGGGATTTTCCAAAACTTTCTCACCACTGGCCAAATTATGCTCGTGAAGAAGATTTCAGTGCCTGAACTGCAGATGCTGAGAACTATGAAATGAAGAACAGTGGAGAAACTGTCCTTTGGCCTGTCTCAACAGGCCAAAGTAGAAATACAGGCTTTAGGTTCCAGCCAGAACTTACTCATCAGACACTTCGATGGAGGATTTCTTACAGCCAGATTTTTTTTTCTCCTTTAGCGCTCCAAATTTTCTTCCCATCCTTACCAACAGCAGAACGACCACAATGGCGGAAGGGAGAAATACTAAAATGGACAGCAGCGTCGCCGACGTTAGCTGGAAGGAAAGACCTGCAGGAAAGACAAAGAGCAGTAAAATACGGCTTTCTTAAGTCTCTGTGACAAACGTTCATCCAGGACACAGGTTGCTAGCCTTTTCATATAAAGCACAGAGCTGGCAGATTTGAAACAGCTTGTCACTGAATCTGTAGGATTCCCATCACGTATCCAACACACTAGGGTGCTTTATATGCAAAAAACTACAAAGGAAGGCAGGTCACGACATAGTTCTTTCACTGTGTCTAAGCTGCAAATTTGGGGCAGGTCTCACACGCAGGGCAGATGAGGAAACTAAGTATTACTGAGAATCAGTGTTTGTGATGTGACAGTTATTTTTAGACCGGTATTTCCTAAACGTTTAGCTTGTTCTACTGCTGCAATATGTGGAGACCGTAACTCCTGAACATAGGCACACTTTTGATTTCTGTTATCACTACAGCTTCCTCTGTTCCTTCCTCCCTCCAGTCAAGACGAGCTGAGGTAACTCTTGCTGAAATTTTAACATGGAACTCCAGGGAACCCATTTCACACGATGCTCAGACTTCTAAGATCCTGACAAAGCTGCAATGCAGCTGTATCTCATAGATGAGGACATGCCATTGAAATGAGCCTTACCTCTCTCCACAACGATCAGCATTATCTGGGGAATGTTATGGTACACGTCTGGAGGATTCCTCACGCTGCAGATGAACGTCCCATTGTCAGTCATCACTGGGCTTTGGATAGCAATGGAAGCATCACCCTTGGCAACGTTGCCAACCCAGGATATCCTGTCTTTGAACTTTCCCACTGTTGTTAGGTATGGAACAGACTGATAATGAAAAATCTAAAAGGAGACAAAGACAATAATTGTGCCAATAAAACACTCGTCTAAGAAAGCAAAGTAAACTACTTTTTAGATTGTAAACATAAAGGAATATACGTTAAGACATCAGAAAGAATACTTGTTATACAGGAGACCTTTTCAAGTTCCTATTTGATAATTCTGAGCGGGTCCCATTACATTAGATCTCCAACGCTTTTATCTACCAGCCTCAGCACTCAGATGTCACCATCACCATTCTGACCAACTCCTTCCCTTCTGCAGATACTCAGTTAAGAAGCAGAGCAGGCTGCTTCTCTCATGCAAGACAGAACATTGCAGTTCTTCAGGTTTTGGTTCTTGCACTTTTGCCCTTGCTGTCCTACTAGTAGAGACTTACCAGACCTCACTTCATAGAAGCAGCACCCTTGTTTCAGAGACAAGGACACTCCTAAGAGATCAAACTCTTCAGGCTACAGCATACAATGCAGCACTTGTATCAAAACCCAGAGTTTATATACTTTATCATCATCATGCTATTATACATTTACATAAAATATTTTTGCCTAAAGAACATTAAAGCAATTTCACTTGGGAAAGAAGGCGACAACGAGACTCCCAAACCCCAAAATGATGAAGAAACACAGCAAGGCAAACAGAAAAAAATATTGTAAGATTTTCAGCATGCACAGAGGCCTGGGCAGTCTCCACTAGAAAAAGACTCCCTGCTCCACTTACTGTCTCCATCTGACCACTTGTGACAGGCCGGTATGTCCAGTCTATTGTCAGGCTTTCAGTGATGGGAGAACTGGATTTGAATGAGCATTTTAGCGTTACTTGTTCACCCACAAAAGCTCGCACTTTAGGACTGACTTTAATTTCCACAGAAAGAACATTGCAGACGCCTGATAGAACAAGCACAAAAGACAAGGATTAGATTCTTGTTATCTGTGAGGTGCAGGAGTAATGATATCCCAAAGGTATCGATGCATGTGCAGCTCAACCACAGCCCAAAGACTGAAGCACAGTCGTGACTACTTCCCTCTCAATGAAATTTAAAGAAAAGCAGACAACTTCCTTAACCTATTCTCTGTGGAACTGGAACAAGTCCCAGTTAAAGTATTTATCTGGAAAACACCAACAAGAACCTATAGATATTTAGATGTGGAGAAAAAGAGCCGAGAAATCACATCAGCTAGCTCTCTGATGAGTTGCAAAGTGCCAGCTTTAGACTACTTCAAGGCAGTTCTAGCTCTGCTTGTCTTGCTCCAAAGTTGATACAGCCAGTGACTTGCACAGGCACCAGGCCAAGAGTCGCCCTGGAGCAGCAAGTACTCTTACTTCTTATTTTCAACGTACAGAACAACTTCTGCCTCATTCGCCCACTGCGATGCTCCAGCCAGGGATGTGGTCAGCCTGCCCAGCACTTAGCAGGAGCATCCTTCAGTTCCTCCCTTTCACGAATCTCCTGCTCCTGGCTTATGAAGATTTATTGCGTTGACACTCTGCTGACGTTCTGCTCTAGTTGTCACAGCTGCCCCCTGTGCTGTGCAGGCTCACAAGATGCAGGCACAGGCTTCTATTCGGATTTCCCAGGTCCTGTGCAAGCTTCTGGCATCACAGCCCTGATCTGCAACCACCGATACAAAATGCAGGGGTCCTGACGCCGCACACCTTTTGCTACCAGCTGAACGCCCAGAAACCCCGACTACAGCAGCTGGACCTCAGCAAAGCAAGCAAAGCTGGGGTGAGGAAACGGAGGCTGCCCACCGTGCCCTGCTGAAGGGGCTTCGTTCGCCCCCCAGCCCACCATCAGCTCTCCCTCCCAGAGACCCGCTCCGCCTGGGACCGCACAGCCCCGGCCGCCCCCCGCCTCCCCACGGACCACGCTCCGCCGCCCCCGGAGCCGCCTCCCGGGCGCCCGGCTGCCGTGCGGGGAACGCAGCCGGGGCCCTGCCCGTCCCACCCCGCCGCCGCGGCGGCCCCCGGAGGCGGGAAGGCCGTCACCAGGAGCGCCCCCGTTACCGAGCAGCAGCAGGATCCCCCGCAGAAGGAAGAAGCCGCCGCCGGCCGCCGCCGCCTCGCCGCACCACATCCCGGCTGCGCTCAGGGCCGCAACATGGCGGCTCACCTGCGGGCCGGCGCAGGTGAGGGCGGGAGCCGCCCCAAAATGGCCGCCCCCAGTCGCCATGGCGACGCGTCACCTGGGAGCGGAGGGGCCCGGCGCGGTCACCGGGCTCTGCCCTCTCGGGGAGGAGCGAGCCCCGAGAACCTCGGGCCCTCCGTTTCTGGGTTACCCAATTCTGGCACTTTTCCGAGCAGAAAGGCCCCCTCAGTTGAGGCGACGAGGGCGCAGCAGCACCGCGCCTCGCCCGTGCCGCGGCGCTTGTACAACACCCACACTGCTCTCCACCAGGTGCGTTTATTTATGGTACTCATGGTAGAAAACGAAAACGTACAAACAGCTAATGTGGCCAGCACATTACAGGCTGAGGCATAAAGTCATAAAGGTACTCTTTAAACAAACAGGCTGATGTTTTCACAGAATCATACAATAGAATCATACATAGACTGGTTTGGGTTGGAAGAGACTTTAAAGCCCACCCAGTGCCACCCCCTGCCCTGGGCAGGGACACCTTCCACCAGCCCAGGTTGCTCCAAGCCCCGTCCAGCCTGGCCTTGAACCCCTCCAGGGATGGGGCAGCCACAGCTGCTCTGGGCAACCTGGGCCAGGGGCTCACCGCCCTCACAGCAAAGAATGTCTTCCTAATATTTAATCTAAACCTCCTGTCAGCTGGAGAGCCGAGGGGAAAGGTCAGCATCGGGATATACCAGCAGAGCAGGAGTGGGAAAAGGAGCTGCCAAAGCACAGCAGAAAGTGGTGTCCTCAGCTACCGCAGTTACAAAGCCTACTGAAGCTGCCAGAGATCGATATCATAAAGAAACCCACTGGTAAACATTATCCCTAGTAAGTAACAGCATCCATTCCCAAACTGTAATACTTCCCATTTAAAGTAGCAAAGAGATTTAAAGTATGTAGTAGCAACTGGCTGCTCCTCTGATGCCTCCCATAGTCAGTCTTCCTTTTAGTGTCATCAAAGAGGATTTTGAGGGAGGAAAAACAGGGCAACACAAACACACCTTGCAATTTTTAAGGTGCAAGAGCCCGTCTGGCTCAGACACTTTGAAAATCTCTGTTCAGTCAGCTATCTTGGCATTTTGTTTGAATCTTTTGGCATTTTTTCATCTCCAGAGCAGCCTTCTTCACACTCTACAGCTGCAAAGACAAAGGTAAGTTCCTCATTCATGGGCCAAGTTCCTCCTGGTTTGTTTCAATGAAGGAAATTTATGACTTATGTTAATGTCATTAATGTCATCCTCTTTCCTTGCCAGAATTTCAGGTTGAGCAGGGATACCACACTCGCAGCATGAGACGTCTCTAATTCAGCTTTGTTCTAACATCCAAAATTACAAGCTTTCACCGTCTGCTTTAGAAGTACCTAAGAAGAAAGATTATAAGGAAAACAAAACAGATTCATTACTGAGGATTATTGTTGAAAACAGCAGTAGTAGAGGCCGCTGCTGACCTCAGAAATTGAGAGGGTAAAGATTATGCCGAAATGTTTCAGCAAAGCCAGCAAATCTGGAAACAGTTCCAGTCTTCCTGTAGCAATTTTAAAACAATAAATATTAAATCAAAAAGCAGATTCAAAACTGGTGAAAGGAAATTAATTCATTAATTCCTCTTTATCCACAAAACAGGCATGTCATGGAAAGCAGCAACAATGGCTTTCCTACAAATGACCCTCAACACTAGGGTGGAGAAATCTCTTCTACAGCTAAGAGGGAGTTCTGCCTCCACCACCTGTTCAGTTTTCAGTCGCTTTCTGAAGGCTCCTCAAGAGCCAAGTGTGACTGTGGTCTCAGTTGTTTCTGCTTATGGCTAGCGCGGCCAGTTGACTGTGGATAGAAGTGAAATACCCAAGTAAAACTGTCTTAGAAAGTCTGCATTAACACCAAGACATTAATTAGAGAATAGATACCTGCACTGTATATGCCATCAAAGACCTCTAGTCTTCTAATGGACTATGCTCCTTTTCTTCTCTAATCTTCAGATTCTCCTTTTCTCTATTGTTATAAGGGGGGGGCAGGGGGTGGGGTGTGGAGAGAAAAAAAAAGCCCAAATCAGCATCAGAGATCTCGAGCAGTAAAGTCACATTACAAGTTACATATAACATAGATAATGTATAACAAGAAGTTATATGATAAGATAATAAGCATCCTAAATGCATGGTGACCGCAAGGTGAGGTTCATGGAGGAAAAGGAGAGTGATCATCTGCCAGCTACCACCACAACACCTGGGTCCTTCTCCGAGTGCGGAGCCACTGCGAAGGGCAAGAGCAACATGAGGACTCCGGAGCTTGCTCATCCCGGGTCTCTGTTCTGACTGCAAGTAAGCAGCCAATTATTGCTAATTGTGCTGGCAGTTTTGCATTGTAGACACTTAGTGTAAGGTCCAAGCCAATAATTTGGAATAGCTACAAAGATATATTTGGCAAGCTTTCCCGGAAGCCTTTCTCTCTCTCTCCTCTGTCCTTACAGTTCAGTGTCTGCCACCTCGATCCTCTTCTCTTGCACGTTCTTCCGATGGTGTCGACAGATAATCACAACTATCACCACAATGATCATCAAAACACAAGCAGACCCAATAGCCACCGCCAGGAAATGTATTTCTGAGAAATGCACTGCATGGAGAAAAATAGATAAATAAACAAGAGGGACAGAGAGAGGGCTCTTGATATAAGGTTGTGAACCTGTATCCCAGCTTTCCTCAGCTCCTTTTTTCTTCATATCCGTTAAGTAACCTCGTGCTTTCTCTTTATAAGCCTTTTCTTCTGTACATTTTCCCAAATGTGGAGGAAGACCTGCCAATGCCTCGACTGGCTAAATTCACATGACCTCTGGGGGGCGGTTCTTGTCTGCTCACCTTTCTGCACAACTCTGAGTCGCACTTCACCGATTGTGCCACCAACATCTGGTGGGTTCTTCACCTGGCAGGTGAATGTCCCGTTGTCAGTGGGCTGCAAATTCCAGATAACGATGGAAACATCGTTACGCTCAATATTCCCATCCCAGGTGACTCGCTCTTTAAACCGTCCAGTGGGCAGCTTGTAGGGCTCCTTGAAGTAATAAAATACCTACAGGAAAGAGAGAAGCTGTCATTCCCACATGCTGTGCAGTCTCTGTGGTGGAAGCAGCACGTGGAAGTGGAATGGCACTGGCTGAGGAGGTCTAAGCTGAGGAGAGCTGTGTCAGCGCAGTCACTCTCAGATGAACTCTGGGGCATTTCAAAATAGACTACCTTTGCTCCAGCAGCCATCTGAGCTCTGTCCTGCTCAGGCCTAAGGCTTCCTTAGGCTGCGTTCAGCTGTCCTTCAGTTATACGGCAGTACTAGTTGAACTGCTTGCACTGCCACATTGGCCAAGGCAAAGCATCCTGTAAGTCGTATCAGGTGCAGGATGTCAGCTAAGACATAGGGTTCAGCTGTGGTGTAAGCAGGTACAGTTTCATCGGGCCCTGGGTATTTTAACCCTGATTCCCTAAAACTAAACATAAAAATTGTTTCTTTAGCCAAGGTCTGTAAAGAAAACGTCTTGCTCAGAGTAATTGTTATGAGTCGCAGAGAAAAAGCCCAAGATGCACATACTTGTGCAGTTTGGCTGTGCTTGCCCATGCCCACCCCTGGAATTGCTGCAGTCCCTGGGCTTACTCAGTGCTGGGCTTTGGGAGTGGTTTGTTTGGGCAAGCGTGCATCAATGAAACGGAGCGTAAAGGTCTGTCTCACCGGCTCATGAGAGCTCTGGTCCTCAGGCTGGAAGTTCCAGGTCACTGACAGGTGCTGGCTAACAGGGCTGCTGCTGGAAAAGGTGCATTTTAACCGCAGGTTAGTGCCGTTCACAGCATCCACCTCCTTGGAAGTGTGAACTTCCATGGCTGCCGCAAGCCAGAGTGCTACAGGGAAAACAGCAGGCATTAAAGATAAAGAAAACTACTGTCTAGGAGTAAGCTCATCACTTTTCCTTATCTGCATTTAGTCTATGCAGGAGCCTGCCTTATCTATCCCTGTCAATGTTTAACCAGACCATCACAAGCACAATATAATTACTGAGGGAGGTGATCCTGCGTATGCAAAATCCAAGAGATCTCCCGTGCTTCATGGATCTTGTCCGTTGTTGTGCGAGCTGCACAGAGCTGGTCTCAAGGGAGTTTGCATTCATCTGAACTGCTCGTACGGTGCTTTCTCTCTAGTTTTGTGGCTGCACAGTTATCACTTACGGATCTGAGAACTGGTAGAGACCACTGGGAAGGGTTTGCTTATGGGGACAGACTGCGTTGGAGGGAAATGTCTCTCTTCAGGCATAAGCAAACTTAACATCTAGGAGGTGCAATGCGGTGTAAGTGCCACCCCTCCTTAAATATATATTTGCTCCTGCCTGGCACTAAAGATACCACATAACTTTTCACGTGCTTGTCCCGGTCACGTTTTCACAAGTGATTAGACTCTAGTGCACTCAATTCCCCAAGCAGATGTCTTCAGAAAAGCGGTTCTGCCCTTTCAAATAGGACTGCTGAACCACAATAAACAATTGCTATTTCCCATGCTAGAACTTTCTTTATAGACTTCGTATTATCAGCCTGAGTGGCACAAGTGCCTGTTAGAAGGTTAATAGCCCAGCTGGACAGCTATTGTCAGATATAGTCAGGCTGAGGAACTCTACAGGAAATCCTCAAGGTAAATCTGTAAGCATTTGTTTGTCAAAGAAACATCCTCTGTTAACCAAACCACCACGGCTGCCACTTTAAAAATAAGTTAGCATCGCTAACTCGATGCTACTCTGCAAGAGAGATAACCAGCAAGAGAGCATCAAGACACAAAAAAAGAAAAGAAAAATAGGAAACCCAAAGAGCTGCTGGTGAAGATGGCTCTCATACCTGAGCCCTAGTTGTCCTCTGGCTTGCCCTACCGTTCCTGAGTCCAATCCCTCTGGCAGATTGGTGCTACCAAAACGGTGGTGCTGTAAATTCTCACCTTTTTCCCCCACAATAGCTGCATTGCTTGCCTGACTGCTTTAGCACTCTCGGTTAGTTTCTGCAAAAGAGCAGTGCTGAGCTAGAAGTTTTGCTGCTGCCGAAAGGAACAGTCCTCCCCGTTCCCGATCGTGCGCTCCCATTAGTTTCCTTTCACGCAATGGCTGAACTAACCCAGCAGAAAGAAAATATTAATAATTTCCTGTCACTTTAGGAAGATGAGTTGTCTCACCCCAGTGTGATTCAAGCAACAACAACAAAAAAAAAGCTTATCTGGGGTTGTAAAATATGGCTTCATAACAGAAACAATCAATACATTTCCTGTATTTTAAATAAATTATAACCAAAGACTTCCTTGCCAAGCAATTTCTTTTCTCAAAGGAGAAAATATCTGAAATGCCAAAACACTGAAGGTGTTCACATTTGAAAAACGTTGTTGTCAGAGAGCGCTGTTTCTCATCTAAATATTTGGTATCAAATCTTTGCATTTTATACGCCTTTAAAAGAACAACTGTAGGACATCAGGGTAAAATGCTCTTTTTAAGACAGATTACTGAGCATATCTGTGCGCTGATGCATTTGGGAAAGAAGAACATGGTGGTCTTAGATTCCAGCTATATTGATATAAACCACTTAAAATTCAAGCCAGTTTATTGTTGGTCTGGAATCGTTGCAGTGTAACCGATCTAAACCCAGTGCTGCTTAACAATCTCTGATTGTCCAGTAACAAAGCGAGTGAAAAAAAACCATCTAGGAGTAAAGTCCAAATTCCTGATGGGAGAGGAAAAGATGTGTAATCAGAGCTCAGAACAAGATCAGTGTTCTTCTTCCACTTGAACACACCTAAACCTGTTTGTCGAAGAAACTCAATCACTTCGTGTCACTTGCAGTGAACCCCAGACCGAAAGAATCACAGCAATCGTCCACAACAAGTACCTGAGATTCCTATAAAGTCGCTGCCTTAATGAGGATGTTAATTAAGAGATCAGAAGAGGAAAGTCAAGATGGCAACGGAGGCCAGATGGCACCAGGTTTCCTTACCTTGGAGCTGTACCCCAAGGAAGAGCACAGCACCCAGCCAGCAGGGGCCATGCATCAGGAAGACAAGTCCGTACTCCACAGGTTAAGCAGTATCAGAAAGAGAAATTCGTTTCAGGTTCGCGACGAAAGATGAGTTTCTCAAAGCCTTCCCAGCAGAGTAGAGTAAATTCCTTTCTCGCAGCTTGCCCTGCAAGGCAATGTGAGTCCTGCTGTGAGTCAGAGTGCGCCCTGCCTCTGCACTGAAAGGCAAGGTGCGGCCAGCACAGCTCACTCCTGTGTGTAAAACAGAGACTTTCAAGGTAAGATTAATTTCTTCAGCCTCCCATATTCCTTTGCTCTTTTGTGTTGCAATCATCCCTCCTCCCAGCTTCCACCTGAAACCACTCCCCTCTTGTGGGAGGTCATTTTGCTCCTAAGAGAAAATTTGCCTGAAGGTGTTTATAGATACCCTGAAGGAATGAGGGCCATTTGTGTAGCAAAACCCTGCTATCAAAAATAAGCAACCCAAAGAAAACAGTCTGTGGCAGCAGTGTGGGCACACATCCAGAGGATGGAAATATCCTACTGAAACACAGATACCTACAGCAAAATTAAGCGATCATTTTAATGTTAGTTGGTTGCAGCCATCCTGCGGAAAAACTGGGAGACTGCGTTAACTGGTGCTTGTAAAGTTCTTGGAAAAGTCAAAAGACAGCTACATCGGTCGTGAGCGCAGCCCCGTGGTAGCCCAGGCACAGCTGAGGAAACCCCACTGTGCTTAACAAGCAGCACAAGGTACTAGAGAAATTCAGCACAACACAAAATATTTTCCTGGTGGCACGTGGCAGTTGTGAGAGCATGAAACCGAGCTGTGCATGCGTGTTGGCACAACAAGGATATTTGCATTCGAAGACTGTAAATCACTTTAACAGCAGAACGGGCTGCTGGCTGTGGCTGTGTTTGGTCCATGGCTTAGTTCCAAAAAATCATCCCAGGTTATGAGCTTTTGTTGTGACTGATGCTAATTGTCCTTGCAGCGGTGCCAAGGCAGGGACGGGAGGACGCCCTTACCTGTGGATGTTTTGAAGGGCTCCCTCCAGCTCAGAGCTGAGGAGCAGAGTGAGGGCACTCTTGCTGCGCAGCAGTGTGGGCTCCAACTGGGATGGTTTAGATTACCTGGGACATGCTGAGGATGTCAGAACTGGCCAGAACAAGGTTTTGGTGGAACGAGAACAGCAACAGGACTCTCAGACTTCCACGTGGACATCTCTCCTCCCATTTGCTGTTGTAACATCCTCTGGGCAGTTGCTGAAGAGAACACTGAATTTATTTTCAACTTTTAAACTTCAGGTTACAAATGTGGCAATGTAAAAAAGCACTGAGGCCATGGGTATCACGAATGGTCCACAGATCAGCACAGAGAATCTTGTCTCTGCTAACACGTCTCTGTGCTAATAGCTCGGAGATACCGCGTATCTCTATTTTCATGGGAATAATCTGGCCCTGTGTTAACCCTTCATCGCTGCTCCTCCCCAGATTTTCACTCAGTTATCGTTCCAAAATGTCACCTCCATTTTTTTTCATTGCCACCATGAGAACTTACTAGGCAGGTGTTCTTTTTTTGTTTTGCAAACAGAGGATACTTCCGCCTATTTCAGATTTTGCTTCAACTATCTGTAAGGCAGTGCTCAGCAGTCAGTTTGCTGCCACTTCTCAAGATCGTCTTTCTGCCCAGCAGCAGCTTCTTACCCTCAGGCATCCCATGCAGGGTCCAGTAGGACAAGCGTGTTTCTTGCTGTAACTGCCCTTTGGCTACGCTGGCCATGCAGCAACACTACTGGGTGTCACTTAAGACCACATTCGCGTAATGCACAGGGCTGGGAAGAGGGTCTGCTCTGATCTTTGCTTGCAGAATTTTACTAACCTTCAACATCTTGTTTCAAAGAGCGCTGACTTCAGCTGTTAAGAGAAGACCATATCCCTGGCACCCTTACTAGTAACCTAAATTCTCTGATGTTTTATTTTGAAATAAGTAAAAGATCTAACAGCTAAAGAGGGCACCTCAATAAATGAAATAGGGCCCCCAACATCGTGATTAGCTACATCATTAAACGGTGAGCTCTTGGGAAGGAGCAAGAAGCCAGCTCTGTCCTTCCACACGTCTGGAAAACTGTCCTTTGGGTGGGACACCTGTGTGGCAGCTGTGGAAACATCCTGCGCCCCTTGGAAGGAGGGAGCCTTGGCTGGCTTTGCAATGTCTGTGCCCTCAAATCCCCACTATACTCACAACCGCGTGAGCAGCTCCGCCACCTCTGTAGGCTTCACGCAGAGGGGAACAGAAAGACGGCGTGTTCCCGCCTCGTCCGTGCTGGATTTCCACCCCTGCTGGAAGCAAAGCTTGGAGAAGCCCCTGCCCGGGTCCCAAGGAGGGCGGGAGGGCTGCGCCTGCCCCGGCGGGGAAGGAGGCGGGTCCCCGCGGGAGGCCGCCGGGGTGCCCGCGGAGCAGGGCGGCTGGAAGGGCTCCGAGCCCCCCCTGCTGGAGCCCGGCCGCTGCTGCTCGGGCCAGCAAACCCGTGCGGCGAGAACTCCTCACCGGGCGCCTTGCAAAGCCTCCCGTGGGCCAGCGGCAGCGGCGTCGCGGCACAGCGCCCGCACGGAAGGATGGCTCAGGCTTTCCGATGGCTCTGCTACACCATGGTCCCTTCTGCTTTGGGCAGCTTGTGAGACTTTCCCCAAAGAAACAGCCTTCCCCCTAGCATGTAACCTTTCATGAGGGCTACTAGACTGGCGAGTAGACAGACATAAATGTGATTTAAAGAAATGAAGCCGATTTCATTGTAGGTGCAATTCATAACATGCTGCATGAAAACATAGAATTGCTTTTGCAGTCTCATACTGAAACTGAAGAGAAACAGCAACAGAGTCGAGCAAGTTCCCCCCTTAACAGGAGTGTGCGCCGGGAGCAGAGCATCACTTCAGGTCAGAGGCTTGCAGCAGGACTTGGGGGCTTAGCCACCCCTCTGGCTGTGCTCCTCAACATCCATATGTGTGCAGAGGCGAGTCTGGGCGAGGAGCTGGCAAACACCACCCTTAAAGAGGCATCAGGAATAAATGGGTTGTGTTAGAGCAAAATAACAAAAGTAGAGTCCGGTTTGCATTCACCAGTGACTAAAAAACCTGGGTTTTACAGCCTGGCACTTACAGGCTCTTTTCTGCTGGCCGTACAGCATCTCTAGGTGCTGAGCTTCTTGTAGCATTTCTGGTTCCGTTGTTTATTCCCTCACTATGCTAAGTTGCTTGCAGTAGTTTGAACTTCAGAAACACTCGCTTTGAAAAGTCGTTAGGAAGGTCCTGATGGCAAATTTAATCCAGGCACGTTTATCTCTCCTGCTGCCTCTAGGGCAGTTACCACAGTTCTGAGCCTTGAACTGGGCTGGTGCAAAGCAGCCACCCCTCGCTGTCAATGACGTTCCGTGAAGACGTTTTGAGCCTCTGCACTTCCTGACATGGGCTTATTTTACTATACGTGTTCCGTGTCTTTCTTGGCTGCTTGCAGGTTTCACTGGAAACGGTGAGTCTCCGCAGCGCTGCTCAGTTCATTGCCGTGCACAATTCTGGGAAAAACAACTCTTGGGCCTCTTTCTTGTAAGTGAGAACTCGAAAAGCCAATGCGTTCTTTCTTCCCTCGCAGCCAGCCTCGCCAGTCTGATGTGGTAGAGGAGAGCAAGAGGAGGAGGAAGACAAGGATGAGGTTGGAGCGGTCCTTGCCTCTGCTGGGACTCCTGCTGTGCGTGGGTGAGTACAGCCAGCCAGAAATCCATGGGGACCGGCGGGTGGCTGCCCAGGGGCTGTGGAGAAGGAAGCACAGTGGTGTGGGACTGGTTTTGCAAAGTACCTGCGTGTACACTGCCTGTGGGGCTGCTGCTCTCCAGAGTGAGTGTTCCCTTCAGAGCGCGGGTTGCAGAGACGGGGAAATGGGAATCCAGCCCTCTCAGGCAAGAGAAAAGAACCTAAGGTCCCTGCCGAACTTTTGCTTACAAGCTGCGTCACTAAGATAACTGGCCTCCAAACTTCACGCAGCAGGGTTGGAGCTTGATGGACTCCTTTCTGCAGCAGGGTGAACTATAAGGTTCTGTGGGTTTAATTTTGTTTTTACACTTTATTCATGCACTTTTCTTAAACCTTTTTGTGATCGCGGGCAAGTAACTTCAGTTCAGATTCACTGTGGTATCATGGGACTGGTAGCAATTTTCGTGCTACCAGTGTGGACTGACCAGCGTTTACAAAGTTGGTTTAAGATGAAGTGCAGAGTATCTGTAAAGACCATAAAGAAGCTGGTAACTTTGAAAGATTAATAAAATTAAAATAAGACTACAGCTACTCTGCCAATGCACAGCAAATACCAACTGCTATTCTTTAAGATTGAAAACATTTGGTTCAACAATGCCCTGTTCTTTTTTCAAATTTAAATTTGTCTTATATAAATAAAAAAGAATCAGATTTACAATTCTGTTAAAAGTAACTCCTATTGTAAAGCGAGAACTACCTGCGATGAGACAACAGCCCTCAACGCATGAATACAGGTCATTTCTTTACTTACTTACCTTACTTTCTATAAATGTTTCTAAAGCAAATCAGAAATCTGATTCAGACCTCCTAAAAACTGTTCCTATAACCCTCCAGCTCCAGAGACTTCAATGGAGCTACTTGTTTCCTACCAAGAGAGAAAAATCACATAGTTAAACTGCTTTACATCATTAAATCAAGCATCAGGGGCCAATCCTCCAGTGAGTACACTCCTGCAGGGGACAGTGGTTCTTATTGCAGAAACTAGGCGTGATTTTCCGTCAGTCTTTGGTCCATGATAATAAAGGAAAATTCTTGGGCATACAGCCTGCAATAACCCTTTTTCTAAACTGGGGTGGAAAATGATTCAAATTTCCATTACGTGTTACCATGTTAAAAATGGCTTCCAAAGGAAAAGACTTCATTTCAAACCAACATCCTGTCTCAGCTAACAGAACGCTTCTAATACATTTAGCACAAATACAGGAGCATAAACATCTCCTTCAAGCAGCTGAGTTCAGAAAGGATACCCTTGAAGTAGGAAAGCTGTGTGATATCAGTAACTAAATTGCTTAACGCTTATTTTTCTTTCTTTTGTAGTTGGCACCGCAGCTCAGCAGGGTAAGTATATTTTACCAGAATTCTTAACTATGGAGTATGATAAAAAGATCAACTACGGCTCACAAGCAAGAACTAAAAGTCAAATAGAAATATTTGAATTTTGCAAATATTATAGAATAGTAAAAATTCCCTATTCATTAATTGTTACTGATCTCACAGATTTGACAAATTGGCTGTAACGAACTGTCCCTAATTATTGCTCGTGCTCCCCAGGCAAGGTTGGGCATTTTCCAACAGCAACAAGCAGTAGGATTACAGCAGGTTGATTTGTTAACGCTTGTTATTCTCTCCTTTGCAGAGGATACCAAGGGACAGAAGGGTAAACGTATTTTACCAACATTCTTAACTATTTAGCATGATATAAAGACTAGAGATACCTCAGAGGTGAGGACTAAAAGTCAGATAGAAATATTTGAATTCAAGCAGTATTTTAAGAGGAAAAAAAAAAATCCTGTTCCTTAGTTGCTACTGTCATCACCAATCAGAAAGATAGCTGTAACGAGTTGCCCCTAATTACTGTTAGTGGTCTCCAAGGAGGGCTGGCCATTTGCAGAGAGCAGCAAGTATGTGGATAAACAGAAGGACGA
Organism: Chroicocephalus ridibundus; assembly: GCF_963924245.1. NCBI lineage: Eukaryota > Metazoa > Chordata > Aves > Charadriiformes > Laridae > Chroicocephalus > Chroicocephalus ridibundus. Next base: position 1,426,668 of record NC_086301.1, read on the forward strand.
ATGGCAGGTGGACAGGCTCTCTGGCATAAAGTAGAACACTCTCTGCTGGTATTTTGATACTGTTTAGTGTCCCAAAGAATGAATGTAAAAAACTAAAGGAAAATACGCATGCAGAAGACACGTACACAGGGAACTTACATTACACCATAAAATCACAGATTTTGCAGCGCAAACTGTCCCGGTGGGATCAAGAGCGTGCAGGGAAGCCTGCCCAGAAGCCGTTTGTAACACTGGTTTCCCTTCTCCTTGGCCTACCCTCCAATAAAGAATTCCTGGTGGAGATTTCTGGAACCACGGTGACAATCACGTGTCCCTTGACTGAAGGCAGCATAACCTGGAACCCAGCTAGGGCAACAGCAACCGACGATGAGAGGAAGTACGTTATAGAGAATCATGACAGCACTCCTGCCAACGTGAGTTGTTCGTCAGGTGATAACACGTATCACATCTACCTGAATGCCAGAGGTGAGTGAAAAAGCACTCAGTCTATGGGCTACAGATGAAGTCTATGCAGTGACAGACGTTAGGAGCCGAGCCCTGACTTTCAGTGCTGCTGGGCTGGGTGAATGCAATTCTGCTGAGGCCCTTCCCGCTCTGCACAGGCAGTAAATAAGTCCAAGAGCAAATTTTTGGCAAACAAAATCTCCCTGCTTTCTACGGCTTTCCCTTCCGCTGCCCTCAAACCAGGTGCATGTCAATGGTTCCCACTTATAGAGCGTGCAATCTTCTTTTATACGGCTTCTGCCATGCGACAAGGCAAGAGTAATGTCTGTCACAAAAGCATTTCTTACCTTGCAGAGTGGAAACCTCCCATCCGGGGCACACAGCCTGGTTTCTGTGACCCACTAGACGGGGGGCTTATGCTTAGAATCCAGCATAGGCACAGGGGGACAATGATCGAGGAGATGTTCTGCACCCTCCGGCTCCGGCCATGCGAACAGCAGAGGGAAGCCGAGGAGGCTGCACACACCAGCCCCAGCTCTGTGTCTCTCTGCAGACCGAAATGGCAGGGCAGATACAATTACAGGGGCAGCCTGTGCTGTCCCCCTTCCTTTCTGTTTGCTCATTTCTCCTTCCCACCCAGAACTCTCTCGTTTCTGCTAGCACTAAGCTGGACTTTCCATGCTGGAAAGGAAGGGTGCCCGTCTCTGAGCAGCTTCATCTCTCCTCCCCGCAGTGTGCACAAACTGTGAGGAGCTGGACGCCTTGGCAGTGACAGGGATCATCACTGCGGATCTTCTCATCACCTTCGGGGTGCTGATTCTGGTCTATTACTTCAGCAAAGACAGGAAGGGGAGAGCGAGTCCTAGTGCTGGCAGTCGGCCTCGAGGTAAGAGCCATCTCAGGCGTCTCTGCTCTCCGTGATGTTAAATGAAGCACTTGTGACAGAGCCACCCCTGTTCCCCAAAAGCCTCCAAGATCTCACCAAACAATGCTCCTGCTTGCCGCATCTGTTGCTCTGGGCCGCCGTGTCACGTCAAGGGCTTCCTGCCCATAGGAAACCATTTCACAGGCAGCAGCGTTGAGTCTGTGCTGCAGTAAACTCTCTACGGCAGATGCTCAGCTTGCAAGTGTAGCTGCAAACCCGCCCTGGCCCACGCAGCTGCTGGCTCAGGCAATCACAGACCAAGAATTAGGCTCACACACAGAAGATGCGATTAGAAATTGTGGTGTTACTAAAACCATACATTTTAATTTCTGTCTCATGAGACCATGGTTTGGTGACCCAGTCGGTCCAACAGTGGGGCTCATGGTTTATAAATACCAGGGTAAAGCGATGTTATTTGCTGGGTTCACAGAACTGTGATGACATGCTCATACTTGTGCAGCTTGCTGAGGCAGAGGAGGATAGATCTGGTATCCATGTTGCGGCCTGGACCTATGCTCATGGGGCCTTCTTGTTCTCAAGTGTTTCTTCACAGCCAGGAAAGCTAGATTCTAAAAGAAAGCAAATTTCCTCCTAAATGATCATAAGGCCTCTTGCCTGCAGCAGTTGGGTCTTTAAAAGCTCTAAGCTCATGGTAAAGTCATGCAAGTTGACCCATAGTATGCGTTACCCTGGGATCATCTCCGTGAAGGTCCCTCGTGCTGCGTTAGATGAATTATCACCAAGGATGACCTACCTCTCTTTGCCCCTGTTGCAGGTCAGAAGGTGCAGCGTCCTCCCCCTGTTCCAAACCCGGACTACGAGGTATGGAGAATCTGCAGGTTTTTTCCATCTCTCTTTGCTGGTTGGGGATGGATAGCCAGAGCTGGAAATCTGTACCATTTATCCTTTTCGCTCCTTTGAAGAAGCATCCAGTCAACCTCCAAGCTTTCACGGGAGTGGAGGAAAAAGGTGGTTGAGGGTGGACTCCTTCTCTTGGTCCCGACACAAGAAGTCAGGAGCAGAACTGCAGTTTCTCGTGCACGCTACCAGAGCGGCACTACACCACTCTCTTGTCTTTTTCTCTGCCTGCCCTGTGGACCAGGACTCTAGCATTGTTTGAGGGTGTGTTAGTAAGGATTCCCAAACTAACGTCTCTGTTGTTCCCACAGCCCATCCGGAAAGGCCAGCGGGAAGTGTATGCAGGCCTGGAATCCAGGGGCTTCTGAAATTCCCATGGATGACAGGCTGGAAAGCAGCAGCAGAGGGCTAAGCGCTTCTGCCCGTCTCGGCACCGGTTCTGCTGGGGCTCAGGCGTTTTGGGGTAAGCCAGGCGGCTACACAGGACAGGCACCCTGCTGCCATCCGCTGTCCCACCCTGATGTGTTACTTCACCCTTCGATTTGACATTAGGGAAAAGAAACAAATGAGTGCATTGTCAAGAGAAGTTTTCCTTCTCATTAAAGGACTGCAGCCTCACCCATGGCTCCTGGCCTCCTTTTCCCTCACACTTCTCTCTCTGCTCCAGTTGCCTGCCTATTTAAGTGCCTCCCATTTAATTTCCACCCTGACTGCCTCCACTTTCTCCCCGTGCCTCCCTGGGTAGGTAGTGGGCAAAGAGTGGGTCCTTCTCAGAGTGACTGGCCTCTAAGCTTGTCCTGCTGTCACGTTAATAGCCTATCTTGATTTTGCTGCCCAGCATTGTAATGAAAAGAACTGAGGCAGACAGCGTATTAAAAGCAAAATGGTACATTTTCATAAAAAAGCCACTCCTTTGAATTAAAATGTTTCAGTCAAAAAAAACAGTTTTCTTTAAAAAGAAAGAAGCCCTTCTACCAGCGCATGCAGACTGACCTGCCCATCCTCCAGCCCTTTTTCTGTAGGAAATGAGTGGGGCTCTGTACCACTTTGCATCCACCGACCATCACGTTTCAGACCTTCGGCAGAACACTTTCAGAGCGACACATGAGGATTTGGCACCTTCCCAATCCATCTGAAAGTCTCCTATTAGGAAATTTAAGCGCTTAGGTTAAATCTTTGTTGCTATTAAATAGTGGGGCTCTTAGGTATTTCAGCTAAGATTTGAACCCCCACTTAGTAATGAGTGCAGTCTGACTGAGACAGCACAACGGGGATTTTCATGTTTCCCAGAGTGGAACCGAGACCCTTTGGCTCAGGCCTGGGAATAGCACTCTGCTCTGAAACAGCTTCTTCACTGCAATTGAAATGAATGCTCTGGGGCCACAGTGATAAAGACCAGGACCTACAAAATCCAAGAGAGCATCAAACCCTTTTGCTAGCTGTCCTCCTCATTCCAGAGGCTTCATGGAATCCTTTTTTACTGATATTCTATAGTGCAGTCTAGGATAAACACATTTATTTGAGTGTGTTGTACCCTAAGGGGTGTACATTTGCTGGCAGAGTGCCATTTTCCAGAACCATTGCTCTTAGAGATTCTTGTGATTTGTCCTTTGCTGCTGCCCTTTCTCTCCCCATTTCAGCTCTGTAACTTGAGTTCTGCCTGGGTTCTGTTAGAAAGATGGCGGGCTTCTTTCCTGTTGGTAAAGATCCATTTTAACTTCTGTACATACATTTAAGAACTGTAATATATTAATAAAACGCAGACAGCACCACCAGATAATGCATTGGAAAAGATTTCACCTGTGGTTTTGTCTCTGTTAAATAAGAAAAGGTTTTGTTAAGGGGAGTTCCCAGGTCCGGAGCAGTCCAAGACAGTGAGAGCTTCTATATATTTGTGTCGACTCACCTTGAGGCAGCCTACAAGGTGTTTGGGAGCAGACTGTGCCAGGGCGGAGGGGATGACAACTCCACACATAAAAATACACTGTCGTGCCTAGCAGAGCAGGGCCTGAGAGCAGGGCCGGGGTCAGCAGGAGCTGGGGAGTGGGTCTGGGGACAAGGGAAATAGCTGAGGTCCCATGCGCTCAACTCAACAAATGTTAAATCTGCCTGATTTTAAAAGCTGCAGTTTCCAAAGCAGCAGCAATGGAGAAGGAGAAGGGGCCAAGAGATGCTGTGATACCTGGGAACGCTTCTGGTCTAACACTGGCTGCGTTAGCCGCATTTCTGTTGCTCTGCAGAGCAACAGCTCTGAAGAAAGGAAACAGCAGCAGTGATGGGGGCCGGGGGTGGTTTAACCCTTGAGTTTCAGCATGGGGAGATGAACACCTAACAAGTTTCATGCTTCACATCGCTGTGCTTACCCTGCAGGATGTGGTTTTAAAGGCAGTACAGCTGGGTTTACCATACAAGGTGCTAAACATCTAGGAGGGAGATTGCAAGATACAAAGAGTGCTAACCCTGAGCAGCTCTAAAACCACTCTGGGCCATGTTCTCAGCTTCTGCAAAACATCACTGCTCCCGGGACGCTTGCTCAGCCCAGCCGTACAGCCCATTACCACGAATGGGATGTGAGAAGCCTGGAGCGCTCCAGGTGTACAAAGCCAAAATTTTGCTTCAAACTACACCCCGGTGCTTCTGCCACTGTTTATGGGGCTGCATGTTCGCCCCCGCCAGCGCCATCCCACGCTCTCCTTATCTCAGTGGGATCAGCACTCATCCAGTGACATCTCTCTGCCTCCGTGCTTACCTGCACTATAGAAATAGTGCTTTGTCCTCCCAGAGATGATGTGCTGAGGAGCCTCTCACCAACAGACAAGTTGCAAATGTTGCCCCTGCTGTGCCTTTGATTTGCGTAGAGCATACCCACCCACTCTGCTCTGTGTTTCTCCTGCTCTTTGAGTGTGGTTAGCCGCCTTTGCTCACTGCTTTAAGATCTGATGGTGATTAAAGCGCTATGAACTAGACAGTCTGCTGGTCGCTTTTTTTATAAGGTCCTACCTAGATTGCTTTGCAGACCAAAGGCGGGTATTGGCATAGTCCACCTGCAATGGTCCTATCGGGCTCAGCCTTCACTGGAGCAGGTCAGAGCGGAAAAACCGCTGAGACATTATTCTGCTCCTGCGAACAGCAAAATGTTGTCATGTAAAGAGCCGACGCTGTAGAAAAACAAGTCCTTTTCTCGTTCACCGTCCACAAGGCTGATCACATACTGATTCCTGTAAGGGCACAGGGGGTACACCCACAGCTTTTCACACCCTATGCGTTGTTTGCTGTGCCAGACGCATCACAGATTGGTGCCCAGTTTTTATTGAGTGTTAACTCTTCCGGTGCTTACTTTATACCACTGAGTCACACAGCAATTCACAGCCTGGTGCTCTCCAAAGCCCATCACCCACGTTCTTAGAAAAGCAGGAAAACACAACCTACCTACAGGTGTGTGCAAGTGGCACACGGAGGGTGTCCTGGTTTCTGAGGTTTCTAACTGCTAGCTGATCCTGTCTGTTATCTGCCTGCCGCTTTGGCCATAGTCAGACAGCATTAGCTGTTTCTGCTCAGAGCTCTTGCCAGGAGGAGCTGGGCTGGTGTGCGGAGAGCCAGTGCTGCTCCATGTCTGGAAGGGTGCTTGCGATGGGAAAGGCTCTGAAAGTTTGCTTGACTACATCCTGCACTCAGCACACTGGGATGGCCAATGAGCCCGAAAGGGGGGTTGCTGGATGTCCCACAAAAGATCCCTGGCCTGGTCACAAAGGTGGACTGCAGAGGCAGAGGAGGGTAAAGTGTGGAGACTGCAATTAGACACCGAGCCCTGCAGGTGCAGAGGAAAAGTCCTCCCGCCTTTCTTCCTGCCAGTCCCCCAGCTCTGTCCAGGGGACCGAGGCACACAGACACTTCGCAGGGGGGGACACAGACCCTGATGAGTGTCGCTGTGCTCCCGGTGTCCCCACTCCCCGTTCTGGAAGGGGAGTTAAATGAGACAAAGCCTCTGCTACGACCAGAGGCAGCAACCCTCTCCCTTCACAAGGTCCACCATCCCCAGCTTCAGCAGTGGACTCAGATGTCATTTGGATCGTGGCAGAGAGAGGTGGCACAGCCACGGCCGCCTGCCTGCACTGGCAGAGCAGCGTCCTACCGGGACAGGCAGGAGACTTACGGCTCGGCAGGGATCCGGGCAGTTCGCATCCAGCATGCGCCTTCCCCAGCGACTGCACAGCTCCCCGGGCCTCAACACAACCGACGGAGCACGGAGGCTGTGGGATAGGCTCATCTTTAATGAGAGGGATACAGAAGTACAAGAGGTCATGGAAAGAGTGCTACAAGCAGCCCAACCTGGCAAGGAGCTGGACGGTTCTCTAGGCAAAAACCTGCACTGTCTTCTGCCAGCACGGAGCTTACGGAGGCACTGGCGGTGGCTTTGCTGTAATATCAACTCCTGGTACAAAGGCGCCACAGGCCCCAGCATCTTCCCACTTCACTTGCGGGCCTTGGCAGGTGTCAGCCGGCTATACTGTCCATCGTCCCGCTCGCCAAGGGGCTAGGAGGAAAAAAAAAGGTGAGACAAGCTACAGCTGCACCTGTCCAGCCCTGGGAGGGAGGGTACAGGGGAAGCTGGCCCAACCCTCCCTTTGCCATGCTTTTGGAAACCTTTCCCTCCCCACACAAAAACAGGCAGGGGGCAGCTCCACGCAGTGGAGGTGGCTGCGAACGCCCCAGCAGAGAGCAATCTCCAGCACAGCTCAGTACCTTGTGGCATCACGCGTCCCCCAGCAGCTGTGCCGTCACGGCCACGCTGGTCCCACCACACAGCCCCACACCATGCAGAGGTGCCAAAGCCCTCAGGCACACGCGTGCATGCCTGTGCTCACCTGGTAGAGCTGCTCGTTGGCAATCAGGTTCTGCCTGTCCGAAGCTAAATGAAGAAAAAAGGTGATCAAGGATCAGGGGAACCATGAACAATGTGGTCAACATTTGCAAACAAACCTAAGCGGCTGGCTGCTTGCAGCCCTGCGCCTCTGGGAGACTCAGTGGAAAGACCCTGGCTCAGATGTTCCCATGCTACCAGCTGCTGCCTCTGGGATGAAGTTTTGGTGAACCTTGTGCATTTAATGGCTTCTCCTGGGAAGCCGAGCTAGGGGCAGGAAGGATACATGGAGTGCTGACACGAATCCCCATGCTAGACACGCTGTACGCTGGCTGCTGCCTGCAACTTGCAGTGACTAGGCTCTGCGGGCAGTGACGGGAAGTCCTTAGGTACCACACACAGCTCCTAAAGATGCCCAGGCACCTCCCATCCCCACCCGCAGGCAGCCAGCGGGGCTCTCCCCTCACCTCGTGACATGCGTCCCTTGTCCTGGCCCGTGATGCAATACACAGCAACCGCCAGGAAGATGGTGGCGACAACATCTGCGACCACGATCCCCGAGATGGTGGGAACATCCACTTCGATGCAGTTCTGGCACACTGGAAGCCCAAAAGGACACAGACGCTGAAAGCAGGATCGTGACCAGGACCCTGCCCCTTGGGTGCCTCTTCCCTGCTGCCAGGGTCAGTCTGAGCCCAAAATGCTCAGCCAGCTCTCCCAGTCCAGGCAGGCTCCAGTCCCAGGAGGAGAGAGACCAAAGATTAAGTCTGGCTTGCTGCGTGACCAGGTGCAAGCTGCCACGTGTCCCCAGCATTCAGGGCAGGCCACAGGAGAGCCAGCGAGCGGCTAGCAACAAGGCAGTACAAGTGACAGGTTATGGCACTAAACGCTATAGAGAGCTCTGCCAGGGACACCAGATGTAGGGGACCGCACAGCTTTGCTGTTCCCATGGGCAACCTAGCACAGGAGCTGCCAGGACCTCTGAAAACTGGTGGAACCACCCCCAAACTCTGAGAGATCAGTAGTTCCCTCAAAAATTTGCTTGGGTGAAAACTCCAGGCAGTTCTGGCTCTAGAAACCGGGTTTGCAACACTTACTTCGATAGTGCACCTGGAGGGGAGAGCTTTTCTCGTCGCCTGCGCCACATATATAGGTGCCTCTGGGGTCATCATAAATTGCACCCAAGTCCAGCTGTGTTGTGTTTCCTACGTCATTCCCGTCTTTCCACCATACAACCTGACTTTGGCTGGTTATCTTGCACTCCAGGAACACCTTCCCGCTGACTTCCTTCACAATTACCATCTGTCCTGTAAAAAAAAGGAGAGCAGAAAGCTTCACAGCTGAGTCCTCAGCCCTCATGGTGGTGCAGAGCTCAGAGATCTTGTTCGTGGACGTGGCTGTTGTAGGCATCAGGCTGTCCCCCAAGCAGTAGAAAGGACATGGCAAACAAAAAACTCTGCAAAAAGAAAACTACTCAGTGGAAAAGTACTCCACTGTTCAACTGGTGGTTACATTAATGCAGCTCTGGGTAGTTTAGAGATCCAAATACCCTTACAGTGAAAACTAACTGGAATTGGGCACCTACCTGGCCTCCATTCAGACTGTACGCGCATCACCCCCATCCCAGACACTGATCGCATTGGTATAGAAGCGCAACTGCAGTAAGAGACACTTCAACAGAAAGCATAACGTTTCCACCAGCAGGGACAGAAGCTGAGCCCAAATAGGGGGACAAAATCCCACTGGTTTTTTACCCAACGGTAAAAAACATTTTTAGTGAAGAGCATGCAAAAAATCAGGACAGAATTGCTTCCTTGGCCCAAAGGCACCACCTTCAGAGTCTCCAAATAGAGAGTAATTCCTTATCTGCTGAGCACTAGAGCTGAGTATAGAGTATGGCCTCTCCTGCTCACGTATTTATGCCAGGCACAAAGCCCATGGCTACTCTGCTCTAACACCATGGTCCAACTTTACATGCCCTGTCATTGCAAGATGAGTCTGAGCCTTCACAGCCAGCCAGGGAGTAACGTACGCGGCTCCAGACCGTCACAGCAACGGTCCAGGGCAGGCACAGTCGTCAGAGCAATCCCATCCTCGTGAACCATTGCACTGGTTCACTCCCTTCTCCCTGTCGACATTTACAAACCTCACGTCAAGATGCCGCAATAGACAACCCCAGGTAGCCACAGGAACCTGCTTCCCAGCCACCCTCCCACCACCACAGAGATACCTAGGGTATGAGCAATACGAGTGGCAGCCTCCAGGGACCACAGCGAGTGCCTGACGAGCCCCGTGCTGACCTGCTGCAGCCCACAGGATGAGCCCCAGCCTTGCCACCTGCATGGGGTCCCTCGGGTGCACCATGCCGGGGGTCTCCATGTACTGCATGGGTCAGCAACGCAGCACCCCATGGCTGATACCCAGGGACTTACCTCGGATGCCCCAGATAGCCACAGCCAGGCTGGCAAGGAGCACCCAGGCGCCCAGGGTCCTTTCCCTCCGCATGGCGTGAAGTAGTGGCAGCTCTTTCCCCTGCTCAGTGAAGAGGACGCAGAGAGAGCTCCTCGCCACAACGCACCACGCACCCCGAGGTCTTTGTCAGGTACCGGATGCCGAGGGCTGGAGCTCCCTCCCTCCCACAGCAGCTGGGGGATGTCTGAGGTGCTCTGCGCCTGCCTCCTCGCCCCAGCCATGACGTCCAGGGAGCGGCAAGGGAGGGCAGGTTGGCCTGAGGCAGCAGGTCCCCCAGTACCTGGGGACGCCCAGTAGTCATATCTCCCCCTACAACCACAGGTCCTCCTACAGCCATAGACCCCTAGCAGTTATTCATCCCCCAGCAGCTATGGAGCCCCCCAGCAGTTTTGTGTCCTCCTACAGCCATGGACCGCCAGCAGGCACAGAGTCCCCCAAGAGCCATGGAAGTCCCAAGCAGCCACAGGTCCCAGCACAGCCACGGAGCCCCTCAGCAGCTTCGGGTCCTCCTAAAACCACGGACCCCTTGCAGTCATATGTCCCCTAAGCAGCCATAAGGCATGTCCCCTACAGCCATGGGGTCCCCCAGAAGCCCCAGAACCCCCAAACAGCCCCAGGTCCCACTACAGCCATGCACCCCCAGCAGCCATAGGTCCCACAACAGCCACGGAGCCCCTACGGACAAGAGTCCACCAGCAGCCAGAGAGCCCCCCAGCAGCCACGTGTCCCCCGGCCGCAACGGGAGACGCCCCGAGCAATTCTGTCCCAGCCCGGCCGCCGTAGCGGCGCCGGCGCCGTCCCCGTCCCGTGATGCCGCGCGGCGGCGGGCGACCGCCGGAGCGGCAGCGGGGCCATGGCGGCGCCGGCGGGTTCGCTGGTGGCGGCCGTGCTGGCCCACTCGGGCCGCCTCGACAAGGAGGACCTGGGCACCCGCATCGGGCGGCTCTCCCGCCGCGTAGAGGAGCTGAAGGCAGGGCGGGGAACGGGGCGGGGGGATGGGGACGGACAAGGGGAGCTTCGGGGAGGCAGCAGCCCCGGCGCCGCTGCGGGCCGCCTCGGCCCCGGGCGCTGGTCTCCGGCCCTTCTTTGGGGTTTTCAGGCCGGGCTGGGGGGAAGCCCGTCAGTCCGGTGTGCTGCCCCAGCGGCCGGGTGCGAGCGGGGCGGTCCGGGCCGTGAGAGGGTCTGTGAGCGCCACTCACCCGAGTGACGGTGTCCCCGCGGTGCCTCTGCCTCAGGGAGAAGTCTGCAACATGATTAACAAGAAGTATAACGAGTTCCTGCCCAGCATGCAGAGCGCCGAGGACTTGGTGTCGAAGGTGGACGGGCTGTCCAGCAACATCGACCTGCTGAAAGCGGGGATTGAAAATGAGGTGACAGCGGGCTGTTCTAGATGCCACTCAATTCCATCCCAAACCCGTACCCCCCATCTTGGCGTGTTGCAAGGGGGCTGGGGGAGGAGGACTCCCGATTAAGAACCCTGGATGATATCACCCCTAAACTATGCCTTTCAGGTGACACATGCTGCAGAGGTGTGTGTCACATCAGGGGTGTAGGTAAAGAACTGTCATTTAAGGGATTGGCTTCGTTTGCTCTCTGTTGTATAGTTGGAAAAGTGTGTCACGCGCCTCTCCTTCAGAAAAGGGAGAAGGATCGGCCTTCTATATTTCGGTGTGACACAGTAAGGGACCAGCCAAGTGTTGTCCCACAGTGATTTTGGGTAGAGTGGGATCCTAAATCATAGCTGTGCACATTCACTGAAGTCTTTAAGGACAAGGTGAGCAGCTCCTACAGGCTGGATGGCAGACCCACGCTGGTTTTTTGCTGTTTTCGTTTTCCAACATCTGGGGTTCTGTAGCGATAATTAAGAATTAATTTTTGGCTTAGAGCAAGCTTTTTTGCATTTTAAATGGCTGCATTAAAGGAACACTGAAGTCCTTTTGAGACTAATTTTCCTTACAGTGCCTTTAAAAAACCTATAATGTATTAAAAGAGAAACCAGCTTATAAGTGTTTCCAATGCTCATAAGGATCTTCCTAGCAAGGAGTAAAATGGACAGAGCCTTTTTCCTCCTCAAGAAATTATTCTAGTAACAGAAATATTTAAATCTCATATCATTATCACTTTTAAGAGCGAACGTGTCTGATGATAACATTTACTTACTGTAAGCGAACTGAAAAGTTTGTTATTTTAGGTTCAGCAAGATCTAAATGTCGCTGTTGCCGAGTTCACTGAATTGAAGCAGCAACTGGAGCGAGACACGCTGGTTCTGAGTATTCTGAAAAAGCTACAGGAGGTGAGGAGGGGGAGCAGCTTAAAATCACAAGTGGCAATTGTCTTCTCTGCTGCTCATTCTTTGGCATTATTCTGGTCTTCTCTTTGGAACGACTGTCTGTAGCTCCCCTCTCTCTAGCTGCGTGGTTTAAAAAATTATAGTCTAATAGCAGATATAAAGTGGCATATCTAATTGATTGTTACAGTTTGATACAGCTATTAAAGACTACAATACTGCACTGCTGGAAAAGAAGTATGTTACAGCAGCTCAACAACTGGAAAAGGTAACAATAATTTCTTAAGCGTATAACAATACTGTTCATGTATACTTTCAATAAATTTCACAAGATGCTTTTCATTAGCAGGGGCAACACTTACCCACGTTTTGTGTTTGATCTTCACCAACAGGCACGAAGCAGCCTGAAAATGCTGGAATCCCGCAAGGGCTTTGAGCTGAAGATCCTGAAAGCACTAGGCACAGAGCTCACCGTGCAGACGCAGAACATGCTCTATCATCTAGGAGAAGAATGGCAGAAATTAGCTGTATGGAAGCTTCCTCCTTCCAAAGGTACTCGCAATTCTAGCCTGTTTCACTATGTTTGCTTCACTATTGGAAATGCCTGGTTTCAAGCACCTACAAGATAGGAAATACAGTAATACTGTTGAATGAAGGTTGGTTTAAGGAGCACTTTCTGCCATTTACATAACCTAATGAGCAGGACAGGTGACTGGCAGCGTTCTTTGGATATCGCTCCACTCCTGGAGTACTTAGGTGCTACCAAAAGCAATCTGATGTAGTCAGTAGTTTTTAAAACAGAGTTTTGAAGATTCATCTGCCTCATCTGTGGTATTTCTTAGAAAATGTCAAAGCAGAGAGCAGAACAGCTAATTGCAAGAACTGCCTAAGAGTCTGTATGTTGCTGTCTGCATTGAAACGCCACCTTTTCATTTGGAAAAGAAAAAACCTTTTCCTTTGGATTTGACTTGAAATGGAGAGAAGGCGGCAAGGAAAGCTGTTTTCACTAAAGGTCATTCAATTGCAAGGCAACCAAAACAAGAATTCTCAGATCTGTTGTATCTCGGAACACGCTGACAGTGAGATGGTTCTTCTTTTCCTGTAGAAAGCAGCAGCCTGGAGTCAGCGATGCATTCAGAATTGCACTTGCGCACAGTGCCATCAAAGGAGGAGGAGATTGCTGGCCCACCTGTTGCCTCTGTGCTGCAGGCATTTGCTGTCCTAGGAGAACTGCATACCAAGCTTAAGATTTTTGGTAAGACAGACCGTGGATCCACATAAACATAGCTATAGTAGCCCAGGTGGATATGAGTTCAGACTTGTTTTAAGATGGATCTCGAGATCCAATTCACTTCAGCAGTACACTGGAAGGCTTCTTTCTCTCTTGGCTCGTGTTTCCCACTGAGCATGAGGCAAACACTCTGGTTCCTATTAATAGGAAATTATTTATCCTATTACTTATCCAGAATTATTTATCCTTTCCTGTCAATTTAATATACTGGTTTCATCTGTAGCTATATAGTTTCATGGTCTGATGTTAAAAGAGTTTTTTTTCAGTTACGGCCTCCTCATGTACCAAGAGCAAGCCTTGACTTCAGGCAGCCTCCTGGCTTCAGCATTCTTGGGTGTTGATAAAATAGATCAGGAAGCATGGCAGATGCTAGGACAGGATTTCGTGCTTCCAGCTGTTTAAGTTATTTTTCACTTTACGTTAAATATGCTGCTCTTTGTTAGGACTCCACATGTTTTACATGAGTGAAATAGTCTTTAGTGAAACCAAACACAGTGTTTTACTCACTAGAGCAAACTACCTGCCTCTTGCTGTTAGAAAACATCTGTTTTTCGTTTCTCAGGCCAGTTGTTGCTGAAATACATCCTCAAGCCGCTGATTTCATACCCATCTCTTCAGCCATTCACAGAGGAACAGTCAGATGTGTTCATCCTACGTTTTAAGTGTGAAGAGCCTAACTTAGATCATTCTTCTCCTATGGAGGTTTTTCACAAGATCCAGCTTGTTTTTGAAGTTCTCCACAAATATCTGCTGAGTAGGTATTTTCTCCCTTTTGGAATCAGATCTTGTTCATGTAATTGGAGCGGAAGCGTTCTGGAATATCTGGTTGTTAAGCAGTATTGAATGCTGTGTAAGGTTTAAGCAGCTTTTAACATTAACTTGTTACACTGTGCTCTTGAACAGCTTAGCACCTTGTCAAACTGGACTTAGCGGTGATCCGACATTCAGAGCTAGGAAAATGAAGGAGGAAATGTTTTTTCTTATGAACTTGTCGCTGCATTTAAGACCTTTACATGCCTCAGGTCTGAGAAGTGGAAGCCAGGATGCAATCCAGGGAGGTCCCTCACTCAGGCTGGTCACACGCAGGATCTTCCATTGCCTAGAAACTGACCTGGGCTTTGCCAGCATTCCACAAAATAAACATGGCTGGAAAAGTAGGCCCAGTGTACACAGAAATCCAATTGTCTTTTGATCAGGTGGGCTATTCCACGAGCCCAGCACATGGCCTGGATAAGAAGAATACCTTTGTTATAAGATTATGGCACAGTTGATAGATGCTGTTCTAACAGGAAGGACTGAACAAACTGCTGAAGGGTCTGGTCCAGAAAGCAGGTGTATTAAAATCAATTTCTTGTGTTTTGAATTCAGATGTGCCTCTTGTGCAGCCTGCAGAAGATAAAAAGGAGTGCAGAGTTACACTCGCAGAACTGCTAGGCGATATGATATGGGAAGAGTTATCAGACTGCCTCATTCAGAACTGTCTGGTGAATTCAATCCCAACCAATAGCAGCAAACTGGAGCAGTATATAGAGGTAAGCCTCAAAATTCAGATCCGTATAGTGGAAATGCCAGATAGCCAGCTTCGACAAAAACCTGTGTTTTGCTAACCCAGAATTACATATTTCTCTCAGTTAAGCTATGGCTTCTTTTTCCTGTCAGTCTCTAATCCATGGAACTTGGGCCATATTTAGTAGGACCTGGAGACTTTCAGGGTGTGCGACGTAAGGCGCTTTGTGGGAGGTAGAAGATGATGATGTGGCAGTACTGCTTCCCCGGGTGGTTTCCTGAGGTCTGATTGCTCAGTTTGTATTTGTCGTTAATGATCACAGGGGTTTCTTGCATAGGACATGCATTTCTAGAAACTACATACATGAAACAGAACTTACTGCTAGTGAAGAGTGCTCCTTTTCCTGGAGAGGGGGCTGTTTCAAAGAGAAGCAGTCATAGGATAAACCTGGTTCCTTTGCCCCAGGTAGCCTAGTGTAATGACATTTGATCATCTTGCTCCTCTGTTTTTTTTAATTAGGTTGCCAGCACAGTCAGAGGGACAGACCTGCAGTTCAAACACTGCATTATTGTGCGATCATGACTCCCAGCTGAAACAGCTTTTTCCAAAAGATTGCTGAAAAGCTGTTGGATGGTTAGCACCCTCTAAAACCTACGTTCAGCCTTTGCTTTCAGCTGAGTGGAAGAGTTTATACCCAACTTTGATTTTAGGAAACTAAGTTTATGTACAATGTTTGTCTGCTCTTCTCAGGTGATTAAATCCACAGAGGAGTTTGAAAAAGCCTTAAAGAACATGCATTTTTTGAAAGGAGACACGACTGATTTACTGGAATACGCTCGTAATGTCAATTCCCATTTTGCTAACAAGAAATGCCAGGATGTGATTGTGGCAGCCAGAAACCTGATGACCTCAGAAATACACAACACTGTAAAGGTGACTGTTGATGCAATACACTGTTTTTCTACGTAGAAAAATAACTTAGCTGTTGAAGGTTGTTGACTCGTCTAGGACAGTCAAGTCCTTTTTTTGTGGAGCACTGAGTACTCTTGATTGTTTGGGGATCGTGGTAACAGCAGTTTGAAAACTTTTTTTAATAGACCTTAAGTAGGTTATTCCACTAACGAGATGTTTCTTAAAATACTTGAAGTTTGCTTTTATAGGCTTTTCTGGCTAGTGTCATAAGCATAATTAAAATTGGAGGATTACTTACAGAGTTGCTTCTAGATATCCAACACTATATAGATTGTTTCGTGGTCTGCTGTGTTTTTCATAACCCAGGAGACTTCCAGCAGTCTTAGGGGACTTCTGCAGCCTTGTGTTTATCTTGAGTCTTAAGTTTCTGGCATTCAGTGTTTTGTAGTCTTGCACAAGCTCCTTCCTGTGGGCTCTGAATTATATTACACCTCTTTTCTGTTTTCCCTTAGATCACACCTGATTCCTGTGTAGCCCTACCAAGGCTTCCTGGTCCTGCAACAGGAGATCACTTAAAAATGGAAAAAGCTTCTAAACTTCTGCATAACGACATGCTGAATTTGGAGAACGAGACTAAACTGAGCCAGTACACTTTTTCTCTGCCCACATGCCGCATCAGTTCTTCAGTGGAGAAACTGATGGAGCTGGCGTATCAGACACTGTTGGAGGCCACAGCCAGCACAGATCAGTGGTAGGAATTATATTCTTTGTACGTATATATGTATATCTCTGTATCTCTCTCTCTGTCTCTCTCTCTCAGTGGGTAACTCTTAGGCATCAGATACTTACTGCCTTTAGCAACACCAAGCATCTATTAGTAGATTAAAAGAACTTTAAAAGAACAGAAGATAGTTCAATATTAGATTCAATCAGTACAGTCATTCTCTGTTCTAGCTGGAGGATGCATCCCTGGGTTCTTAGGGTAGGCTGGTACAGCAGAAACAGCTGCAGACTGTGTTTCCTGCAATACTTGGGTTAAGCAAGCCGTTTAGACTTACGTTTTCAGAGAATATTCAGGTACGCTTTGTTGTATTGCAGCTATTAAAGCAGTGAAAACATAGTAAGCTCCCTAGTGTGCACAGCATAGTTCACGGCTTCAGTCTTTTAGTTAGGAGAAACGTTACCGCAGTGTTTACGTCAATGTTTTACCATGTGTTAGCCGTCAGTTTAGAAAAATCAAAACTATCTCTTTTTTTCAAACCAAACGGTAAGTGCACCCCTTCTGAGGCAAATTCTTGCTTTCTTTGTGCTGGGTGAAAGCAAAGAACTCCAGCCCTGGATCTGGCAGGGCTCTTCAGAGAAAACAAACATTTTGAGGAACCACATACAGTCTGCTTTAAAAACTGGGGACCACAACTGAATGCCCTTTAGCTACCAGGGCAGAGAAAGGGCTGACTATTTACGTACACCTGGCGGGGGAAGGAACATTGTCCCCTTTGTTCCTGGGGTTTCACATATCTCCCTTCTGACAGGTGGTCCAAAGCTTATCTTTTCCACACTGAACTTACAAGGTCATCACAGCTTTTGTGAGAAGCCTTTGTGAACTTTTCCAGAAGTTACCTTTGTTGACTTCGCTGTAATTGATCCTGATGGTCTCTTCTTTGTGCCAGTACTTCACTACTAATAAAATCTTGTTTTGGAGAAGGGTGAGGATCACTTGTAAACAAGACATTAATTCCACTGACAAACTAACACAAACCTTGTTTTCCTTGTAGCTGCATACAGCTCTTCTACTCTGTGCGGAATATATTCCAGCTGTTCTATGATGTAGTGCCAACATACCACAAGTAAGTGCGTGTGTATTACCTAGGGCCTAGTTTGGAGAGAGAACGGTGCTATTGGAACAGCCCCACTCGTCCCCAGGTTGTCCACTGCAGCCAGAGATTACAAAGGGCTTCCTCCAGCAGCAAAAAGCTCATGCTTTTAATCTATTACTAAATTGTACCTGCTGCAAAATAGGTGCTGGAGAGTTTCTGAGTCGGCAGTCCTATAACCAAGGAGGTAGCTACAGTTCTTGTAACAGTTGTGTTTGAATCCAGCCACATAACTTTGACACCAGGACTGATGCAGAGATTTTTCATGATATTTTTCCTGTAAAAGAGAGCAATAAAGATTGGAAGTATATAATTCTGTCAGAGAACACTGGACTATTACTGAAAAGGACTTCTCTCTTATCCTCACCATCGTGCTATAACAAAGCGTCTTCCTCTTTGAAAGTCCCTTGCTAGAAACAATGTGGATATAGCTCATGCTTCAAACACTAAAGCACCATTTCACTAGCTGTGAAACTCTTTTCCTCTAGATTCTCATGTGGATGCGTCTTGTGTGCGTTAAATACTTTTGTTCTGGCTAAATATCTTGATTGGGCGTTGCCCACAGTTAGTTACTTGCAACACGTGTCTGAGGCAGACCGTGAGTTTCTCTAGGGTAGGCATAGCAATTATTTGAACAGAGCCAGGTCTAAGTAAATACATTTCTTCCTTTTCTCTTCCTCCTTCCTGGAACAGAGAGAACCTTCAGAAGTTACCGCAGCTGGCAGCCATTCACCACAACAACTGCATGTATATTGCTCACCACTTGCTCACCCTGGGACACCAGTTCCGATACCGCCTGACTAACATCCTGTGCGACGGAGCAGCTACTTTTGTAGATCTGGTACCTGGTTTTAGGAGACTTGGTAATCTTACCCTTCAGTATTGAAATATATTGATGGATGACATGATAATTAATCCTGGCGTTTGTTGCCCAATTATTTAATATGTGGCTACTGACTCGAGCAGTGGATTGTATTTAAGAGTTCTGGACAAGTAGCAAGGATGTTTTTTAAGTGGGGAAGTCTGACAGAGCATTACAACTCTGAGCAAGATAGCTGTTTAGGGCTTGACTCTTTGAAACCCCACTCGTCTTGTCCAGCACATAGTTCCAAGAACAGTTCATTATCCAGAGGGATGTTGTGGCACTCAGATATTTGGGGATCTTCTGTTCAGTCCTTTGATATTTTCCTTAGCTTATTCTGTGGAAACAAATTCTGAGGTAAGTTTGTAAGAGGAGCCTGTCATCCATAGCTAATTCTGCTACTCGTCTCTTTTTCCAAAAGAGCTTACCAAATATGCGACTGGGCCTGGTTAAATTGGTTCTAGGAGACTGTTTAGAGACTAGAAATTCCTTTAAAAATAAAACATAGCAAGTTCACTGTTCAGCACTTACAGTCTCCACATTGGTAGAGCAAATTTAATAATGGCTTAATTGCTTCTCTCTGCTTCTCTCTGCTCTTAAAGGGATGGAGTGTTTTCTGGCCCAAATGCGAGTGCAGAAAGGAGAAATCCTGGAGAGGCTGTCAAGTGCCAGGAATTTTTCTAATATGGATGATGAGGAAAATTACTGCGCAGCAAACAAAGCAATAAGGCAGGTAAGCAAGGCAACGAAAGCTAAATATCCCATTGTCTGTAGACGTCCTTGGGAAGGAACAGTATGTAATCTCAGTCCTGAGAACAGCGCGGTGTTTCAACGGAGTGGAACTTTTCAAAAGAACAATTTTCTGGAATGTTTTTTTTTTCCCTCCAGGCTGTGTCTTTTTGTAAAATTGAAGCATGCTGAGTTTAGTGCCTCTTGCTCTGAGTTGAAATGAAAAGCTTCTTAATCTTGACCTTTTGTTTATAGTATGTTTATGATGATTTTTATTTTTCAAGGAAAAGACCTGTCACACTTTTAGTAAGCCTTAATGCAAACTGAAAATGTTGCATTTTTTCCACAGGAACGTCTGCCCTATAGGATAGCAGGATACTTCATTGCCTTTTGCTTCTTTCAAACTGGGTTCTGACTATAGGTAGTTACCTTATCATTTAGTGCCTCTCGACGCGTAGATAACACAGAGCTGTTATCTTCCAGGTATTGCATCAGTTGAAGAGACTAGGAAAAGTCTGGCAAGATGTCCTTCCAGTGAACGTATACTGCAAGGCTATGGGGACTTTACTGAACACAGCGCTCTCAGAGATCGTCACTAGGATTGCTGCCCTAGAGGTAACTGCATGAGATGAACATGCCAGGCATTGAGTGGTGTGAACAGCTAACATTTGTGACCTCTAGAAGTTCTTTTTGAGCTCAGGTTTCAGGGTAACAGTTGTCTTTCACAGAAATTATAATTGTGGTCCTCTATATGAGAAACGTTCGATACACCAATAATTCATATCTAATTGAGACATATATACTGTCATAGCCGTTCCGTGACTCTGTAGTGAAGGGGAGAGCCAGGGAGGTGGCTTGGTTTCATCTTAATTTGGATTTAGGTGTGTCACTCCTACTACAAACGTTTCTATGAATCGATCTCTTCTTCTTTGTTCAGGGTACAGGAGTTAAATGGTCTCAAACTCCCATCTATTTCGATATGATTTCAATCTGTGCATCTCTAATCCTATCTAGGCACCAGATGCCAAAATCGCTGTGGCATTTCAAAGCGAGATTCTTACCTGTTCAAATCTCCATTTGACTCCCAGTACTGTGTTTAAGTGATTATCAGATTACCTTGGGTCAAGTACAACTATCCTATTACGTTTCTTAATTAAAACGTGTTTTCACAGCAAATGATAGAAATACGTTAGTGCATCTGTTCTAGTTGTAGTCTACATCCAAAGAGCCTTCCCACTGTGCATTAGGCCCCTAAGTCCTCTTTTCCCATAATGGCCGATTTACAGGACACTTGCTCAGGCCTGCATGAAGGCTTGGCTTTCATCATGGGGCTGGCAATGCCTGAGCAATTCCCTTGTGAACTGTTCAGACCTTCATCACAACGCCCCTGCTTTACAGTGAAATGCTTGCTATTGCCCCAAGATCCTGTTTAGAAACACAGCCATTGTCCTGAGGCAATCGCTGAGAACTTGCTGAAATAGCTGTTCATGAAATAAGTTATATTTGCTTGAGAACGTTAAACATCATCTAAACCGCTGCTTTCATTTCCCTTACTGCTTGGTGCTCCAAGAACATATCCGACTGCTCCTCTATTACCCATTTGTTCAATTCTAGGATATCTCTGCAGAAGACGCGGACAGGTTGTACTCCCTCTGTAGGACCATGGTGGAGGAAGGACCCCAAGTTTTCATCCCACTACCTGAAGACGACAAAAATAAGAAATACCAAGAGGAAGTTCCAGTCTACGTGCAGAAATGGATGACATTCAAAGAGCTGATGATCATCTTGCAAGCCAACCTCCAAGAAATAGTAGATCAGTAGGTGTCTTCCTTTCTTCCTTTTCAGTTAGTTGTTTGCCCCAGTAACGGGGAGCTGGGAAGCGGTCTGACACCAGCAGGGCACTGCACTCAAGGGATTTCGTTCGTGTTCAGATGGAAGGCAATCACCATTAATAAGGGTCAGATAATTGCTCCTAGGGCTGTTTCTTGGCTGTGTGTTTATAGTCCATTTCAGACTTCCTCATATGTTCAGCTGCCTCCTGCAAAGGAAAAGGCAATGATAAAAAAAGCAAGTTCCATGGAAGAGCCAACACAGAGTGATTGCGCATCCCCCTTGGTTTCTCAAAGTTCAGAAGTATTGCACAGTAGGCAGCCTAGCATTTTGCCTACAGCGTTTGACGTTAGCTGCGCCTTGCCGCTGCAATCATTCCATGATCAGCCTCTGCTTTATAGATACCGTTTCTTACTTTTAACTTGCAAGGGGGATTTATCCGAATTATACGTGAGGATTTGCATAATTACTTCTATTACTTTAGTTGGCATGAGTTGTCAGAAGCTGGATATTCCCTGTTCGCAGCTGCCTCACATACATCTGAATGGCAAGAAAACATACTGTCCTCAGCAGGCAAAGTGAAAAGGCACCAGCCATGGAGAAAGCACAGAGGGAAGGCAGTTCCTCTTCTGTGCCCTGCTCGTTGCTGCTGTTGGAACCGCGTTAGACACCAAAGGTTCCCAACCTAGGCACAAACCATTCCTTTTTTTTCCTCTGCTGTTGTTTGGGAGGTGAATGGGGATTCTGCAGACAGGCTTTAGGCTTATTTTGGAGAAGGAAGAGGCACAGCTAATGAGTGCAAGAGTCACCTCACAACCTGTTGCTTTTTATGCCTAGCTAAACAATTCTGGACTCAAGGTGCGTGCGGCTAATAAGCTGCTAACTGGATTTGTTTTGCCATCAGACTTACTACTGTAACAAGTGCTCAAAAGGCTTGTTTTAACATGACATTTCTGTGCAGTTTGGTTAAATAAAGATCTTTCTCTTCTTTGTAGGTGGGCAGATGGGAAGGGGCCTCTTGCAGCTGAATTCTCCGCAGCTGAAGTGAAGAGTCTGATCCGAGCCTTGTTCCAGAACACAGAAAGGAGAGCAGCAGCACTGGCCAAGATTAAATAACTCTCTGTTCGCTCCTACATGTCACGTCTTCTGATAAAGCAAGAGCAAACTGAATCTTTCAAATATTTTTTTGGATTTGACCCTTATTGTTTGTACTGGTATAAAAAAAAAAGCTTAGCATTAGGTAAGTGCTTCCTGGAGGCTTGACTGAGTGGGGAGAAACAGTTCCTAGCTCAATAGTTGTAGGGTGAATAGGATGGCTCTATGAGTCTGGGACCAAGAAATCACAAGTGGATAACACATGAACACTAACTGCTTATGCTCCATCTGCCGGGCAGATGCAGTTTGGGCTTGAAAATTCAATCTCCTGCCATGCTCCCTAGAGGTCTGGCCAGATCCAGGTTTTCTCTCATGGGCTGGTGGGTGTACAGTCCTGGTAAAGACGACATGCTTTTTATGATGTTTGCTAATTTCTGTTCTCTAGGATTTAATCTTCCTGTTAAGCCCAGCATAGAGAAATAAATCAAATCATGTATCCGACACCTCTTTGTGAAAACAGGCACTCTTGTCAGATGGGCCTTTCAGGCAAGGCACAGCATAATGTCATCTCAAGCTTGCTCTCCTAAGGGTCTTACAGAGGGATTTTTATTTCTCAATAGTGAATCTTACCTATGCAGTTTTACATCAGCGGGCACTTAGCCCCTTTGTGTCTTACCTCTTCTGTTCCTGCAAATCATGTGTGAAACCCACAGACTTCAGTAGCTTTTGATATCCTTCTGAGAATGCTGAAGTGCCAAACTTTGCTCTTTCCCACCTCAGGTTTCCCTGAAGAGCAGGCCTCAAGAGTGAAAATTTGGGGGCGGGAAGAAGAAAGATGAGACCCTGTTCTGAGCAAACTGTTTATCAAGTCACAGGGTTTTGCACAAGTAACAAAATTCCTCATGGCTTTATTTCTCATGGAAAATGTCTTAAAACGGACTTAGAATTTTTCAATCTCACTTGCCAGCTGTAGAAACCAGTTCAGCTCCTTCCTTTACTTTTTTGTTGCATGTGAACTAGGTAGGTCTGGCATCTGTTGTCTTTCTGGTAGTAAATTTGCTGTCCTTTAAGAATAATCATGAAATTGTTTAGATTGGCAAAGACCTTTAAGATCACCAAGTCTAACCGTAAACCCAGCACAGCCAAGTCCAGCACTTAACCACATCCCTCAGCACCACCTCTACATGTCTGAAATACCTCCAGGTATGGCGACTCAACCCCTTCCCTGGGCAGCCTGTTCCAGTGCTTGACAAGGCTTTCAGTGAAGAAGCTTTTCACAATATCCAGTCTAAACTTCCCCCAGCACAACTTAAGGTCGTTTGAGAGAAATGTAAAGGAATATAAAAAGGGAGTGAAGCGTGCACTTGTAGCATTATTTTTTAAGTTACAAAAGGCTGTGTTTGAGACTGAGAAATGTACATTTCTTTTAATTGAAAAACTCACTAAGAGCATTCATTAAAACTGCCCAGAGGCCAAGATGTGCCAGTTGCTGCACGCGTGGAACAAGGTATTTCCTACCATGTAGTGCTTGCAACCTGCTTACAAAAGTTTCAGTCACAGAGCTTAATGTTTTAATCTGTTATCTACTGTTGTATTGTTTTCATTTGCAGTTTTGTCTGACTTCTGTTCACGTTTCTAAGCACGGGTGCAGAGCCTGAGTCGCAGCTGGCTTTCACGGTGCACCTAAGGCATTGCAGAACTGAGTGGCTGGGCAGTTACACCGAGTCCAGCACATGGGGATGCAGCAAGGGAGAGAGATAGTAAAGCAAAATCTGACTGCCACTTAAACCTTGAGCTTTTCCTTTTCTTCCCCTCCAAGTAATTTCTCCGAGTGGTCCCATAACACTTGTGTCTCATGGGATCCTCTGCCCCTTTACACACAGCAATCAGAAAACCCATGTATTTTGAAAAAAGCCTCCCATATGGACTGTTCACAGAAGTGTAATTTGCTATTTTCTTTAATAAACTATTTATACTGAGCACATTTTCTAGTGTTGTCTGGGGATTCTGTTAGGGTTATAGTAACACAGTGTGAATTAGTCCTGGACCGTTCTCCACTTACTACGTGGAAAGGGCAGTGTTGGTATCTGGCACCTCTTCTCTACTTATTTCTAGTAGATCTAGTAAAAAAAAAAAAAAGCAAAACCAGAATCAGTACCATAAAAGAGGTTGTCCCAGAGGTTCATGCATCAAGGGTGAGCGTAGGATAGTGGAGAAAAGAGTTAAAATAGGATGCTAGCATTGAGATTTGTCTGTGCTACATGCACGGCTGTAGGTCAGGCTGAACATAGACCTTTGTTTGCTCCAGCTTACCTCTGTGATGTGATAAATCCACGGCAGAAGCTGAGCCACATTGGTATAGACCCCGGGGTGGTTGGGTTCAGCACAGCCCTGGCCCCAGCTCACAATGCCTACTAAGCGCCACGTGAATCCATCCTGGCAAACCAGGGGGCCACCGCTGTCACCCTGTGAGACAGAGCAAGGACTGATGAAGCAGCTCTGCCCCACCAGCAGCTGGGATGCGGACCAGGCTGCCTTCTCCCGTATCAGCCATATGAGCAGCTGAAACACGGGTACAACAAGTAGCCTGTGCCTCCCTGCAAAGGTTTCCATGTTCCTTCTGTGAAAATAGGTAAGCCTCAGCCCAACACCGACGCCTGGGGCACTGCGGGCTCCATGCTGCAGCGCAAGATGCAACAGGCCCAGCTCTACCCATCACAGGCTGTTTGTTACTGGAAGCTATTGCCACAAAACCGAGCATTTGCTGGAGCAGAACAGAGACATAAAACATATCAGTCCTTTCCACGCCTGCTCTGCACACACAGCATACGCCCGTCACTCCAGTACCTGGCACGCATCTATTTTCCCCCGCAGGTAGCCGGCACACAGCATCCTGGCAGTGAGCTCGCCTGCGTACATGCACGAACTATTGCACCTCTTGGTTCCGATCAAGGGAACGAGAGCTTCCTTCAGTGTCTCCGTGACCTGCCCTGGGGAGGGAGAAAGAAGCCAAGGGGGAAACAAGATCTGCAGGGAACTAGAGGGGAAGAGCAGGGCAGCTAGCTGGAGAAGTCAGGAGATGGGAAAATTGGGATTACTTTATGGGATTAAATATGGCTGCTGGCGGGGGCTGTAGAGCTGCTGGAGCAGGGATGGGATGAAGGCAAGAGGCGGCATTTGCAAGATCACAAGTGGCATGGAAGGGGCCGGACAGGGCCAGTGGAAGGGGAAAGGCTCAGGCCAGTGCTGAGCAGCAGGGACAAGATGGGAGCTTACCTTGGTCTGGTCTGGTATAGCCCCAGCCAGAGACCCAACACGGGGTGCCCTGGAAGAGGTCCTGGTGGGAGGGTGGCAGACACACGGCACGGATGGCACCTGGTAAGAGGTGATTGGGTAAGTGCCAGGCCAGCGGGGACAGCTTAGTGCCGGGCAGGAGCAGGCAGGGAAGGGCTGCAGAGCTGCCAGCCCGCAGAGCCACTCAGCATAGCGCGATGAAGAGAAAGGCTCTCGGGCCAGCTGCTCTGGAGACTTCAGCTCCCACAGCCACCTTCCCAGTAATTCACAGCTCTGGCACAGCCCAAAAAGCACCACACTGCTGTGCATGCTGCCTCCCGGGTGCCGGGCTAGATATCCTTGAAGAGCTGCTCTGAAATGGCAGGCTCAGAAAAGGCTGGGGTTCGGCTGTCTCTTAACTGTGGGCTCAGACAGACAACTCCACAGACAGGAGAAGGACACAACAGCAGCTTACCTGAGAAGTTCAGGGGGACTTGGAGCTTCATCAGAGCAATGTCATAGTCTAGGCTACTGTCGTTATAAAGCGGGTGGTAAATTATTTTCTTTACCGATACTCCGGCCTCCTGTTTGATGGAGCCATGGGTGATAATGCCAGCGAAAACCAGCCAGGCAGAGGCTTGAAGCCACCTGTAACTGAGCAGAAATACAGCATGCCTCCAACTGCAGGGCAACAAGCTCTGGGATAAGAACAGCTACACAGTGGCTCCAAGGGTGGGTGCGGGCAAGCCCGGAGGTACCTGTGCACGCAGTGAGCTGCTGTGATGATCCATTCCCGTGCCAGCACCGAGCCTCCGCAGTGGTGCCGGGAGCCCTGGTACAGGCTGACCTGCCAGGGCCAGCGCCCCGGGGACACCTCCGTCCCCCCGACTACCCGCACGGCGCCGGGGCGCAGCCCGCACTCTGCAAGGCAGCGGGGAGCACACGTTCGGCGCAGGTCCTGCTGCCAGACCCTCACGCTGGAGGGCGCGGGAAGCATGGGGGAGAAGGAATCACTAGATCCCAAGCAGAGATCTCGGGGACATAGGGAAGGAGAGGGGCACTCACCTGAGCATTTCAGAGACACAACGCGACCTGATTCACAGCTGCTCCTGTACAGGAATAAGCCTCGGGTCAGAAAACACATGAACAAAAAAGTCCCTGGGGCACTATGCAGCCGCAGCAGTCCTCAAAGGGGGTGCTTATTGCACAAAATCAGAACAGATTTTGTGTTCTTAAGCCTGAAAAAGCAGCCTCTTTTTTTTGCAGCCCCACCAGCAAACTCTGCTTCCCCCAGGCCTGCCCTTACCTGACCTGCCACATGTCTTCCAGGCTGCCATCCCGGTGGGGTCTCACCTGAACGAACTCCTGTGTGTCATTCACCTTGACGTTCGTCAGGTTCAATCCTTCCTGGTGGATCATTCTGCAGAAGCAACAGTCAGTGTCCCAGGAAGGGCTGGGGACCTTGTCAGGGGGTCGGGCATTTAACCCCGCCATGGGAACAACAGCCCACAGTCCTGCTGCTCCGGCAGCCGGGAATGGACCTCCTTGGCAGGAAGAATTTTCTGCAGCTCTTCCCACGGGTCCCCGTGGCAGCCCAGCACCCACTTTCCACCCACACTCACCAGGGAGCTGCCCTGACAAGCCTCCCAGCCTTCAGCGCCTGCTTTTCCCAACATCATCCCCCTCGGAAAAGGGCGAGTGGGAGTCCTGTCGGCCACCTCCGCCATGCCCACCTGAGGTACCCGAGCTGCCGGCAGAGCAGGGTGCCCAGGGAGAGGCTCCAGCGCTTGTGGCATGCCAGGAGCCAGCCAGGGTGGCCTTCCACCTGCGCTTCCAGCAAGGAGTTTGCCACATTGATTCTGAAAGACACTAAAACCATTCCATTAAAGAAAACCTGCAAGTTCCCTTCCTCATAGGGATCTGTGCAGGGCCAGCATAGTGGCAGGTCATGCGCATGTAAAGAAAAAAAACCACAAGCCCCAGAAAAAGCCATTATAAACTATACATGAACCTATTCACATATTTTCAGTACTTGTGTGGCAGCTCTACTGAGTGATTACATGCAAAGGAGCCCGGCAAGAGCTGCCTTTGCTGTAGGATCACTCCAGGCAATGAAGCCGTAATGCTGGGGAAAGCAGTAGGACTTCAAAGCAAAGCGAAACAGTTGCAAAATGCAGCTGAAAGCAGCTGGTACACAAGGAACATATTTGTTATTAAAGAGCATCTTTTACTACTCTTGCTGGCCTTGGCGGGCACTGTCCTGCTCCCCTCCTCTCCCCACCCTCTGTGGCAGAAAGCAAAGATATAAACCTCTACTGGCAGCTCCACGGACAACAGGGTCTTCCTCTTCACCATCACCACACGCTGGGATCGCCTCCGGCTCCGGCAGCGCAGTGAAGCCCTGGTCTAGCTGAGGCTTCCTCAGGTGTTTCACTTCAGGAAACAGAGAAGAGGGCGGAGGGTCACTGACATGGTCTGGGCAGCATCCAAGGATGCACGATATTGGGAATGGTCCTGCCCTGCCCGTTGGGAGAGGTGATGAGCCTCTCAATGGACACAGCCGCAGCTTGCTGCTGGGACCACAGCACCGGCAGCAGACCCCTGCTGCTCCAGCCACATTCCCCCATCCGAAGCCACAGCTTGCTGACCAAGGAGCTCCCGTGACCATCACCCTCTGCTGCTGGCATTCCAAACTCACTTCCCAGTTTGGTGGCCGGGCTCTGCCCGCAGCAGCAGGGCTGTCCCGGAGCAGACACTGACCTAGGAGCCATGTCCCAGCCGCTGTCCCTCCCAGCAGCACGACGAGCCCAAGCAGCAGGAACAGCCTCCTGACAGCGCAGAGAGTTTTGAGAGATGCATTAGCAGGATCTTTAAGAAACAGAGAGAGAAAGGAGATTAACAGAATCTCGTCCATCTCTCACAGCACTATCAAGCCCCCGGTGAAGGCCCTGGGTCACTATGCACCTCACCCGATCCTTTCCCTGCAATTCCAGGAGGAAGTGAGCTAAGGCCATGGATTCTGAGGAAGGTCAAGACTGAGAGGGGTCCCCTACACCCAAAGCCCAAAACCAGCTTACCCACCATGTTCCAGGGAGACCTGTGTCCTCCTCGCTTCCCTCCTCATCTCTGCTGCTGGGCTCTTGCGGCTTTGCACGGCATCCTTGACGCAAGGTGGGTTGTCAGGAAACTGCTCAGGCAAGGCTGGGCTCTAGGGAAAGGAGCAGATCAGTAACAAAGGCTGGGTCTGATGGAAGGGGACAAGTTTCAAGCGTAGACCCTGCTGCCCGGGCTGGTGCTGCAGCAGAGGGGCAAGGAGAGGAGGCGCTTTCTCACCATGATGGCTGGGAGCTGATCGCCTGGGCTGCTGCCCAGCTACGGGAGACAAGCACACGTGTTTCCTGGGAACCAGCTCAGGTTTCCCTCCGCGCACTCCCGTGCACGCCCACTGCACCACCGCCACGCTGAAGGGACCCCTTCTTTTGCGGACACCCCCTCTGCCGCTGCCAGGGCCCTTGCAGCAGGTGGGGGTGACCGCTCAGCAGCCCCCAGCTCTGAGGAGCAGGCTGCTCAGGATGGGGAACCCCTGGGGAAACACTCCCATCCCTCCCTGGTGCCAGGTCAGCAGCTGTTGAGCTGCCTCAGCTCACAAACTCGTCTTCCACCTGCTGCCCCCCCCACCCTTTCCCCGCCATTATTTTGCTTAGGTGCCATATGGGAAACACTGAAAAGCAGTGGTGGCCCCCAGGCTGTCCGTACAAGCAGGAGCCCTGCTGGCAGTGAGCCCCCGGGCGCCGATGGCAGGAAAGATGCCAACCAACCACTCTGTGCTAGCCATTACGTTCAGGGAGACAAGACCTTGTGGAACAAAATGTCCTAAATCAGGAAGAGATGAGAAAAGACAGCCTGCAGCTGCTCTTTATCACCTTCACATCTCAAGCCAAGTGCCTGCCAGCTGTGATGTGTAAAGGGTGACTTCCCTGCACACAAGCTGCGTTAGGGACATGCTGGTGGGACCCCATCACTCAGCAGGGGTCCCCACCCCTTGTGCACAGAGACCTCCAGGGAAACAGCCCCGCCTCCGGGTCTGCTGGATTTTCCCTGCCGTCTTTTGGCTGTAGCACACAAAGATCAATAAAGGTCAAACAGCAGCTTTCAGTTCTGCTTACAATTTTCCACATTATTTCTTGTTGCTGAAAGCTGCCTGGCTGGTGCCCTTGCAGGAAGGGAAAACTTTTAACCTGTGCCTTGGGTACTGGCTCTCCCACATCAGAGCACGAGACGCTTTTCTTACCAACACAGAGCCCTCGCAGCAAAGGCGGATCAGAAATCGCTGGTGCTGCTGCGTCTGCTCTTTTCCCTCAGACCCGACAGATGCTCCACCACAGGCATGACACCTGAGGCCGACAAGTGCTGCTCATCCCTGGCTGGCACACTGGACCAGGCAGGGATGGCACCAGGATCGCCTTCATCTCATTGCCCAAGAAAATGAGGGGGAAACCAGCAGCTGCTGGCACAGGGCAGGGGAACACATAACTCGCCTGGTGCATAAACCTGCCTCTTGCCTGCCTGGCACCGGGAACCATCCTGGCCATAGCCTGCTCACAACCCTTGCTACTCCCCACTACACAAAACCACCCCAGGCTTGCGGCCAGGTTTGTAAAAGTTGTCAAATTCCCAACGCACAAATATGAGCTCAAAAGTCATTATGGAAGCCAGAGCCAGGCAGCGAGCTGCACAGCCAGAGATGATCACTGCCACCAGAGATTCCTGGTATGGCAGCAGCATCCAGAGTCCCTGGGAAGAGCCCCAGGTCCCCGCTGTGTCACCCAGCCTGTCTGCACAGGCACTTCACCGGCTGTGCCTTTTTGCTGGCTGGCCATACCCCATCCAGAAATACTAAGATAGCCTTCTCCAATTAAGTGAGTTAGAAGACTAGTTTCCCCTCCAGGAGAGAGGAGACTGTGTACCGACTTCAGCGTGTCTCAAAAACAAAAGGCAGCTGAAGCAGACTTAAATAGCTGTCTCATAAAAGAAAGACTTTTCTTATTTACATACTTCTCCATCCCCGAAAGATATAGCTGATGGCTTGTTGCTCAAAATATCAATGAATTTTTAATGCTATTTACTCAAGGAAACTCCTATGAATATTTCATGGTAGCCCTGTCTTGCAGGTTCAGGCTGAGTTTTTGTGCTGTCGAACAGCACGGTGCCTGTTGTGCCACAGGTCTAAGCTGTGCCGAGCCGGAGGTGCAGCTCCTGGAGAGCAGGGACCCCAGCACCAGGGGAGACACATGCTGCAATGCTGCTGAAGACCCATGCCAAGATGCCAGCTACAATTCCCTGGGGACGGGCTCCTTTTACAGCCTGGTGCCTTGCAACCACTCAGCTGGCGGTGGTTTTTTGTTTGGTTTGGGTTTGTTTTCCCCCTCCAAGCCCCTTATCTCCTTTCGCAATCAGGCCAGAAATCCAGAGGCAGTGGCCAAGGCTGCAGACATCCCCCCATCACAGTCTTGGCTCAGCGCCTGGCCCTCTCCTGTCGCGGCCGAGCTGTACCTGGAGGCGCCGGAGCATCTCCTCAGCCCAGGGAGGACTGTAGATGGTGCTGGAGGACCAGGGAGCACCGGTGGGAAAGGAGGCAAGAGCAGAGGCTGCAGAAACCGGCCTGAGAACCCTCTGCTGGCATCTGCCGCCTTCTGTTCGGGCTCAGAGGAGGGAAGGACTCAGCCGGGGCTCTCGGGGCTGCCAAGCAGGGACCAGTTCAGGGCATCTCCCCTCCCAGCAGCCCTTGCCCTGGGGCTGTTGGAAAGCCAGCCGGCCTCCGCAAAACTTAAATGAAGGTGCAGGCTGTGACCCACAGCCAGCGAAACACAAACACCTTCCCTGCAAGCAACAAAACACAATGAGCAAGGATCAGTCTATGCAGGGAAAATGATAAAAGAGAAATTCCCAGAACATACATCAGTAGCAGCAGTTGAAAAATAAGACACATCAGTCTATACTAACTCGCTACTCTGAGTCACGCTCACTTTTTTTTCTTTTAAAACTCATTAAAAGAAGATCAATATTTCTATCAATTCTGCTTGCCTGCAATAAGAAAATAGTGACTAAAACAAGAGCTTTCAAAATTAAACATTGACACAGACATGTAAAAGGTAGGAAGGAGCACAGCACTGTAGCTTTTTTCCTCCTAGTTTTCATCATTTTTCTGTGGTTCTTTAGAAAAATAAGAGAGAAGCTGTAATGATTACAGACATTGACAACCACTGAAATGCCCATGTGCTGCACGAATACCTGACAGGTGGCAGAGGTGCTATGAAGCATAAGATGTTTCCTTTGTCATTTTTCCAATATTCCCATTGAAACAGACTTCCCATGCCCACCCGAGAGCAGCAAGCGGGGCTCAGCTGCAGAACAAGCCAGATGTGGGCTCACGTTGCTGCAACGCCAAAGCTGCTGAAGTCATGGCTGTGCCCAGCAATGCTAAGATCTAGCCTACAGTTTGCCAAATGACATATTTTGAACTTGTGCAATAACAAGCAAAAATTCTCTCCAGTTGTTCAGTCAGTTCTGCTGAGATTGGCAAGAAAAGATCACTCATTGGCACATAAAATTGCATATTGAACACCTGACCCTGATGCATTCCTCTCCAAACTCCGCTCGGAGGCTGCTGGGCGTTTCCAGGCTGGGATAGGTATCCAGGCTTGTTCTCAAGCAAGCCACTTGTCAGCAGGCACCCTGCCCACAGGCCTGGCAGCCCGCTTCCCAACAGCGGTCTGTGGTACACTGCAGAGCGGCCGGGGGAAAGGGGCTGCCCAGGTGCTGCAGCTCTCAGGCGCTGCATGGCAGGGACTTGATGGGTATGGATTAAGGCTGCGGCCTGTGGGTTTGTGGCAGCATCACAAACTGCCCTTTTGTGCTGGGCACAGGAGCAATGAACCAAGAACTAGTCTCCTCCCAAAAAGCTTTCACCCTGGGGTGAATTTTAGCCCATATGCCCAATACATTAAGTTTTCAAAGCAGCTGAATTTCGCTTAATTTCTTTGTTTTAGCCTATGCTCAGATTGCTCCATCCTTTCCCAAGCAAAAGCTGAGTTCTTCCTTGGGGATTTAGCCAGAGGGACCCCCTAAGCCTCCAAAACAGTGCTAGAAAAAAAAAATATCAGTTTCTCTCATCAGGATTTAAAGCATCTCTCTTGTTGATACGGGTTCTGCCCCTTGTCTCAAGAGGTTTTAAAATCCTTCCTGCAGCCCCTGAGCTCTCCCATTCAGACCGTCACAGCTGGACAGCCCCGGTAGGAGGAAAACAGTATTTCAGTTTTAATTAGGGCTGGGAGCTCCCAGCAATATTTGCTGGATTCGATGCCTCAGACCACGTCCAAGCAGAGGGGTCTGTTGCTTACCAGGTGCCAAACAAGCTTGCCTTTTGAAAAACAATATGCAAGCTCCTGTCTTGTGCTCTGAGGGAAACCCGGTGTTTAAGTTCTCACGTATGAAGCACTGAAGTGTGAAGTTGCAGACTGGCAATGCAAAAACCTGGGAGCCTGAAGACTCTCTGTACTTACCCCAGAGGAACTCGGGAGGAGAAGACCCAATAAAAAGCAGCCAAGTAAACGTCGAGCAAGGCAGGATTCATTTGATCTAGGATGAAAGCTCATTCAATCTCATGCTGCTGGACTGCTAAAGCAGAAAGCTCTGCAATAGCTGGGGGCAGGGGGCAGAGGGGGGCAGTAAATGAGAAACAGTCATTTATTTCATCCAGTAGCTGGAGTTCACAGGGCTCCCTGCCTGTTCCATCTGCAGGGCAGAGGCAGCTCATCGCTCTCTGAGCGACTGAGAGGGAGAGCAGAGGGGTGCCCAGCGCAGTGTGAGCTGGTACCCAACGGGAAGAAGGAGCAGCAGCAGCAGGAGGAGGCTGCGCTCCTGCGGATTAACCAAGGAGTGGGTGAAAAATCAGATGTTCTGAGCAGACAAGTGCAACAGCCCTGGCACTGGCAACACCACAACGCCCCCATCCAGCTCCCCAGATCACCCCCACCCTGACCCAAACAGGGCTGTGCCCAAAGCTCTCCTGGGCAGACCAAACAAGGCAATGTGGCCACGACCTCAGGACATCACTTTGTCCCATCCTCTTGCCTTCTCCCGGATCATTTCCTTCCTTACCTCATTTCTTCTCTTTTTCCCTTTAGTCTCCTATCTAATAAAAGTGCTTCTCCATGCGATAAGGCAGACGCTGTAAGCCGGTAATGAGAGAAAAGGCCAAAAGCAGCAGCATAAAACCTGCCTAATCCTGGTAGCAGTCAAATCTCATAATGGATAATGAGTCCTGGATGTCCCAATTGTGGTTTCCCAGCAGTGATGCTGTGGTTCCAAAAAAAATAGTCAATAATAAACCCTCAAACAGCCTTCCAACCCTCACACCCCCAAGTGTTTCCTAACCCCTTTTCCTAACCCCAATCCCCATTTATTCCCATCTCTAGCAGGATTTAGATATCTCTGGAAGGAGGGTAAAGCAGCTTGCCCTAGACCTGTCATTGCAGTTACGGCAGAGTTTAATATCAGACTCGCAAAACATCCCACTCACATCACTGTAAGAAATAAGACCTGCCAGACCAGATCTGACTAGCCATCCCTCTCACCTTGCGTCTTGTCTCCAAGGCCGATATCCCAAACCTCATAATGGGAAATTATTCACTAAGACTCTGTTTAACCCCAGGCAGTGGGATGTACTGACATGAAGGCAGATAGTTTATATCCTGTATGCATTTAATGGAACCACACATCTACCCATATTTCATATAAACGTCCAGTCCTATTTGGACATTTCCACAGAGTAAGAAGTTGTTACTCTAAGCTTGACACGTTGTCACTGTATCATTAATTGTAATGATCCATTTCATACCCTCTCCTGCACGCTGACCCCCTGCACACCCGCTTGCCAGCTGAATGCTGCCCTGTGCCAGACCCCCTCCACGAACAGCGTCCCCACCACGGCGTGCGGTTCCCAGGACACAAGCAGCCCTCCTCCCAGGGCAGCTCAACACAGATTTACCCGGTGCGCCACCCCCTGCGGCATGAAGGCACCCGCCAAGCAGAAACTGGCCCCTGCCCTGTTCCAGCCTTTCTCCCAAAGCAATTTGCTATGTAATCATTATAGAGCTGAGGGATGGCAATTTCAAGAAAACGAGTTTCTCTGTAGAAGGAATTGAAGAGAGGAACCACTATAATAACCTGATACAATCATTTATTTAAAAAGCAGCTGGCACCACTTGAGGCAAACAGAGACAATTTAGAGGCAATTCTCTGCAGAGACAGTACCACCTTCCCCGGCTCCGGGGCACGGGCAGAGGCAGTGCCTTGCACCACTGCGGGAACCGGAGGCTCTTGCTCCAGAGCAGCAAATATCAAGATTTCTAAGGCAAAGGGTGACAACTCACAGGTCCTGTGAGCACACATCGCCACCCTTACACCCTGCCATGTCTTGGGCAACATGAGGTCTCATGACCCATTTCCTTCAGACACCTTGTGCTTCCTGCAGGAGAACAGACATCCTGCTGGATATAAAGCAAAAGGCCAGAGACTAATCTAAATTAAAGCCTGGAAGAGTACTATTACAGCACCAAAATGCAATGAGCCAGTCAGTTCTGCAGCCTGTTTTCTCATCTCCTGCTTCAGAGGAGCAAAGAAAAATGTGTCCCGACTCCACTGGATGCTGTAACTATGAGAAGCCACGGGAAACTCTCAGTGCTAACCTTGAGCAAGGTATTTTCATTTTCTGTACCTTCCATTTTATGACTGCCATCCTCACAGGCGATTTGTAAGATGCAGTATTATTTGATACTTATGTTTCTGTGCTTCTTCAGAGGACTAACAGCCAGAAGAGGGCTGGGCCCTGGATTCTCAGTCACCAAATAAACGTAGAATTTAAAGACGTCAGGGATAAAATGGTTTTGTTAGCTGTATCATGTTCCAGTGCAAAGATACCCTGAGGGATTTCTTCTCGGATATGAGTCAAAGAAGAATGATTGTTAAGGAACAATTAATACTTTGTTCGTTCTTTTCCATTTCCAAACACAGTTCATTTTGTCACTTTGTCGGCTGACTCTTTGCCCTTATGAGTTGCCGAGGACCTACTACATCCCAGGAAGGGAAAAGGTAAAGACACCTTCAGGAGGCTCGACGGCATTTCTCCCTCAGCTGTAGCTGTACGTCCTGCATTAAATCACAGCCTCAGTGCAGCTCCAGGGATGTCACCCCGTGGGTGGCAGGGAGCATGTGGGACTGCATCTGGGACACAGGACAAACCCTGCGGCATGGCAATTGCCACCCTGTGGGCTCCACGCTGCTGCCTGATGCCTCAGTTGTGAGCTGGGCTCACCTGAACTGGGAAGCTGCTGCTGGTGAGGCTCTGAAGCACAAGGACATGCTGGGCAGAAGGGAGACACAGAGCTTGGCTCTGCTGCCAGGTGATCGGGCTACATCGCATTTGCACAAATACGCAGGAACCAACAGAATCATAGAATCGCCTAAGTTGGAAGGGACCTTTCAGATCATCCAGTCCAACCAGCAAAATAACACTGACAAAAACCATCACTAAACCGTATTGCTAAGCATCCAGTGCCAGAGGCTGAACCAGTCTGGTATCACTTCCACTCTGGTTTTGGCCAATTCTTGCACGACGAACTTGATTTGGCAGCTTGAGGAGCAGTACAGGATTGGGGTGACAGTCCTGTCAGTAGGAGCCCTGTCCTTGAGGCCACAGCCAAAGGAGCCTGTGCTCAGTTTGGCTCAGCAAGGCACATCAGGGCCACTTTCTTACACAGGGAAGAGGCCCAGCATCACAACAGTTTCCATCTGCAAGCTGTAACAATTAACCACTAAAGATGACACGGAGAGAGGACCAGAAAGAGCCTGGGCAGAGAGAAGCTGTGACCCAGGCTGGCCTCACGTCCCAGCCAGCGGCTGCAGCCAGGCCCAGACGGGCAGCCTGCCACGCGCGCTGTTAAATACGGCACCCGCTTGCTCTCTCCTGGCGGTGCAGATGAAGTCACCAGCTGATGTAATGGTGGCTGAAGGGCGGCCGGGTCTCACCCGCTGCCGCACAGCATTACCATCTTGTTTCACAGGGAGAAGTGAACCTGATCTATCCAACTCCTTCCCCCATTTAAAAAAAACCTACACAAAAATAACAAAAAACCAAACAAAAAAACCCAACAGAAGACGCCCCAACTCTGAAGTTTTCAGCAATTTCTTAGACTTTGATGGCCTAAGGTACACCAGGGGAAAATACAAGTAATCCTCACATTCTGCTCGGCCAAGGTTTGCAGTAGACAACTGCAGAGGAAACCCAGATGTGTGCAAGTCCCGTACAGAGCAGCTATCTGACAGCAGTCAGGGACACTACAGTAGGATTAGAGTTCAGCTAATAAACCCTTTCGTAAGATGGCACTAAGAGCCATGAGGGAGCAGGATGGTGTTGTGCAGGTGGACATGTGCCATTATCCTACAAGACAAGAGCTAAACAATCAGGCATACTTATCTGGATCATAAAAATATCCTTAAACGTACTGTCTGCAGGTACTAGGATTGTGCATACTTTTCTTTTCTTCCCCTTTTTCCTGTGCATGCTGTAATTTAGGTTCTTGGGATCCTACAGAACCAGCCTGAACCATGCGACCCTGCCTGCACCGTGTACCTTTTGCTGCAGGATTTGGGAATGCCCAGAACACCCTTTCTGCTAAGTGCTTTGCAGCATCGTGCTGTTTATTTGCACTGAGAGGAGGTAAGGCTTACAATGGACTGCAGACCTGCCTGGCTTAGGGATAGAAAAATGGATACCTGAGTGACAAAGTGTTCTTGACCCACCTTGCTCATGCCCTGGTCAACACAGGACCGACTTTCAGAAACTTTTGACTGAAAAGCACCTTCTGTGTGCTCAGGTGCAGCCCTGCCTTATCTCTGCTAATCAGTATATTATCCTCCTCATGCCTTTGTCAAATACCATCTTTAAATTGTTAGATTTCTGACTCCCAGGAGTTCAAGTTAGCAAGCTGCAGCAGAGCCTTAGAGTTCTGGTGGTTCATAACATCCTAATTTTCTTCTCACGTACGCTTTATACTGGAGTGTATTTGTGTTAGCAGAGCTTTTTCCTTCAAGGAGTTTTTCCTCTCTATGGAGTTTGTTCTTCTGTTTCTTCTAAGTGCATTTATAATCTGCAATCATTTCTCCTCTCAGCCTTTATTTTACACAGCTAAACAAGCTACACCAGGCTTAGGAGAGACTATTCTACCTCCGCCCTTTCTATTCCAGGTCTCCAGTATGAATGACCCATTATTCCAACGGGGTTTCAAGGCAATTAACATCTTCTGCCTCTCCTGGGACACGCTTGCTTCATACAACTTTTCACAGCCCATTGTACTCCTGTGCTTGCCCACTGAGAGCCCCCACCTACTGCAAACATTACTCACTAAATACATGAACTTTTCTCCAACCAAAATTATCTGCTGAATTCGATCAGGATTTGTAAACAGCTTAATTTCCTCCCGAAGCTCAATTGTTTGGGGAGGGAGGGAGGGAGTATTTACTATTTGTTTAAATCCCTTACCCCGGCTGTATTTTCCCCACTGTTGCTCTACCAGTGGAAGAGATGCCCTTCACAGACTTGGAGTGTGCAGGAATCTAATCAATCGCATCTCTGGAGTCTGACACCATATGGTAAACCGGCTTTGAAAACTCTCCTTTTGGACCAGATTTTTCAATGCAATTATGCAACTACTAATTGCATTCCTTCAGAGTCCAGCACGTTGATCTTTCCACACTGATTCTCCAGTGTGAATTTCCACCCTTCTATTTCCACAGCAAGATCATCACGATCAGACAGGTCATGAAATATTATCAACTTTAAAGAAGCAAATCTCACAGTAGCTGCACGCCTACATTTCCAGTTTCTTCCACATCATTAGTCAACACTTTACTCTTCTCAGACATACTAAATTCCACCCTTCAATGCTTAAAGATGGACTAAAGCGCTAGACAGTACCAGCAGTAAGAAAGGCCATCCACAGTGGCCTCTCGAATGTCACTGAATAGGGAAGACCCCGACACCCACCCGCGCACCGGAGGGGTCGGCAGGCACTGCGGGTTGCTATAAAGCTCGAGCAACGGACAGACTGACTGCGACAACACTTGCTGAACCCAATACGAAAGTCAAAGTGCTGGATTTTAAGTATACCACCCCGAGAGCGTATTTAACTGCCTACAGAAGCAAAGCTGAAGGATTACTCAAAATGTGTTTTGAATAACAAACAAAAGAGGCAACAAACTTGCTCTGTGTTTGTGGGCTTTGGAACTAGGGGAAAATTACAGGCATAGAGGGTCTCTGGCTCAGCGGCGTTAGACGTCTCTATGGGCTGCTGCTTTTGTTGGTGGCCAAGCGCAGATGAGAGGCGCAAACACTCAGTGACTTAGTTCACAGCTGCCCACTCTCTCAAGCGGAGGATGCCCACTGTGCCAATTGCATTGCACGTTTGTGGGCTGCAACTGGCTAAACATCTTTCCCAGCATAAGAGGAGCTGCAGTTCAGTGTCATTAGGCTAAAGTTCCCTTTGCCAGTTAACTGGATTTTAATTAACACAACTCATCGCTTCCCCAGTCAACAGCAATCAAAACTGTAGAAGGTGTAAGGGACAGACTGTAAATTCCCTGAGGAGGGGCAGAAGGCCCTCCAAGCCTTCAATGGAACGCCTCAAACACTCACAAGGAAATAAATAATGCAGGCCTGGCCTTCAAAGAACTGATAAGGCTCACACTTCTGGCACCTGAAAGTGTGGGAGACCTGTCTTGTGAAGACAGGATAGTTCTGCCACTCGTGTGGTGAGCTTGCTAGTTCTCAGTTCTCGAGGCCGTTGTGTCCCACAAGTGACCTTTGCTTCATTCTCCGCAAAATGCATATGAAAGCGCACACCCTGCATATGCTAGTGAAGATTACAGAGATCATGCTAAACATGTATGACTATGGCACTCGTCTCTCCACCCAAATCATGCTGCACATCACCTGGGAGAAGGGAGAAACCTGAGACGAGGCTGTCCTCAGCAAGGGGAGTGGACCCTGCTAATTCAGCAAACAGAAAAGGGGAAAATAAGTGCCCCTAGGGGGGAACAAAGAAGAAACAATAGAAGATTGTGCCTGGGAAGATTCTTCCCAAGAAAGAAGATTGGGCCTGGGAAGATTCCCTGAAAAAGACGCTGGAACCAGGACCGGCGATCTCTATCTCTGTCTTTTTCTCTGTCTTTTCCTTTCTCTGTCCCTCAGTTTCTCTTTTCTCTTAGAATTGTTAAGTAACAGTTAGCATTGTTAAGTAACAACCTTAAGTACCGCTTGCCATAATTTGTCCTGTTAATGTTATAATGTTAGGTAAGACAATGCACACCTCACCACTTGCCATAATTTGTTATATACCTAACCAACTATCATGGACTTGTTAAGACCTATACTAACCATTTTGGGAAGCTAATAAGTGTTCGTATATGGACTTTGAGATTTCTCACCTTAGTCCGCACCATTGAGAATTTACGAATCTGAAGTCACTTACCCTCCCTCTTCACTGAGAGCGGGACGTGACAGAAGGCAATACCAATAAGCAGATTTTAGTCTCCCCAAAGCAATCCCATCCTGAACGACTCTTCTCATTCTCCCTTTCCTTAGTTTTTTTTGCTCTGCAAAGCCCACAGCAGTTATGTGCTGGCAGCGACTCCTCCGCTGACAGTCCTGTTCCCATACTGTGCTCATACATATACATATCTTACAGACAGACACATTTTGCAATTTCCACAGCCTACATGCTTCCTCCCTGCAGGGAACTCCGCAGCCTGAACAAATTCAGCAGCACAGCATCCGCCTGACCTGCACAGCCCTCAGCCTTATGGCTGGGAGTCTTCCACCCCATTAGCTTCTCCTCTCCCCAAGGGCCATGGGAGAGGCAAGGGTCAGCAAGATCTTAATCAGCTGTCAGAGCCTGCAGTTCCAGCAGATGCTTTTCCTGACCTCTGCCCCTGCCCTCCTGCCTTCGTTCTGTCCTACAGGGGCCGAGCTGGGGATATTTCTCCCCAGATTTTGTCCCAGCTGTTGAACAGTCCACATTTATAAAACAGGTGCTTCTGATTTCCTCTAAAAGTAGCTCTCCAACATGGGCTTGTTTGGAACATCAGTCTTTTTAAGGAAGACATTGCCCACCTGTGGGCAGCAGAGCTCTCAAAAGCCAGGATGTACCCACCTCACCCTCCTCTCCCTCTGCAGCATCCACAAAAGCTAATGCTCGTAGCTGCATCCGCAGGACACCACCTTATCTGCAGCTGCCCAAAATCACTCTCTGCTCTGCTCTTCAGCTCCCAGAGGGGTCACTGAACTCTGTGTCGGGGACAGCAGGATTTTCCATTTCTGGTTCTTTCTAAAGACCCAGGAGAGAAGCATTGCATTTACAGAACCTTTTTGCATCGTGTTCTTCCCCAGGGATACAACCTTGGCAGGGCTTTGGATCTATAAGGTGTAAAATGTACTTGCAATCAAAGTCCTGCCAGAAAGCTATCCACCTGCAAAGATGGATAGGTCTCTTGCTTCTCATTAAAGCCTGCTAAACACCTAAACACCCGATAAAATTAACTCCGTGCACTCAAGGGGAGCTTTCACTTTTTCTGAACGGTTAACTTGACAGTATTCCATGCAAAACTGTCATTGTTCAGCCCAACAGCTTCTCACTCGGCAAGAAAAAGGTATACCTGGTAGCAGGTGGATATTCCTGCCAGCCTCGTCTCACAAGATATTCGAGTTAGAGGCTACTAAAACTGATTTCCTCCTTAGAAAAAGAAAAAAGCTTCCCCCAGCCATCAGCATCATCCCTCCACAGCAGAGGGACATGAAGTTGTGGCCAGTGCTGTTAACCAAGAACATCTGCCTTGAAGCTCACTCATACAGTCTATTTAGCCCACATTATGGATCCTAATTATACATTTTAATTAAATGTAATTACAGTCCCTACTTATGTAAACAAACATGCTGACCGTAATT
The DNA here is from genome assembly GCF_963924245.1 of Chroicocephalus ridibundus. Lineage (NCBI taxonomy): Eukaryota > Metazoa > Chordata > Aves > Charadriiformes > Laridae > Chroicocephalus > Chroicocephalus ridibundus. The sequence continues at coordinate 1,467,948 of NC_086301.1, forward strand.
ACGAATTTATAAAAAGCTGTTATGAAGCATAGATTCAGTTACAGAGAAAACCACTTCCAATAGCTTCTACCCAGGTCCAATCCAATCTGTCAAGCCAGAAAATACAAGTTGCTAAGAATCAGTCCAAGTGCCACTGTGGGAAGCAGCAAGGATTAGGACAGAACGACAGTAAGGGCAGGTCTAACCATGCTCTCTGTTCTTCTGGCAGCACCACAGGGTCTGCAACCCTGGGCTGAACCCATGAGCATTACCAAGGGTGACAGAAAACCCGGCAACACTTTGGGGTGACAGAACAAATCATGTGAATTTGCTTGTGAAAGCAGCAAATTCTCTGGGACAAGTTAAATCTCTGCCCCAGAGAGCAGAGAGAGAGGCATTTCTACACATACAGGCACAAAAATTAGCCCCCCCTTATGCCAGCGTTTACCAATATTGTGGCCAGCAGCAATGCTCCAAGGCATGATATTTAGGGGAGTAAAATTTCAAAGTAGCCTTTCCTTCACTCTTCTTCTTTCTTTCCTCCCATAAATTCATATGAGGTAGTTACTAAGCACTTTGCCCTGAAGCAGTGGCCTTGATTAATCCCGCAAAGGATCACCTAACACTCAACCCCAAAATCTCTCTTGTCATTTTCTTCCCGCATGCAAACAGTTTTGGCAAATGCAGCCTTCCCCAGGGCAAGCTTTCTGCAGCTCAGGAATTAACACATTTGCAGAACAGTGGGTGCCAAACAGGAAAGGAAAAAAAAATCAGGGGTTCACTTTTGAACTGCTACAGTACCTAATTATTAAATTAGATGCATATCACCCCAATTTACTCTCCTGAAACAAGACACTCAGCTGTTTTCCAGAAGAAAAATACTCTTCAGAAGTCAGTGCTCTCATAAGTGCAAAACTTGAAAGAAACAAGGACATTTCTCTACATTACAAAACATCCTTGGCACTGCCTATTTCCATGTGCCTTCGCAGTTCCTATTGCCATCTTTCTTTTGCTTGTCAGACATTTTCCATCTTGATAGCTTCTGGATGCAGAGATCCCTCTGAATTGCCCGTTTCTGTGCTCCTAAACACTCATTTTGCAGCAAGGAATATTGCTGGATATTTCGCCTGCACTCATAGTCACAACGTGGTTTACATACCTATGAGAGATGGGGATTTTTCTTTCACTCCACAGTTAAGGGAAAGGGAAATTGTATCACACAGCTTTGTTTAATGCAGTTTTAAGACCCTTATCCCAAGTTTTTGGTTTCATCTACTCAAAGGCTGGTGTCATTTTATAATCTGCCTTTTCTATTATCACAGGCACCAGAAAACAAAATACTAATGACAGAATTGGACACATGCAGTAATCCCCAGTCATCTCCTACACTTGCCAAAGTGTAGATATATAACAAGGGAGGAGCGTTAAGGATTCTGCCTGCAAAGCATCCAGGAAACAGGAACAGAATGAGCCTTCAGAGGTAAAAACCCCATATAACTCTAGAAAAGGATGAGGAGCTGAACTCTGTCAGCTGGAAACTGTTCACACAACAAATTGGTCTGGAGTTGAAACGCGTAACTCCCGGATGTGACTAATTGCTCATCTCCCATCTATCTTAGGCATATGGCTGATTGCAGCTGAGCCCCTTTATTCCATGCTAAAAAAGAGTTTGTGCTATTAAGCAATACATCTAAGCAAGATGGGAACAGTAAAGATGCAAATGGCAAACGTTAGCAATAAACCACAGCCCTGGATAAACAACAAGCAGCTTTCCTCTTCCCTCCCTGACTCCCCTGGTAGCAAACAGTCATCACTGTCAGCAGAGTCTCAGGGGAGAAAAAGCCCCATTCAGTCTGCATCTTGGCTTTATCACCACGAGCCACCGTTTATCTTCTCAAACGTATTTTACCATCCCCACAACACTAAGCCGCAGTCCAGACAATAACACACCCTCAGCACTTCTCCCAGCAAAGTATAGTTATTGTTGTGGCATAAGTGTCACAAGTGTAGAAAAACGGGCTATTATTTCCATCCTATTTCCAATGCAGCTAATTAAGCATGTTTGTTTCACCAGGCATAGTTTGATAACAAAGCTTTGCAAATAGACCAAAGTTAGAGCTATATTAGTAATTAGATTGTAAGCATTTAACGGGTTATCAGCAAATGCCTCCTCTGTGGTGAGGCTCTTGTGCTGCTTCCCTTCCTCCTCAGCCCAGAGGTGCAACTGGCAGGGAAAGCCGGTGTGCACGGAGGGGGGCAGTGGGGAAACAAATCACAGGAAAACGTTACCCTAAGTGACTTCGTTGAGGGTGTTTCCAGCCAAGTTAAGAGCTGAAGTCCTATGTCACAGGGAGGAGGGAGCTACGCAGCATTTCCACCAGCAAATACATGCTCGCGTGCTCCAGGCTTGGTGAGGGCTTGCTCACGCAAACCGCTCCATTGGCACCCTGGGGCAGCGGATTGACTGCTGGTGGACAGTCAGAGTCTTACTGAGACCATTAACTCCTGTAGTGATGCCACTGGATGTGGAAAAGGCGCCCACCCCTTTTGCAAAGCCTAAAGCACAGACAGCAACTCTCCCGGAGCCCGAGCTACCGGCCAGGGCAGGGCTGTTCAGCATAAGTAACAGTTAATTCTTAAGTAAATGCATCAATGTCAAGTGAAAAACATTTCCCAACGTTTCCAAGTTCACCCACTTTCTGAGTTCGGTCAAGATTAGAGTTCTGCTTCAAGAAGCCATTTGAGATCCAGTTAATCAAGACTACATCGGGCTGACAGGAAGAACAAGTCTTGTGCTTTAAACACTATGCAAGTGACAGTATTCAGTAGGAGCAGGAAAATGCCCAGGGCTTATTGGGGGGGCTATGCCACATTATTCTCTAGTCTTTCCTCACAACACTTTCTGAGGTGGAAAGGGAATGCATCACCTCATAAAACGTTAATATTGCCGCACTGGGTATTTGACATTTCCCACAAACATTAGTAATGGTGCCACAATTACAATAAAAAAACCTCTGACAGATTTTAATATTAATAAATAATTCTTATATAATTACTCAAGAAGTAGGGAGCTAAGGAGCAAACCGAACTACCCCCGTGAGCATCAACCATTTCCCTCTTCTCTTTTCCTGTTTGTTTGACATAACAAAGGAGCAAACGCTAAACGGGAGCCCTCAGGCACTACCGAGGGACGGGGAGGCCGTGCAAGCCTTTCGGCGGAGGGCAGCTCTTGTGCGGTGCGAGCAGGGTGCTTGGCAGAGCTGCCATCTGTGACTCGCCTTTAGGCACTGCGACGGGCAAAGATACACGTACATTTTAGTAAGTCTCAACGATGGAGATGCTTCTTTTTTTTGAGGCAAAGAACATTTTAAAATTGGCTCACAAGGTGCCATGCTAACACACAGGTACTAACCGGGTTAAGTTTCTGTCTGGAGCGCTACCAGTCTCCGCCTTACAGCTCGCCCTGCTACGGGGGCGTCAGCCTCCGGGCCCGGCACCGGGCACCCCTTCTTGTGCCTGGCATCGCCTCCCCGCGCCCCGTCCTGCTGCCCCGCAAGGTCCCGGGCCGGCGGGGACCGGGAAGCCGGGCTGAGCCCCAGGCTGACAGCAAACACTCAGCTCTCCCAGCTGTTCAGGCGGTGTGACTCAGTAAAACTCACTTAAGCATTATGCCGCACTGGCAGCGCCTAATTAAATGCTAATGAACCAGAGGGCAGCGTGCTCAAAAGCCAACACTGTCAGTCACAGAACGGGAACTTTTTTTGCCCGCTGTAAACAACACCCAGCGGCCCAAGCGCAACGTCTTTCTTCGTACAATATTTATCGGCTATATCGTTCTTCACCAGAGCTGCTTTCCAGCTACAGCAAGTACAAAGCTGCACGAGGGTATCAAGCACTTTGACTCCTTCAGCAACACAGCCGGTGCTTGTTCTGCAGAGGACACCGACTGCACGAGAGAAGGGTCACGACCAAACTCCTGTTATACAGCAAGCATTAGTCCCGTATTGAATTCACTCGCTAAAGACACTCAGTTTTAAAAAGCAGCTTACCAATAAATCACACCTAACAGAACACAGGAACAAATTTGCTGTTATTTCAGCCTGAGGATTGTTTTTCTTACTGAATCCCTGGTATTACAAAGAGATGGTTTGCACATGCAAGAAAACATCATTTTTCCCAATGCCAGGGAAAATTTTGCTTTTGTCATCTGTGAGATTATGAGTCAGCCCCACGTTCGCAGGCAAGGAAGAAAAAAAAACACAGTTCTTTATCTGCACTTCCAAACGCTTTTGGGAGCTGCTCTTTTCTGTGGCAAAGTGCAGCACAGAGGCAGCTCCCAGATGAACCTCAGACACCCCTGTCCCTTTGCCACCCAAGTCCTCGTGCTACCACGACGTAACTGCTCCAGGATCAGATCTGACTCTGCGCTCAGTAAGGCTTCAGTGCCACAGTTGAGGGCTGCCTTTACTTGGTAAACAGATTTGTCTCCTTCCTTTACACTCTAGCAAGATTGTCAATCTTTGTGAAATGAAAGGGAGGCAACAAACAAAGACTTTTGACACTTTTTTCCACAGACCAGAGCTGATTACTGTCCCAAGCACCCCGGGGAAAGGGGTAGCAGCTGGTGTTACAGGAATGCTATTATTTTTACCCTTTGACAAAAGACATTTCCATGAGGCCAGAAACCACAGCACGTACAACTACATATTTCTGCAAAGTCAGTTTTACCTCCTGACAGGGAACTATTTGTCTGCCAATAAGATGCCCGATGCTTTTTTTCCCCTTTTAGCATTGATTAAAGCTTTCAAGCACCTTCTCTCCACCGCGGAGGCTGACCCCTAGCCCCAGGAAAACACAGCTCCTGGTGGCTCTGAGCAGCACAAACCCTGCTGGGCTCCCTTCGAGGAGCCACAGCCTTTGGCCATAGGACAGGAGGAACTTGAAGGCAGGAGCAGTCAGAAAGTACCAGAGGGGTGGCAGAGAGGCCCCCCCATCCCCAGTGCTGAGGACCAGCAGGAGGGACTCGTCCCCCCGCCCAGACCCTGTACCTCTCAGCAGGGCCCTGTGCCTACCTTGGCCCTTCAAAACAGTACCGCCACAGCACCCACCTCTGCTCTCAGCTCAGCCCACACCTGAAATAGAAGAGAAGGACCCCTTCCCTCTCTGCCTCTCTTTTACAGGGCCCTGGTGCAGCCCCTGCCCCAGCTGAGGGCAATGAGCATCCCATCAGTGCTGCCACCTGCCCCACCAGCAGGTGTTTGAAATCTGCTCTCTCCTGCCTGCCTGGATGTCAAATTTGCTGCATTCTGTCCTGCCAGTAACAGACACATCCCCCAGGCAAGGTGGCAGGGCTCTGGGGAGCATTCACCCCTTCGCCTTGCAAAGACAGCAAGAGCCTTTGACACCCACTGTGCAAGGAGAGGGGCTGCGGGATGCTGTCTTTAGCCCACTAGTGCCGGTGCCTGCTGACATCTCCGCAGGAGCGTTATTACGTTTTTGGAGTGTATTTATGTCCTAAGAAAAGATCAGGTCCCCGGCCCTGACGTCCAGTGCATGGCTCTGAACCTGCAAAATGTCCTGCCACTGGCTTCTGCAAGGCTTTTCCTGATAGCGGTCTTATTACTTCCTGCTGGCGATTTCAAAGGTGCTAATCTAATGAGCCATTAGAGACAACTAAAAAATAGGAGAAAGAAATTGACTTAGCACTTCTTTCCAAAAAATACTGTAACTGGAGAATTTTAAGTAGAGCGAACCAGAGCAATTTTAATAATATTAAGCTGAAACTGACAGCAAAATGAGTGAATACAAAAAAGCAACAAAAACCCAAATATATATAAACCATAAGGCATTGTGAAAAGAATATGATTAAGCTTTCAAAGTTATACATTCAAAATTTAGACAGTGCTGGGAATGAGGTCTTTTTCTTCTCTGGTTAAGAAATACCCTACCATATAATCACATAACAAAGACTATGTAATAATTCATACAAAGGGAGCTGCTGCTGGCAAGCTTCATGTGGTTTTCTTTTACCCTCCCGTGCCCAGCTCTGCAGCACTAGTGACACGCCTGCCCCTTCGGCATGATCTGCACACTGTTGTGACCACGTGTCATCACACACACACTTTATATGTCCTAAAAAGAAGTCGTCAGACTGAAAGTAATCAGAATGGCACTGTTGCCCCTTCCGTCTCAGCTGAGGGAAGAGAGACATCCATTTACTAGAACATTTTATCAGGGTCGGATAAGCAGCGGGTCCTTGGTTGCAGAGGCTCATTTACACCTGGAGAAATGCAGGAGGGCACAGGGAAAAGCTGAGGGCTCTGTGCAGAAGCTCCAGAAAGTTGGTGGAGGGATCCCAGGCAGATGCATCTCCCATGAGGGGAGCCGCTGTCAAAGAGCATCCCTATTTTCTGAACGGTGAATGAAATGAGGTGCCTGATGCTGCTGTACTCTCATTCCCAACCACAGAAGGAGCAAATTCCTTCCACGGTCCAAGTGGTTCATCTTACATCTGCCAAACAGTAAATTAATTGCTGCTCAGCAGGGAAACCAGACTCCTAAATCTTGAAACAAAGTCCAAATCATATGAGCCAATGTCTGCGTGTCTTGGCCGCTCTTTCTCAGCCTCAGGTAGAAATCACAGGTTTTACTGTAAAAATAAACGTGAAAATTCCCACGTACATTTCCTGCCTTCATTTTCATTGTTAAAGCAGTGAGAACAACAGCCAGGACACACGACTGTCAGCTACTGATTCAATATTTTAGCAGCTTGCTAAAAAGGTCAGAGATACTCCCCAGAAGAGCAGCTGGCTGATGGTCAGGCGTGGACCAGCAGCTCCCAAAAGGGAATCGATCTGCACTGCCACTCCTCGCCCAGGGTCAGCGCTGCCCTCCTGGCTGTCCCCTCCTAACTCACTTCAAAGACGATGATGGAGCAAAAGGAAGGAAGGGGCTGTGACAAATAGCCATGTTTTGCACAGCGAGCGCTGAATAATAAAGCAGGGTTGGTCACTAAGAGGGCTTTTCAACCCCTCTGCTCGATGTTTCCACTTTAGAGGTCACAGTGATTCTCAGCCCTCACTAAATGTGTCTGGCGAAGGAAAGGCTATTGATGCTCCCATTAGAAAGGGCTAGTAGGTCAGCACACGTCTAGAAGCAGAGGCTGGACGGAGCTGTAGGGTCCGAGGGGTCAGGAGGGTTTGGCTTGACTCAAGGCGTGAAATGCAACGTGCCCCCGCTGGTGCCTTCTCCGTTCCTGTGTGTGTGCTACAGAGCAGCAGCAGGGCACGCAGTGCGTGAAGAAAGGTCTGTCTGGCACAACTGCTCGCTTTGGCTTTTCAAAGGCAGACAGAAAACCAGACCACGTCTTCAGAGCATCATTGAATCAGAAAGAGCTTTTTAGCCTCTCATTTTAGGGCAAATCGTGCAATTTGTCACGTGTAAATGTAGCCTGCAGTGGCTGGTTGATACCAGCTCCCTCACCAGTTATTAAGTTCCATTTGTAAAACAGCCGTATTGATCACAGCAGATAATTACTTGTTAATAATGGCATTCCTGATAAATTGCTCCTACCATGAAATTTACTGCAGTGGCTTTGACACTTCTCTATTGGTGAGATTTGCACTGTTTGATAAATTGCTGCTTCATGTTTGAAAGCTTAACAGTTTGCTGTGGGGCCTTTTTTTTTCTTTTCTTTCTTTTTTTTTTTTTAAGGATGGTGGAGGAAAAAAAACCAGTGAGTCTGGAGGGATATTTTCAATCAAACCATGATCATAGATATTAAGCCAGAATTCAGCTCTAACCATTCAGATGATGGTTCAGGAGAGAGAAAAGCAAAGCAGGGACGTGGGTTTTCTCCCACCGGCTCTTGGCACTCTGTGCCATCAGCCTGTTGCTCTTTGAGGCAGCCACCAGAGCTCAGGGGGCTGCAGCTACATGGGGCCATGTGCCTGCACCCTCCCTTGTGCTTCCAGCCTTCCCGCCAGGCTCCTGCCTTAAAAGTGTCACCCTGTCCCTTGGTCCAGGCATCCTCCCACTGCTCTGTATACGAGGGATGCTCTTTTGGGTACATTGCACTGAGAGACTGCATAACACAGGGTGGCAAGAGAGAGAAACTGAGATGTACGCCAGGTAAATAAATAAGGATATGATTACTACAGTGCTTGTTTTTCACTGTGTCACATTAATAACAACACCACCACCAACACCACAATATTTCCAGATACCAGGGGGATTAAACATCAAACTAATATTTAGCATGGTTAGGATTAAGCAGAAATAACAGCTTTATGATTAGAGTCGGAAACTGCTGCTAATAATGACTGATTACGCTCCTGCAGAGGAAGAATTATAAGTACTTAAGGACAAATAACCTACCAAAAATTTTTAGCAGCATAAAGCAGAAAAGTACTGAGAAGACCAATAAATTGTCTGCTGTAATGGGGCTGAATGTTTAGTGGACAGAGAAGTCAGGGGAGGGAGGATGTGACAGTGTTTCCAATAGATGAAACAACAGTTGCTTGTCTCTATGCCCACAGCTACCAAAGCTTCAGGGAAAAGTTAAACTTATGAGCAAAAAGGGAAAAAAAAATCCTTCTCAAGTTCCTGCTGCGCAGCGGCACAAGGCAGACTCTCCTCTCTGCATGGGACTTTTATCCCTTATACGCAGAGACCTTGCTTATTGGAAATTATTTTAACTGTAACTTGGCAAAGTCTTGCCTTTCTGCCAGTTTCCAGCTCATTAGGTTTGTCTTTATGAAGTTTGCCACCTCCTCTGGGCTCCTCTCAGCAGTCTACTTTTCTATGTGTTTATTTTCTCCAAAACGGCGATCACTTGGCAAAATGCAGCAAGGCAGAGGCAGCAAATCTGTTCTGTTGTGTAAAGCTGGAAGTGAAAGAGAGAGGATCCCGGGGGGAATCCCCACCGGCCGCTTGCTGCAAGGTTAGAGACACGCAGCAACCCTCAGTGCCTGCAAAACACCAAGGGTGTTCGTGATGTTCTCCAGGGGCGCATTTCCTCTCCCACCTGGCAGCTCACCCAGGGCTTGGCCAGTAAATCTTATAGGTGAGAGACCTGCAGGGAAGAACATAACCCCTCAGGAACAAGGACTACCTCTTACGATACCTGTGTACCGTGACCAGCAGCACGGTGTGGCCAGGACAGCAATGCCTGGTGCGCCATAACACAGCTAAATAAATGAAAAAAGAATTGTCCGCCCTCCTTTCATGCTGAGACTGCCTTCTCTGTGTCGTAAGAAAAGCCTTTAGTGGGAAGAACCCCTGTTTCATTAGAGCTGGAAATGGCGAAGGGACACAGTTATGGGCTGGGAGCCATTCCAAGCAAAGACAAAGAGAATTAGTGGTGTCTCCTGTGACAGCCAGGAGAGATCGACTGTCCTCCACACACCGCCTGAGACTTTTTGTATGGCAGAAAAACATTGTTTATTCCTGCTTATTGCTGTACTCGTGTGCATCCCTTCTTGGCTCATCTCTTCCCTGTCTTTCAGACTGTCTCAAAACGTTGGCAGCATCTGCCAAAACAGGGCTCTTGCTCAACAAGGCGTTCTTATGCTGCCATTATGCAATTATGTGCATCTTACTATTTGGTTTCCACTTCCATATGACCTGTAGCAGCCAGATCCATTCAACAAGATAGGAAGCCTGAAATTCTATTAGTCAGAGACAAATACATTGCCAGATTCACACAGTAAGCGCTACACTTACAGGAGAGTACTAATTCAATTCCATATGCAAATATACCTGCTGAAAACACAATGTACCACTGTGTATGCAAATCCAACCAATAGGTACTCGGATTACTCACATAAAAGAAAATAAATGCAGGATCCTAAGTGCAACATTTCCTTGCGTTTGAAATTCATGGTCTTGTTAACGCAGCAAACATGACTTTCTCTAAGTGTCTGTATTAGGAACGTACGGTTCTCCCAAAGGTGCCCTCATGTAGTAGAACACAGCGATATGAAGTGCATTCATGTAATTATTGTACCTAAACACATCTGCTGAAGAAAAATCAAATAAATTTGCAATGCCCATATACTACATCCTCTCCACCTCCCCTGCCATGTAACTACCATTTAAAAACTTTCTTGCTATACACTCAGGGCAACACTGAGCTCAAGCACCTCACAAAACCCAGATAACTCCTCCTGAGGAGGAGGAGTGCGTGTTGCACACTCGAGGGATTCAGTGCCTGCAGCTGTGATTGCCTGGATCTCAGCAGAGATGCTTTCCCTGACCAGGGATGTCGAGAGGCAGCCCTCCTCAGGAATGGTATTCTTCACTGGGTGGTGTTATCCCTGAACTTCAGTCTCCTGGGGGTGGAACTGGGCTGGGGAGACGCAGTCTCATGGGTCTCTGCTTTAATGACCTGAGCTGCAACAACACCTAGTCGAGTTGCTTTGGAAGACAAGCAAGCAGCCATTTGACTGGCTCAATGGCTGTTCCTTGTCTGAGACACCTTCCAGGCACCACAGCCAGTGTCCGCAGAATTCACCCACTTTGGCAGTCCATTTCAGACAGCCCAGTTCTGCCTCAAATATAAACTAAAGAGTGTGTGGGGTGGGAAGTGTCAATAGGCTTCTATAAACGCCGTGGATTTTTTTGGTAGCAGTAGAGAGGTGATGTCTGCAAAATACAGCATTTTTACGCAGCAGTTGCCCTCCGAGAGCTGGTTTTATTTGCTCAGAAGCTGACAAGGAGAAGGAACAGCAGGCAGGAGGAGGGCAGCTGAGCATGTCCCGGGCGTCCTTTGCAGGCTGCTGGGCGCTGCAGACATCAGGAGGCACATAGACCCTAACCACAGACGATGGGATTGACGTGGGCTTTGCCTTGAAATGTCAGATGCCCAGGTCCATTTCTACAAACAGCTTTGCACGTCTTTGCATTTGCCTCAGGAGAAACCACAAGCCAAAGGCATTTCTGTTGAGGCCAGAGGAAGGACTTGAAAAGCTCTCTGTGCACAGTGTGTCAGCTACAGGTAAGAATACTGTCCCGCAGCTGGAGCAAGCTCATCTCCCGGTTTGGCTCTCCCGCACAGGAAGGTGCCTGGGTATGGGCACAAACATCATTCCCTGGATGTAAGAGGAATCTGCTGTCTGAGCAGCAGCCGCGTTCCTGGTGCCATTGGATTCTGTAGGGACAGGCATGGCAGTGCTTGCTATCCAGAAAGAGACTGTCAGGGCTGTAACAAGCACTGGACCATTTCATACGCTTCAAGACAACCTTTCAAACAGCATGCTCTGAGGAGCGTTGCAATACATCTACCTTCTGTCACGCTGTCTCAGTCTTGCCTTTTTTATTTCACAGCCAGAGCGGTAGCTGAGGCTTGGCTGCGGTGTGGGGAAGACACAATGCCCAGCTTCTCGTTGGTCCAGACGTATGATGGGTACATCACATCCCATTTCACTCAGTATCTGAAGCTCGGTTCACCGTTGCCTTGAACCACGCCGCTCTGAGTGAGGAGGAAAGTAGAATGCTTTGGCCTTTCGCTCTTTTTCGCAGATGTTCGTTTTTGTGATTTCTGTGGATAAATGGGGGATTCCAGCCTTGCACACCCAGAAAAGTGAAACTGAGGCAGAGAGAGATTTGTAAGAGACCTGACTCTAAGATGTCTCCTGGAAGCCAGTGTGTTGATGCCCCTCTGTGACCCCAGTGAGGGCTGGATGGTGCTTACGGATGAGGGGCTGGAGGGTCAGTCTGGCAGCAGGCAGTCCCGCCGATGTATTTCCAGGCTGCCAGATTTGACATTCCTCCTTTTTATTGCTGCATCTTCTTTCATTTCCCCTTATCTGGGAAGAATTTCAGATAAACACTGCTTGACATTTTAAAGTATGAAGTTTTTTGTTCCCTGTAATTACTCCAAATCTCCAAGAAAGCCTCAGGCAACTCTCAGCCTGGATTTCTCTTGCCAGCTGGAGTCTCTGCCTTTTCGTCAGGGATGGAGGATGTATGTGCTCATCGCGTCTCCCCAGGATTTGATTTCAAGTGAGGGCTGAAATGCTCTTCCAGGGAAGTATCCACTGCTGATGGGGAAGATAAGCAAATGGACGAAACAGGAGGCAGGAGAGAGTTCCAGGGGGCAAAATATTACCAGATAGGGTGTTTCGGTGGCCAGATTTAAATAAATCTTTGTGAAATCTTTTTCCCAGGATGCATCACTGGTTCACACCCTCCACAGCATAGAAGGGCAGAGGGGTACGAAGAGCTGCAGTGGGTGGTATTTTATAAGAGGTGTATAAGAGATGGCTGATATTATGGGCATATGGTGCGTGTATGCCTGCAGTCATCAGACTGAGCTAAGCAAGGCTGGCCTGTGCTCCCGTCTGGGCCCACAGTAAGCATTTAGCACTCTCTGGAGTGGATAGGCAGGCCAGCATGGCCAGAAGATTCTGGGCAATGCACAAAAGATGGAAGTAGTCAATTTAACGGAAGAGTCCTTTAAGAGTGCCAGCCCCAGGCACGAGACGCAGCTCAGGAGACTGTGTGTGGCAGGAAGTTTGTCAAACGCTGGCTACATGCTAGTGACTAATTGATTCAGTTGCAGGATTAATAACGGAAGGGAAGCTGAAAGTAACTCCTGACTGCATCTTCTCCTTGCCCCTCCATCTGTCTCTAAGCAAACATCAATAAGATATTTTGTGTGATATATCAGGCTCTAAAATTAAGATAAGAACAATGAAAATCAGAAAGAAATCAACATAAACTTGCTAACAGAGAGAATGAGTGGCCCGTGGCAAAAGGGGAAATTTAAGGGCTTCTGGTATTGCACCGAGTAAAGCCCCAATATTTGAAAACCACGCACTGCTGGCAGCAGTGAAGTTTATGGCTTTGCTCTGCTGTCTGATGCCCCAGCTGGACATCAATTAGGCCAATACTAGTTCTAAGCACTCATAGAACGGTATTAAGCCGCAAAAAGAAATTTTGATCTGCAACAGCCTGGAAGAGGGTGTGCTGGATGGTATTGTGGTACCAAGGTGATGAGAAAAGCTTGACATTAGGCTGTCAAGACTGAGGAGAAGGAAAATCCATTTCCTCATTTGCTGGTCACTTGCAGGTCTGGGATTACCTAGTTTTCCTGTAAGACTCTGTGCAAGTACATTTCGTTTTATCGATTGCTTGCTAACTTTGATTTATTTAGTGTACTCAAGACTGTCTGGCCAATGAGTTTGGCTCTTCTGGTTCCAGCTGGCTGCTGCCTGCTGGAGCACTGGACCCTTCAGATCTGTTCCTATCTCCCAGCTGTCCTTCCTGACCCATCCCACTTTGATTTGAACTCCTTTTTCTCATTTTCATCCTGTCTCGGGTAAGCGACGGAAAATGAGTTGTGCAGCTTGCATGGGGAGGGCTGGAATTGATGGGCTCTGCCTGCAAGACTATTTACTACAGTATCATATTTAACCTGACATGCAACCAGACTGTGGCAGCTGGGAGCTGTGATTCATGGCCGACACGAGGCCTCCAGTAGCACATAAGCAGGGACTCATGCCTCTTCCACTTCGCTAATCAAATGAAAATAGAAATTAAGTCTTCAATTAATCTTCCCTTCCCCCCTGAGACTTGCCTGTGGTGCTGAACAGACCCACGTCAATTTGCCAGGAGCCAACAGGGAGAGGCAAGCAGGCTGGGAAGAGGCAGCTCACATATTTTGCCAAAATATCAACAATAAGCCAGAGAGAAAAGTCCAGGTTGTGGTTTAGGCTGTGACTAAAAAGTTAATTTTCAGATGCTCGTTGTAACGTCACTAGCTATGGGGAGACATTTCATAAGAATGACGTTCAGGAAAATCTCTAGCGCATTCACAAAAGTAAATGTGTGACCTCAAAATTAAACGCTCGCTTACAGCTTGGCCAGATCGAGCCCAGCACCAGCCCAGGTGTGGAGAAAGGAAGCTCAGTGCTGGCCGAGAGAGCACCGAGGGCTGCCCAGAACAGTCAGAGAGGTTGGCAAAAAGACAAACGCTACTGCCAGGGTAGATGTGTGTAAAAATGGTGCCTTACCACCCTCATCTCAAATTGTGGAAATGTGAAGTAAACCTCCTCTACCTACAGATAGCTTCACAGTCCAGGCCACTAAACTGGATTTAGTCAGAGACAGAATAATAGATTTATTCTGAGAAAATCAATCAGAGGACAGTTCGTTTGCTTTGATGGTTGGCAGATATTTTAACGCGTGCCTAGGAAGGGCAACGTATCTGTGTGTGACGGGACTTTGGGATTGGAAAATTGAATATAAAACCTTACGACAAGGTAGACTGGGATAGTGACTGGAGTGAGAAAGGCCAGTGAATCTGTATTTAAAGTTAGAGGTGTGACAAAATAGCTCACAGCCTAAGCAAGGGGATTAGCTAGATGGAAGATGATTCCTGAAAGATAACAACTCCCTTTAGGCTTGAGACTAGGCTTTGTGCAAAAAGAGCTTCGGTTTTGGACGGAGGCAGCTCTTAGCAACTCTTTCCCTCCCAAAAGGCAGCATTCAAATGCAGCTGGCTGAAGAGTTCTCCGTTCTGCCTACACACACAGGTAAACGTGGGCTGGCAATTAAAGTCCAGATTTTAAAATATAAATGAGTTTGCATTTGACTGCTGTGCACCAGTTGCACAGAGCAAATCCTGCATATGCATGCCTCTGCCTCCAAACCATCCCAACCCCCATGAAGCACAGGCTGATCCTCTTCATTTGGATCCAGAGACACGTCTCCTGATTTCTGGTCAACATCCTGATATTCCTTTGTTTGCGTACCTTGCGACAGCTAAAAATAACCAGTCTCAGTCCTGCATCTAACAAGTCGTCTGAGAGCAGCAGAACTAGCAGAGCATGTTTTCATGTTACCTTCTTTGTCCGACTTTGAGATCGATGGGAAAGGACACAGTCTTCTTTCATTCACACTAGTTTGCTCTCATCCTCCCTTTAGAGGGAAATGTTTCTGAAAATGGTAACTCTGCTACAAGTTCAGCAAGAGGTTTTTGCAAAGCAAAGTTCAATAGATGTAAACATTTCCTCTTGATGACAAATATGTGGTAAAATACAAATATGTACAATTGCATAACACTGCGCTCACTTACCAAGCTAATTTTCTTTCATAGGCTACTGAAGCAGCTGCGGGTGGAAGTTATTCAAGGCAGCCATGGGAAATCAGGCCCCAGACCGATTGGCTTCATGCGGGAGGATTACAGTTATGCTTCTCATCATTATTTATATAGTTGGCTTCATTTCTTTATGGGCATCTTGGCACTTTTTTTTAATGTAAGTGTTTGTACCGAGACCTGAAAGTACCAATTAAGTCATTAAGTCATTTGCCACACTAAATCTCACAGGGGTGGAGACAGACATGCCTTGCTCTGTTAGTTTTGCTTGGCTGCTCTCTGCAAATGAACCCCACCATCGTGCGTGTGCGTGTCTGTACATTACATCAATGCTCAGTGGCTATAAAGGATGAGGACAGCTACAATGTGCCTTAGCAGACTTGCATAAAACAAACGAGAACACGAGTTAAAGCCTTGACGTGACATAAAAATGTTATGCAGATTCAGCCAGCAAAAAGGAAACAAACTCACAGGTGAGCAAACCACCTCAGCTGAAAGTAAAAACAACCTCACTCTGTGTAAAGCCTTCTAAGAAGAGCTGAGCACTACTATAGACTGATCTATACTACACTCAGCTACTTTGGAAACGTTGCTGCTCTCGCAGTGGCAGTAACATTCCCATTGCCATACTCAGGTGTTGAAAATCTCTCTGCCTCAAGGGCTATCCCTGGATAAAATAACACCCTGCAAGGTTTTCTAAGGTTTTGGAGTTCCCTTATTTCATACAAACCTTAGAGATCATTTTGAAACATTTCTGAGCCATTGAGTCAATACAATGGCCGCCACTAACACGCTTACACTCTCGTCTTGGTACAGCGACAGAATCTGCCCGCTGTGGTGAAATGATTGTTCTTGTATCCAGATCTTTTCAAAGAGCACCTGGGAAGACTTTTGAGTGTGAGTGTCACCCCTAAATAAATCTTAGTGAGGATCTTCACTTTGTGAGGTATTTGGTCTTTTGTTTGCGCATAGGTATTAAATAGTCTTGAACAGCTACACATCACTCAAGAAATGTCCAGCAGAAAATTCAGATGCTGTTCCATTCACTTACTATTTTGGGGGGTTGGAGGAGAAAAAGACTTGTTTTTTTCTTGCAGCCTGCAGGCTTAAATCCTAATCCTTGTTCTTCCAAGAGCCACAGAGCTCACAGCAAGCAGATTTCATCCTTCGTCCTCAAAACCTAGGAAAAGAGTTATTACTGGCAAGGTGTCTGAACTGTCTGACAACGCCTGGAGAGATTTGGGAAAGTTTTATTATGGCATGACACAGAGAACCCTTCTTCTGGGATGGGAACATAATGTGAGCACAGAACAAGGTGGATCAGTGGACTGAGAGTCAGTATGGGCAGTCCCAGAAAGACCTCTAAAAAATCCCCATACCTTATTTTAATAACACAAAAAATAGTTATAATTTCTGTCATTTGAATTTCAAATCCAACAGAAAGATCTACCCGATGCTTCTATTTTAAAATGTGATTCTTTCTTCTCCTTTCTTTTCATCTCCTTTTCAGAGCCAAACATCGTGTTTCATCTCCAAGCGCTGAGATTAAAAAAAGCCAAAACAATTAGTGGGGAGCTGATGAAGGTGACAGGGTCATAATTAGTGCTGTTCCTCTACAGCATGTGTTTATCATGCTAACAGAACAAGTCGCTCACAGGGTTAGAGTCATGAGCTGCAGGAGCACACATGCCTTTTGCAGCTGTAACACTGCTGGGTTTGTTCTGCAGAGAATAGAAGCACAAATAAAATATTTTAAAGGTGGGATATCGCGTTATCTCAGTAAGCAAACAGGAATGGTTTGGCTACTGTCAGCGTCTCTGTTGTGCCTCACACTGTATGTAGCCCCACAATTGCCTCTCTCTGGCATTTTGAGGGTGATCCGTGTTAGGACAGGAACGGTCCTGTGCTAATTCAATTCAGACTATGATATTTTGAAAGAAAATGCGTTTGTGTTATAGCACCAGTGACGCTGTTGTACACAGCAGTATCTGGCACCTGCATGATGAGCACAGGGGGCAGGAGATGCTGGAGGCAAATCCTTCAGTAGCCCTTGCCAGGCACCCCAAAATAGCCTCTTTGGCGTACAAAAGACAGACGAACTTGACCAGATACTTGAGACCCGGGCTGAGAGCAGGGAAAACTCAGCTTCCAGCTCTGTGCACAGCTGTTCCATCATTTACACTCCAGGTGCAATGCATACATTTATTTCTACTGCAGGGCAGCAGAGCAGACTCCTGTCCTTTTCCCAGCACTGTTCTGTGCTCAGCGTTACCCACAGCCTCAGTCAGACTGGAGGCTGCTCCCCACGACTCCTGGGATGCAGTCCTGAAGCTTGTGATGGTCTTTGTTGTCCAGAACGATGCTTCTCACCAAGCGGAGAAGAAAGAAACTTGCCCAAAAACACCACTGCTGAAACTGCCCAGCTGGTTTTTGAATGTTTACTGAAGGACCAGAAAATAGGTCTTGGGAGAGCTGCTAGTGGAAATTTGTCTAATTAGATACTTAGTGAACTTTTCAAGAAATCTTTGTAAGTAGCTTCTTTTCACCCCTTCCCACTCAAGCCCTGATCAAGTATGGCTCAGCTACTGGGTGCTAGCAGTATTTTGCAAGGACTTGATTAAGCTGCTTAAAAATATTTTATCTTCCTGTATTCACAGATGAAAGTGAGTAGCAATCACCCGGGGAGGACTTCCCTGCGAGAATCCCTTGCTAATTATGTCTTCTTAAGTGATTAGTTCCCTTGCCATCCTGCTGTAGAATTTTACATTTTTCCCTGGTGTTGGAAAACCAATTGGAAAAAAGAAACAATCAGCAACTATTCTTTGACGATATGCAATCACGTTGAGGACGAGTGCAGCAAGTAGGAAATAGGAACTGCTAAAGCTGTGGAATGAACATTACATGATATGTCCAGACCAGTGCCATTTCTTACCCTGAAAACTGATCAGAAATCGGATGCTTTAGAAGGGATAACAACCTCTCTGCTTCAAGACACAGCAGTGTTCCACCGGCGGGGAAGGAAAAACTATCCCTGGTTAAATTGTCCCTGAATTGCAGAAGCTTTTGCACTTTCCTTTGACGTGACTAGACGTGTAGGAAGATATTCATATGTAAGCTTTTGTGGAGAAATCTGCTAATATTCCTGCTTTATTGCTGCATCAGTTGGCCAGACCAACAAGTCAAGTGTGAGCCTGCAGCAGGCTGCAGTGCCGTATTCCACTGATAAAAGCAAGAGCTATTTACTAAATAGCAGTTCCCTTGCTAAGTCCTTGCTTTCACTGCGGTTTGGCACGTGTCTGCAGAAAAGTGCCCTGAGCAGTCCGTAATGACTTTAAATCATACAAACTGCGCATGCCCTGCTGCAGGATGGCTTCACATTTCCGCAATTATAGCTAGAACTAGTGACGTTACCGGTTTAACAATCTGATGTTTCTTCATTGATGGCCTGCTCAGTATGCTGGGCAGAGGTGGACTGCTGCAGGGTTAATAAAAGTCCCTAGTTTAGAATCCTAATCTGGGTGGAAAGTACCTTTCTAATTAAGCTCATTGACACCTGCTATCAATATATAGCCTATTATTGAGATTTCTTTTTATAATATATGGGCGAGTCTTAATGCAAGGGAAACCTGGAAAAGGGAAGTAGGGCACCTCATCTCCCAACAAATAATGGCAGCGCTAAAGCAATTTTCTTTCATCTATGATACTTATCCAGCTGTTACCATAGCATCTCAATGCCTTGCAGCCGTGCCTATCATCTGCACAGCATGCATTTACAGCAGGAACAAAGGATCGTTGTTGTTACTTCATCAATGCAGAGCCGAGGTACAGCGGGACTAAGTGACAGGGCAGAGAGCACAGGAAAAAACCTGTGTCAGAGCAGGGCATCAAACCTACTTGACCCAAATCACGGGTTAACGCAGGCTCCTTCTTCCATGGCAATTCACGAAGCTGTGGGATTCATGAATGCATTGCTGGCCCCTTATTAAACCAAGAAGCAGCTGAAGCAGTAACGGCTAGGACCCCCGTTTCAGAAACAACCTCTGATGCCTGATGCCTGCCTAGGGACTACCTGAACCTACATCTGAAGTGCTGAACACCTGCAGCTCATATTCACCTGTTGAGGGTTACCTGGGAACAGAGACAGGTCTCCCGACCCCAGCTGCTCCATCTGTAGGAGCAGGACTGACTGATTCCCCAGCACAGCTTTTTCAGGGAAGCTATGGCAGCTTCAGTCCTCGCAGCTCCTGTCCTCACAGCTCCTTTTCCATGAGCTCAAGTGAGGCAGGGCAATATTCTCCCTGGTCACTTGCCTGTCTTTTTGTTCCTCTCTTCTGCCTTCAAAAGTGACTATTAATGCCAACAAGGAAAACAATACCTGAGCATTTTGGGATGCAGAGGAGAGACTATCTTGTACTGACCTTCTGTTAAAGAAAAGCTAGAATCAGATGATTCTGTAGTTGAGATGCAGGGCACACACAGACTCTACGTAGTGAGTCACAGATGGAAGGATACTGTTTGTACATACCGTGTCACGGTATTTCAGATCTGCTTAAATCCTGGACGGGGATGGGCATTCAGGTAACAGCCTGCCGGCTGTTTAGGTAACGTAATCTTCAGTTTACGTGTTTGCCAGAGTTCATTTATTTGTTCTCTTTACCTGCCTTCACACAGAATAACCAGTCTCCCAGGTGGGTATGCTTCTTGGAAATCGTATTGCAATCAGTATAAGCTAATTTGCTCACCGATTCTAGGATCAATACTGCTTTCTGACAGCCACAGGCCAGGGACAGAGAAGCAAAGCAGAGCAGAGACAGAATAAAGCAAGGGGAGGGTTTTGGTCTTGTTAAGTAAGTGAACTGGATAGGCAGTCCAAGAGGTTACAACAGACGGGGAGAAATGCTTGGAGAGATCCTGGGTGCTGCAAAATTACTTGACAGAATCTCCTGGTTCCCTCACTACACCTCAGCAGCCAGACAATGCCTGTGACAATGAACCGTACCGATCATGAACAAACTGAGCACAAGGGAAGCTTTAATAGAGAAATAGGAATAAAAACAAGGTAGCAGCTTCCCTTGGGTATGGAAGATGAGTTCCTTACAAAGACAGATATTTTCTGCACTATTTACAGACTTGCACAACAGCAGTACCCGGGCTCCCAGCTGAAACTGAAGCCTCATCTTACAGGGATCTGCACAGACACATAACAGAAAACATCCTCGTTTCCTGGAGAGTCTGCGGTCTAGAGCACCAAACCTTGTACCACCTAAGCAGTGATTCAGTGGGATTATTCCTGCCTAGGTCGCTGTAGGATCAGGCCTGTGGTGAAGGGCAGAGACATTATTGTCATTGTCCTGTTTTAACATTGGGAAGTCAAAACTTTGAAGAGACACTGCTTTTCCCAAGACCACATGTGAAGTTAGCATCAGAGCTGAGAATGGATTTCAATTCAGCTCAGATCTGTTCTCTAATCAGAAGCACCGACTTCTTGATAATGAATGGTATGAAATCACCTACCAAAGACCTCTGTGGCATGAATATCTCTATCACCTAATGTAGCTGTAAGCAGAGTTGTCTTGTTTATTGGTTCGATAAAAAGCAGCCTATTATCCCATTTATCTGCTGATTAAATGTAAATTATATGAGATGCACACTACAGAATATCTCTGTGCAATTAGCAGTTAAATCCCTCTCTTTTTTTAATAACATAAGTATTCTGATTGCAGCAGTGATACATTCTGCAGACTCAATGGTTAAGCTTGGAATGAATGCAAAATAAAAGGGAAAAAATGTGCAGATAATCTCCAAGCACCAATTTGCCTATTAAAACTGATTTACTAACTCACGAAACAACCCTTTGCTAGTAACGGAGGGGGGAGAAGTTAGTAAATGGAGATGGTTGGAACATTCTTGAGAAAATGTTTTTTCCTACATATGCTGTTTTTACAGTTTAACTGTGAGTTTCAACAAAACTTAAGGGAGAGAATAAAAGGAAAGCGTGGTCTCAAGGATGTTGGCCTCAAATGCAGGAGACCCAAAGTCAACTCCCGTCTCTTGGGCAGAATCCTGCAAGCTCCAACCTAACTAATCTGGCATGCAGCATTGACCTTTACTGGCTTTTATTTAACAGGAGAGAGAGTCTCCTAAGGGATGGAAGCTTGGGCTCACCACAGCAGGTGATCTCTCTGTAAACAGAGGCGAGTCTCTTACTGAACTTTGCAGAGATTCTCAGTGGAGGGACAAATGCGCATGTTAGGGATGAGCAGCCAAGCCCCGTAACCCCTTCCTGCATGCCCTGAAAACACAGCTTCAACCCTAGCGTGTCTTTCAAATGCAGACTGATCGTTGTCAGAAGACTTTCTTAGCAGCCCTACCCAGGAACAGTCAAACCCAGCACCTTGCCATGTTACCTGCCGCTCTGGGAACACTTCCAAGGAGAAGCTTCCAACAGCCCTGTCACTTCGAGGTTTGTATAAAGGATCCATTGGCACCCAGGAGCCTGTCACTCATTCTTTAAAGCATGAATGGAGATGCAAGGGTGAAAAGCTCTGCAGACTCTAGGAAAAGACCCAGACTGTCTTTAATAGCAAATCAAAGACCGAGTAGTTCAGCTTAAAGTTAAAGCAAAAGATCAACTTTCAGGTCCCCTAAGGTCTTAAAGAAAAGATCTCAGATCTACGTACACATGGAACTTCTTCTGTAGTTCTTCCCCAATATCAGGTTTGGTTCGAGGAGGGAGCTACTTAGGCCTGGGTAAAACGTATAATAGGGCCTAGAGTGCTAAAACCAAGGGCTACAGTAGCGCATGCCCAACCTGCCCTTACTGCTTTCAGAGTCCCTAGAACACACATGACTTCTCCAATATGACACATGCTGGTATCAGACCCAGTTGCATCTCTGTTTGCAGAACAGATGTTCTGGTTCCTGGATCTACACCTGTGTTGTCTTTGCCTGGGAAGCTAGTGAGTAGCCGACATGGACAGGTCTAAGCTACTGCGGCAGTTAAACACGTACGACCAGCTACATTATTTCAACTGTATCCCAAATGAAGAACTTCACACACAAAACTACTATTGGATGTATTTTTTCCTCATTGAAACAAGCAACATTTTTATGGCAGGAGGGCTTAAAAGACATGCTCGTGGTTAACCTGGGCTGCATCCCGCCGGGAGAGCAGAGAGCTGCGATAGCCCTGCTCTGAGATTCCCAGAGGCCCACCAGCAACCTGTGCTCTCTGCAGTGGCACCTTAAAAGGAGAAGTAGCATTGGGAAGGTCGAAGAGAAACCTTTCAGTTCAGTGTGGGTGAAAAAAGGCTGACTGGTAAAACCACAACCCCATTCTTTTTGTTCTCACAAAGATTCAGAAAGAGAAGCCAAATGAGGAAACATTTAGAACAAGAGGTCTCTGCAGGCCAGGTGCTACCTGGAGTGGCCTCATACGCAGAGCCAAAACACAGCCTAAGCTGTATTTGAGACTGGGTTTTTCTTCCACCAACAAAAGTCCTTCAAATACAGACACATGCACAACAAGTAGCTTTTATCCCTCAATAATGGCACAGGCTAGGTGTAAAGAAGGCACTTGAATTTCCCTCACTCAGAGCATCTCCAGATCCCAAGCAGAGATATTTTGCATTTCACAGGCTACATTAGCACAACAAAATGCACCATGTATGAGAGCTATCCAAATTGTAAGGCAAAGGCATTCACAATAGGAACGTGAACTTGGCACTTAATTTTCTGTGTGTGACAATTCAAAGGCATAATTTCCATGACAGTTTTTTCCCCTAATTAGAAGCATAATTAAAAATCACACTTGAAAAAAGGTGGGGGTTTTTTTCTTCTATTTTCCCTTTTAAGGGAACAAAATCCTTTGAAGATCGGTTGAAAAGCAAGAATGCACGAGAACTACACTGGTAAATCCTTTGGAAACAGATGTAGCTGAAGTAATGTAATCTTGAAAAATTTAAGTGAATTCTTTCATGGCTAAGTTATACGTATCTACCAGTCGAGAAATCATTCTAGGACTTGTCTCAGGTGCTTGTAATTCTGTCTCTTCAAAAGGAATCCAAAAAGGCACTGCAAATTAATACAGAGCAGGAAACAATACATTTTGCGATATACGAGAGGCGTAAGACACTGTGTAGTAAGACACAGTGTTCAAGTAAGACACAGGCGTAAGACACTGTGTTCAAGTAATGAGTCTGTTGAACCACAAGTGCAGGTGGGCCATCTTTGACAATGCTGCTTAATTCAGATGTAAATGGGGACAGTGAAAATTACTTTTGGTTCTGTAAGAACTAATTAATTCTCATGTCACCCCTGGAAATGTATCAAATATTACTTTGCACGCTCCTCCAATGTCGGTAGCAAGACATTGGCTAGACATTGTTTCAAGGCTGCCATTGCTTTCCTTCCTTTTGTTTTTTTCCTTTCTCCCGAGTTTCCAAGGAAAACATGATGTGGCTGTAACCAGTCCACCAGCAAAATAGAGTTTTAGAGGGTTCTCAAAGAGAGTGTATTCTATACATGCTATGAAAGTATGAAGCTGGGTAAAGAGGAGTGCCCCAAATTAGCATCTCAGTACAAAAAAGGTACTTCCTTAATTCAACAGTACTGCTTTTTTATCATAAAGATAAAATATCCCCAAAGAATTTTAACAAGAATTACAGCTTAGGTGGTGATAACCTAGGAAGTTTTTGATGATTGCTGCTTCATATGAAATGGTCTCACCACCAAATGTTTGAATCAAGAAAGGAAAACTCAGAGACTTCAGGCAAGTAAGAATACTTTCATGGGAACAACCCAATTTATGTGATGACAGGCAGAGAGATTCAGAACACTCAGCTAATTACAAGGTGGCGGTAATTATTGGTATAAAACCGATGTTAAAGGCAGATGAAAAGTGCTGGTGTCATTTTTTAGGCACAGAGTTACAAGGCTCAGAAATGTCAAGTCAAAATTTCATTTTGAAATACAATTCCAAGTCTTTTATATCTATGTTTTTTAATCTAATGACAAGCAGGAATCCTGCACTCAGGAAAACAGCTTTCCTTTATAATACGCATCAGGGGTTTTTTTGGATCATGTTTCTTCTCCACAAGAGTACAATCAGACTACCACTCTGCCACAAGCCCTCTGTTTTAGGGAAGATTTTTTTAATTCTTTGATACAAAAGAAGAAACCTTATATTAAAAAACAAAAAAACCTCACCCACACGAAACCAAACCACCACAATCTGCGGTCACTGTCACTTCTATCTAAAAGTGGGAAACCAAGAGACACAAGATAAAATAACAGCTCAGTCAAACAGTAAAGAATGCTGCTAAAATTCTGGGCCACAGGTTAATTTATCAAGATGTTCAGGCAGTATCAGGTCTCTCTGGAAGAAGTGCAGAGCTAAAGCAAACAGAAGAGACTATCCTAGTAAGTACATGCAGTGCAGACAAAACCTGGACAGGGAGGAAATTTTAATTTTGAGTGTTATATTTCTCTTGCCCAGTATCTCATCAGGTGGCAGTAGGATGTATTCGCAAGTACCCAGAATTTCAGACATGATCACTCTGAATCAGTAACAGTTCAATGCAGAGGGCATTTCTGCATCTGAGAGAACAGCGTTCTGGAACAGCAGATGCAATACTATTTCATCATTTCTTTATCTTAATTATCTCCAGGGACAATAGTCCATTCTGCATTTTACTATAGCTTTCTGGGAGAAGCCTTTCAAGCAATTGCTCTGTGCCTGAAATACAGAAAGCTGCATTCTCACTGGGGACTTGTGAAACTTGCTTTGATATAAACCCTACACAAGCAAAAAACCTCTACTCAAGCAAAAACAGTACAGTTGCCAACAAAAACCTCTTCGGAAACTGCCATCTCATCCCTAAGGATTCCAATTGCAAACAGTTGGGATGAAAACACAACAGAAACACATTGTACCAAGAATAAGGTAAAACACAACTCAGTATAAAAGTAGCCATAAAACAAACATACTTCAATAAATATATTTTATTGAGTAAACACAGTAACACCACCAAGGGAGCTTCATGGCTGGATTCACAGACAACCAAAGGAGCAAGACGGCAAAAGGCCAACAACTGCAGAAGCAATAGACCGAGCCCTGGTTACAGGGAGGTCGCCCAGCACAAAGCCAGCCGGGGCACCCCAAAGGCGCCCGCGATGCTCTTACGTGCCCGTGCCCTGGTGGCGACAGGGAGGTAGGTGCCTTTGCCCAGAGCGCCTTTCTCGCAACCACTCTCCAGCCCGACGCCGCTCCTCTTCTCGCTCACTCTTGCCTCGCCGTTCTACATGACGCCTCTTCTTTCTTCTCCGACGGCTGCCAACAAGGGAGGAGGAGGAAGGGGAGGACAC
Organism: Chroicocephalus ridibundus; assembly: GCF_963924245.1. NCBI lineage: Eukaryota > Metazoa > Chordata > Aves > Charadriiformes > Laridae > Chroicocephalus > Chroicocephalus ridibundus. The sequence goes on from NC_086301.1 coordinate 1,493,392, forward strand.
GGTTAGGCCTGAGAAGCGCCGACTCACTCGCCCGCCCGCCAGAAAGGGGGACCCCCTAAGCCCCCAAAGGGAGCTCCCCCCAAGGCACAACCCGCCCGCCCGGCCCACCACCCCACCAAAACCCTCCGACTTCAGCTTGTCTCACCAAAGCGACGCGCAGCAGACTTCCAGCCGGTGCCGGAGCTAGGCTCGGAGGCGGGCACCCTGGGCAAATGGAGCTGGGCATGCAAGGCGGCGGCCAAAGAGGCTGCACCCCTGCTTACAGGGGGCTCGAGCCGCTGCCTGGACTGTAAAGCGCCTGGGACCGCAGGGCACTGGCCGGGCCCTGACTTACAGGGCAGCCCTGGTCCCACAGGCCCTCGGAGGCTCCTTCTCTCCGATTTGGGGGCACCCTGACCCACACCCGCTAGCGGGGCGGTCACCCCACACAGGCTGCCAGTGGAGCACAAAGGCTCCCAGACCCGGACCCTGGTTACAGGCAGGTCGACACCCAGGGAGCCAGAGAGCTCGGCCTTCCCCCACAGCAACAGGAACGAGACTCACTCAACAGCCAGGCCGCGGAGCTTCACGGCCAAAGGCCCACACACATCCCGGCCCCCTGCCTCTGAAAGGCCGGGGCCAGGGGCACCCGCCTGATTACAGGGGGTCCCGCCAAGCCCAGGGGACAGGCACAGCCCTACTTACAGGGCGGTCCCCCGTGGCTCGGCACTCCCAACAAGGCTCCACGGAGCCCGAGGCTCCGACCTGCGCCCCAGTTACGGGCCGGCCAGCCTGGCTGCAGCACAACACCATCTCTTCGGGAGCCCAGCGCGCAACCTCAACCCCAAACGCGGGGAGGTCACCCTAGCCAAAAGCAGCGCCAAAGGCAGGCCTGCACCCTCCAGCACAGCACTTCCTCAACCTGCACCCTCAAAAGAGCCAGGGAGGGCTCGCTCCGGTTGGCTGGCTAAAGCAGCCTCCCCAGCCCTGCTTACAGGGAGGTCGGGCTGCTCCTGGGGACACAGGGCTCCACGGACTCGTGACACATGCCCCGAGTACGGGGCTGTCACGCTGGCAGGTCGCCAGCAGGACAGGCAGCCGCGCAGGCAGAGGCCCGGCCCCTGACTACGGACAGGTCGCCTTGACCGCACTCTACGACTAAGCGGCTTCGCTCTGTCCTTAGAAAGGAGGGGCAAGCCCGGACCCTCCCTCCGCTCGTGGCCTCAGAGGGGACCCCCCTGTTGCTGCACAGAGCCCTCTCTCCCTCCTGGGAAGTTTAAGCTAAACTGCAGCGATTTTATCAGGGGCCTAAGGGACAAGCTCACTCGCTCACACTCACGCCGACAAAAGACAAGGACACACACACACACGGACACACACACACACACGGACACACACACACACACGGACACACACACACACACGGACACACACACACACACGGACACACACACGGACACACACACAACTTCTGAGAAGGGAGGGCGAGCTCTGCGCAGCCCCTGTGTCTGGGGAGCCATCCCTACCAGCAAGCGGGAGGGAAGAGCCTCAGACCCACCCCGCTGGGGCTGCATGGAGGCGTGAGGGGCCTCAACACGCCAAGGGGCAAACGGCGTGACACACCCGACTCCTGGGGGTCATGCGGGCCAGGCCACCAGCAGGCAGAACGGCACCGGGGCCAGAGGAGGGGGCCGGGGAGACGGCCCTCCCCTGCTTACAGGGTGGGCTTGGCGTCCAGCGAGCTCCATTTCCCCCTCGGGTGCGGAGACGGTGGCCCTCGCCCTCCTTACAGGGTCGCCACTCGCTCCAGGCAGCCAAAGGAGCAAGACGGCAAAAGGCCAACAACTGCAGAAGCAATAGACCGAGCCCTGGTTACAGGGAGGTCGCCCAGCACAAAGCCAGCCGGGGCACCCCAAAGGCGCCCGCGATGCTCTTACGTGCCCGTGCCCTGGTGGCGACAGGGAGGTAGGTGCCTTTGCCCAGAGCGCCTTTCTCGCAACCACTCTCCAGCCCGACGCCGCTCCTCTTCTCGCTCACTCTTGCCTCGCCGTTCTACATGACGCCTCTTCTTTCTTCTCTGACGGCTGCCAACAAGGGAGGAGGAGGAAGGGGAGGACACGGTTAGGCCTGAGAAGCGCCGACTCACTCGCCCGCCCGCCAGAAAGGGGGACCCCCTAAGCCCCCAAAGGGAGCTCCCCCCAAGGCACAACCCGCCCGCCCGGCCCACCACCCCGCCAAAACCCTCCGACTTCAGCTTGTCTCACCAAAGCGACGCGCAGCAGACTTCCAGCCGGTGCCGGAGCTAGGCTCGGAGGCGGGCACCCTGGGCAAATGGAGCTGGGCATGCAAGGCGGCGGCCAAAGAGGCTGCACCCCTGCTTACAGGGGGCTCGAGCCGCTGCCTGGACTGTAAAGCGCCTGGGACCGCAGGGCACTGGCCGGGCCCTGACTTACAGGGCAGCCCTGGTCCCACAGGCCCTCGGAGGCTCCTTCTCTCCGATTTGGGGGCACCCTGACCCACACCCGCTAGCGGGGCGGTCACCCCACACAGGCTGCCAGTGGAGCACAAAGGCTCCCAGACCCGGACCCTGGTTACAGGCAGGTCGACACCCAGGGAGCCAGAGAGCTCGGCCTTCCCCCACAGCAACAGGAACGAGACTCACTCAACAGCCAGGCTGCGGAGCTTCACGGCCAAAGGCCCACACACATCCCGGCCCCATGCCTCTGAAAGGCCGGGGCCAGGGGCACCCGCCTGATTACAGGGGGTCCCGCCAAGCCCAGGGGACAGGCACAGCCCTACTTACAGGGCGGTCCCCCGTGGCTCGGCACTCCCAACAAGGCTCCACGGAGTCCGAGGCTCCGACCTGCGCCCCAGTTACGGGCCGGCCAGCCTGGCTGCAGCACAACACCATCTCTTCGGGAGCCCAGCGCGCAACCTCAACCCCAAACGCGGGGAGGTCACCCTAGCCAAAAGCAGTGCCAAAGGCAGGCCTGCACCCTCCAGCACAGCACTTCCTCAACCTGCACCCTCAAAAGAGCCAGGGAGGGCTCGTTCCTGTTGGCTGGCTAAAGCAGCCTCCCCAGCCCTGCTTACAGGGAGGTCGGGCTGCTCCTGGGGACACAGGGCTCCACGGACTCGTGACACATGCCCCGAGTACGGGGCTGTCACGCTGGCAGGTCGCCAGCAGGACAGGCAGCCGCGCAGGCAGAGACCCGGCCCCTGACTACGGACAGGTCGCCTTGACCGCACTCTACGACTAAGCGGCTTCGCTCTGTCCTTAGAAAGGAGGGGCAAGCCCGGACCCTCCCTCCGCTCGTGGCCTCAGAGGGGACCCCCCTGTTGCTGCACAGAGCCCTCTCTCCCTCCTGGGAAGTTTAAGCTAAACTGCAGCGATTTTATCAGGGGCCTAAGGGACAAGCTCACTCGCTCACACTCACGCCGACAAAAGACAAGGACACACACACACACACGGACACACACACACACACGGACACACACACACACACACGGACACACACACACACACACGGACACACACACACACACACGGACACACACACACACACACGGACACACACACAACTTCTGAGAAGGGAGGGCGAGCTCTGCGCAGCCCCTGTCTGGGGAGCCATCCCTACCAGCAAGCGGGAGGGAAGAGCCTCAGACCCACCCCGCTGGGGCTGCATGGAGGCGTGAGGGGCCTCAACACGCCAAGGGGCAAACGGCGTGACACACCCGACTCCTGGGGGTCATGCGGGCCAGGCCACCAGCAGGCAGAACGGCACCGGGGCCAGAGGAGGGGGCCGGGGAGACGGCCCTCCCCTGCTTACAGGGTGGGCTTGGCGTCCAGCGAGCTCCATTTCCCCCTCGGGTGCGGAGACGGTGGCCCTCGCCCTCCTTACAGGGTCGCCACTCGCTCCAGGCAGCCAAAGGAGCAAGACGGCAAAAGGCCAACAACTGCAGAAGCAATAGACCGAGCCCTGGTTACAGGGAGGTCGCCCAGCACAAAGCCAGCCGGGGCGCCCCAAAGGCGCCCGCGATGCTCTTATGTGCCCGTGCCCTGGTGGCGACAGGGAGGTAGGTGCCTTTGCCCAGAGCGCCTTTCTCGCAACCACTCTCCAGCCCGACGCCGCTCCTCTTCTCGCTCACTCTTGCCTCGCCGTTCTACATGACGCCTCTTCTTTCTTCTCTGACGGCTGCCAACAAGGGAGGAGGAGGAAGGGGAGGACACGGTTAGGCCTGAGAAGCGCCGACTCACTCGCCCGCCCGCCAGAAAGGGGGACCCCCTAAGCCCCCAAAGGGAGCTCCCCCCAAGGCACAACCCGCCCGCCCGGCCCACCACCCCGCCAAAACCCTCCGACTTCAGCTTGTCTCACCAAAGCGACGCGCAGCAGACTTCCAGCCGGTGCCGGAGCTAGGCTCGGAGGCGGGCACCCTGGGCAAATGGAGCTGGGCATGCAAGGCGGCGGCCAAAGAGGCTGCACCCCTGCTTACAGGGGGCTCGAGCCGCTGCCTGGACTGTAAAGCGCCTGGGACTGCAGGGCACTGGCCGGGCCCTGACTTACAGGGCAGCCCTGGTCCCACAGGCCCTCGGAGGCTCCTTCTCTCCGATTTGGGGGCACCCTGACCCACACCCGCTAGCGGGGCGGTCACCCCACACAGGCTGCCAGTGGAGCACAAAGGCTCCCAGACCCGGACCCTGGTTACAGGCAGGTCGACACCCAGGGAGCCAGAGAGCTCGGCCTTCCCCCACAGCAACAGGAACGAGACTCACTCAACAGCCAGGCTGCGGAGCTTCACGGCCAAAGGCCCACACACATCCCGGCCCCCTGCCTCTGAAAGGCCGGGGCCAGGGGCACCCGCCTGATTACAGGGGGTCCCGCCAAGCCCAGGGGACAGGCACAGCCCTACTTACAGGGCGGTCCCCCGTGGCTCGGCACTCCCAACAAGGCTCCACGGAGCCCGAGGCTCCGACCTGCGCCCCAGTTACGGGCCGGCCAGCCTGGCTGCAGCACAACACCATCTCTTCGGGAGCCCAGCGCGCAACCTCAACCCCAAACGCGGGGAGGTCACCCTAGCCAAAAGCAGCGCCAAAGGCAGGCCTGCACCCTCCAGCACAGCACTTCCTCAACCTGCACCCTCAAAAGAGCCAGGGAGGGCTCGCTCCTGTTGGCTGGCTAAAGCAGCCTCCCCAGCCCTGCTTACAGGGAGGTCGGGCTGCTCCTGGGGACACAGGGCTCCACGGACTCGTGACACATGCCCCGAGTACGGGGCTGTCACGCTGGCAGGTCGCCAGCAGGACAGGCAGCCGCGCAGGCAGAGGCCCGGCCCCTGACTACGGACAGGTCGCCTTGACCGCACTCTACGACTAAGCGGCTTCGCTCTGTCCTTAGAAAGGAGGGGCAAGCCCGGACCCTCCCTCCGCTCGTGGCCTCAGAGGGGACCCCCCTGTTGCTGCACAGAGCCCTCTCTCCCTCCTGGGAAGTTTAAGCTAAACTGCAGCGATTTTATCAGGGGCCTAAGGGACAAGCTCACTCGCTCACACTCACGCCGACAAAAGACAAGGACACACGGACACACACGGACACACACGGACACACACACAACTTCTGAGAAGGGAGGGCGAGCTCTGCGCAGCCCCTGTCTGGGGAGCCATCCCTACCAGCAAGCGGGAGGGAAGAGCCTCAGACCCACCCCGCTGGGGCTGCATGGAGGCGTGAGGGGCCTCAACACGCCAAGGGGCAAACGGCGTGACACACCCGACTCCTGGGGGTCATGCGGGCCAGGCCACCAGCAGGCAGAACGGCACCGGGGCCAGAGGAGGGGGCCGGGGAGACGGCCCTCCCCTGCTTACAGGGTGGACTTGGCGTCCAGCGAGCTCCATTTCCCCCTCGGGTGCGGAGACGGTGGCCCTCGCCCTCCTTACAGGGTCGCCACTCGCTCCAGGCAGCCAAAGGAGCAAGACGGCAAAAGGCCAACAACTGCAGAAGCAATAGACCGAGCCCTGGTTACAGGGAGGTCGCCCAGCACAAAGCCAGCCGGGGCGCCCCAAAGGCGCCCGCGATGCTCTTACGTGCCCGTGCCCTGGTGGCGACAGGGAGGTAGGTGCCTTTGCCCAGAGCGCCTTTCTCGCAACCACTCTCCAGCCCGACGCCGCTCCTCTTCTCGCTCACTCTTGCCTCGCCGTTCTACATGACGCCTCTTCTTTCTTCTCCGACGGCTGCCAACAAGGGAGGAGGAGGAAGGGGAGGACACGGTTAGGCCTGAGAAGCGCCGACTCACTCGCCCGCCCGCCAGAAAGGGGGACCCCCTAAGCCCCCAAAGGGAGCTCCCCCCAAGGCACAACCCGCCCGCCCGGCCCACCACCCCGCCAAAACCCTCCGACTTCAGCTTGTCTCACCAAAGCGACGCGCAGCAGACTTCCAGCCGGTGCCGGAGCTAGGCTCGGAGGCGGGCACCCTGGGCAAATGGAGCTGGGCATGCAAGGCGGCGGCCAAAGAGGCTGCACCCCTGCTTACAGGGGGCTCGAGCCGCTGCCTGGACTGTAAAGCGCCTGGGACTGCAGGGCACTGGCCGGGCCCTGACTTACAGGGCAGCCCTGGTCCCACAGGCCCTCGGAGGCTCCTTCTCTCCGATTTGGGGGCACCCTGACCCACACCCGCTAGCGGGGCGGTCACCGCACACAGGCTGCCAGTGGAGCACAAAGGCTCCCAGACCCGGACCCTGGTTACAGGCAGGTCGACACCCAGGGAGCCAGAGAGCTCGGCCTTCCCCCACAGCAACAGGAACGAGACTCACTCAACAGCCAGGCCGCGGAGCTTCACGGCCAAAGGCCCACACACATCCCGGCCCCATGCCTCTGAAAGGCCGGGGCCAGGGGCACCCGCCTGACTACAGGGGGTCCCGCCAAGCCCAGGGGACAGGCACAGCCCTACTTACAGGGCGGTCCCCCGTGGCTCGGCACTCCCAACAAGGCTCCACGGAGCCCGAGGCTCCGACCTGCGCCCCAGTTACGGGCCGGCCAGCCTGGCTGCAGCACAACACCATCTCTTCGGGAGCCCAGCGCGCAACCTCAACCCCAAACGCGGGGAGGTCACCCTAGCCAAAAGCAGCGCCAAAGGCAGGCCTGCACCCTCCAGCACAGCACTTCCTCAACCTGCACCCTCAAAAGAGCCAGGGAGGGCTCGCTCCTGTTGGCTGGCTAAAGCAGCCTCCCCAGCCCTGCTTACAGGGAGGTCGGGCTGCTCCTGGGGACACAGGGCTCCACGGACTCGTGACACATGCCCCGAGTACGGGGCTGTCACGCTGGCAGGTCGCCAGCAGGACAGGCAGCCGCGCAGGCAGAGGCCCGGCCCCTGACTACGGACAGGTCGCCTTGACCGCACTCTACGACTAAGCGGCTTCGCTCTGTCCTTAGAAAGGAGGGGCAAGCCCGGACCCTCCCTCCGCTCGTGGCCTCAGAGGGGACCCCCCTGTTGCTGCACAGAGCCCTCTCTCCCTCCTGGGAAGTTTAAGCTAAACTGCAGCGATTTTATCAGGGGCCTAAGGGACAAGCTCACTCGCTCACACTCACGCCGACAAAAGACAAGGACACACGGACACACACGGACACACACACACACATGGACACACACACACACACGGACACACACACAACTTCTGAGAAGGGAGGGCGAGCTCTGCGCAGCCCCTGTCTGGGGAGCCATCCCTACCAGCAAGCGGGAGGGAAGAGCCTCAGACCCACCCCGCTGGGGCTGCATGGAGGCGTGAGGGGCCTCAACACGCCAAGGGGCAAACGGCGTGACACACCCGACTCCTGGGGGTCATGCGGGCCAGGCCACCAGCAGGCAGAACGGCACCGGGGCCAGAGGAGGGGGCCGGGGAGATGGCCCTCCCCTGCTTACAGGGTGGGCTTGGCGTCCAGCGAGCTCCATTTCCCCCTCGGGTGCGGAGACGGTGGCCCTCGCCCTCCTTACAGGGTCGCCACTCGCTCCAGGCAGCCAAAGGAGCAAGACGGCAAAAGGCCAACAACTGCAGAAGCAATAGACCGAGCCCTGGTTACAGGGAGGTCGCCCAGCGCAAAGCCAGCCGGGGCACCCCAAAGGCGCCCGCGATGCTCTTACGTGCCCGTGCCCTGGTGGCGACAGGGAGGTAGGTGCCTTTGCCCAGAGCGCCTTTCTCGCAACCACTCTCCAGCCCGACGCCGCTCCTCTTCTCGCTCACTCTTGCCTCGCCGTTCTACATGACGCCTCTTCTTTCTTCTCCGACGGCTGCCAACAAGGGAGGAGGAGGAAGGGGAGGACACGGTTAGGCCTGAGAAGCGCCGACTCGCTCGCCCGCCCGCCAGAAAGAGGGACCCCCTAAGCCCCCAAAGGGAGCTCCCCCCAAGGCACAACCCGCCCGCCCGGCCCACCACCCCGCCAAAACCCTCCGACTTCAGCTTGTCTCACCAAAGCGACGCGCAGCAGACTTCCAGCCGGTGCCGGAGCTAGGCTCGGAGGCGGGCACCCTGGGCAAATGGAGCTGGGCATGCAAGGCGGCGGCCAAAGAGGCTGCACCCCTGCTTACAGGGGGCTCGAGCCGCTGCCTGGACTGTAAAGCGCCTGGGACTGCAGGGCACTGGCCGGGCCCTGACTTACAGGGCAGCCCTGGTCCCACAGGCCCTCGGAGGCTCCTTCTCTCCGATTTGGGGGCACCCTGACCCACACCCGCTAGCGGGGCGGTCACCCCACACAGGCTGCCAGTGGAGCACAAAGGCTCCCAGACCCGGACCCTGGTTACAGGCAGGTCGACACCCAGGGAGCCAGAGAGCTCGGCCTTCCCCCACAGCAACAGGAACGAGACTCACTCAACAGCCAGGCTGCGGAGCTTCACGGCCAAAGGCCCACACACATCCCGGCCCCATGCCTCTGAAAGGCCGGGGCCAGGGGCACCCGCCTGACTACAGGGGGTCCCGCCAAGCCCAGGGGACAGGCACAGCCCTACTTACAGGGCGGTCCCCCGTGGCTCGGCACTCCCAACAAGGCTCCACGGAGCCCGAGGCTCCGACCTGCGCCCCAGTTACGGGCCGGCCAGCCTGGCTGCAGCACAACACCATCTCTTCGGGAGCCCAGCGCGCAACCTCAACCCCAAACGCGGGGAGGTCACCCTAGCCAAAAGCAGCGCCAAAGGCAGGCCTGCACCCTCCAGCACAGCACTTCCTCAACCTGCACCCTCAAAAGAGCCAGGGAGGGCTCGCTCCTGTTGGCTGGCTAAAGCAGCCTCCCCAGCCCTGCTTACAGGGAGGTCGGGCTGCTCCTGGGGACACAGGGCTCCACGGACTCGTGACACATGCCCCGAGTACGGGGCTGTCACGCTGGCAGGTCGCCAGCAGGACAGGCAGCCGCGCAGGCAGAGGCCCGGCCCCTGACTACGGACAGGTCGCCTTGACCGCACTCTACGACTAAGCGGCTTCGCTCTGTCCTTAGAAAGGAGGGGCAAGCCCGGACCCTCCCTCCGCTCGTGGCCTCAGAGGGGACCCCCCTGTTGCTGCACAGAGCCCTCTCTCCCTCCTGGGAAGTTTAAGCTAAACTGCAGCGATTTTATCAGGGGCCTAAGGGACAAGCTCACTCGCTCACACTCACGCCGACAAAAGACAATGACACACACACGGACACACACACACGGACACACACACACACACGGACACACACACACACACGGACACACACACAACTTCTGAGAAGGGAGGGCGAGCTCTGCGCAGCCCCTGTCTGGGGAGCCATCCCTACCAGCAAGCGGGAGGGAAGAGCCTCAGACCCACCCCGCTGGGGCTGCATGGAGGCGTGAGGGGCCTCAACACGCCAAGGGGCAAACGGCGTGACACACCCGACTCCTGGGGGTCATGCGGGCCAGGCCACCAGCAGGCAGAACGGCACCGGGGCCAGAGGAGGGGGCCGGGGAGACGGCCCTCCCCTGCTTACAGGGTGGGCTTGGCGTCCAGCGAGCTCCATTTCCCCCTCGGGTGCGGAGACGGTGGCCCTCGCCCTCCTTACAGGGTCGCCACTCGCTCCAGGCAGCCAAAGGAGCAAGACGGCAAAAGGCCAACAACTGCAGAAGCAATAGACCGAGCCCTGGTTACAGGGAGGTCGCCCAGCACAAAGCCAGCCGGGGCACCCCAAAGGCGCCCGCGATGCTCTTACGTGCCCGTGCCCTGGTGGCGACAGGGAGGTAGGTGCCTTTGCCCAGAGCGCCTTTCTCGCAACCACTCTCCAGCCCGACGCCGCTCCTCTTCTCGCTCACTCTTGCCTCGCCGTTCTACATGACGCCTCTTCTTTCTTCTCCGACGGCTGCCAACAAGGGAGGAGGAGGAAGGGGAGGACACGGTTAGGCCTGAGAAGCGCCGACTCACTCGCCCGCCCGCCAGAAAGGGGGACCCCCTAAGCCCCCAAAGGGAGCTCCCCCCAAGGCACAACCCGCCCGCCCGGCCCACCACCCCGCCAAAACCCTCCGACTTCAGCTTGTCTCACCAAAGCGACGCGCAGCAGACTTCCAGCTGGTGCCGGAGCTAGGCTCGGAGGCAGGCACCCTGGGCAAATGGAGCTGGGCATGCAAGGCGGCGGCCAAAGAGGCTGCACCCCTGCTTACAGGGGGCTCGAGCCGCTGCCTGGACTGTAAAGCGCCTGGGACCGCAGGGCACTGGCCGGGCCCTGACTTACAGGGCAGCCCTGGTCCCACAGGCCCTCGGAGGCTCCTTCTCTCCGATTTGGGGGCACCCTGACCCACACCCGCTAGCGGGGCGGTCACCCCACACAGGCTGCCAGTGGAGCACAAAGGCTCCCAGACCCGGACCCTGGTTACAGGCAGGTCGACACCCAGGGAGCCAGAGAGCTCGGCCTTCCCCCACAGCAACAGGAACGAGACTCACTCAACAGCCAGGCCGCGGAGCTTCACGGCCAAAGGCCCACACACATCCCGGCCCCATGCCTCTGAAAGGCCGGGGCCAGGGGCACCCGCCTGACTACAGGGGGTCCCGCCAAGCCCAGGGGACAGGCACAGCCCTACTTACAGGGCGGTCCCCCGTGGCTCGGCACTCCCAACAAGGCTCCACGGAGCCCGAGGCTCCGACCTGCGCCCCAGTTACGGGCCGGCCAGCCTGGCTGCAGCACAACACCATCTCTTCGGGAGCCCAGCGCGCAACCTCAACCCCAAACGCGGGGAGGTCACCCTAGCCAAAAGCAGCGCCAAAGGCAGGCCTGCACCCTCCAGCACAGCACTTCCTCAACCTGCACCCTCAAAAGAGCCAGGGAGGGCTCGCTCCTGTTGGCTGGCTAAAGCAGCCTCCCCAGCCCTGCTTACAGGGAGGTCGGGCTGCTCCTGGGGACACAGGGCTCCACGGACTCGTGACACATGCCCCGAGTACGGGGCTGTCACGCTGGCAGGTCGCCAGCAGGACAGGCAGCCGCGCAGGCAGAGGCCCGGCCCCTGACTACGGACAGGTCGCCTTGACCGCACTCTACGACTAAGCGGCTTCGCTCTGTCCTTAGAAAGGAGGGGCAAGCCCGGACCCTCCCTCCGCTCGTGGCCTCAGAGGGGACCCCCCTGTTGCTGCACAGAGCCCTCTCTCCCTCCTGGGAAGTTTAAGCTAAACTGCAGCGATTTTATCAGGGGCCTAAGGGACAAGCTCACTCGCTCACACTCACGCCGACAAAAGACAAGGACACACACACACACACGGACACACACACACACACACGCACGGACACACACACACACACACACGCACGGACACACACACACACACACGCACGGACACACACACACACACACGCACGGACACACACACAACTTCTGAGAAGGGAGGGCGAGCTCTGCGCAGCCCCTGTCTGGGGAGCCATCCCTACCAGCAAGCGGGAGGGAAGAGCCTCAGACCCACCCCGCTGGGGCTGCATGGAGGCGTGAGGGGCCTCAACACGCCAAGGGGCAAACGGCGTGACACACCCGACTCCTGGGGGTCATGCGGGCCAGGCCACCAGCAGGCAGAACGGCACCGGGGCCAGAGGAGGGGGCCGGGGAGACGGCCCTCCCCTGCTTACAGGGTGGACTTGGCGTCCAGCGAGCTCCATTTCCCCCTCGGGTGCGGAGACGGTGGCCCTCGCCCTCCTTACAGGGTCGCCACTCGCTCCAGGCAGCCAAAGGAGCAAGACGGCAAAAGGCCAACAACTGCAGAAGCAATAGACCGAGCCCTGGTTACAGGGAGGTCGCCCAGCACAAAGCCAGCCGGGGCGCCCCAAAGGCGCCCGCGATGCTCTTACGTGCCCGTGCCCTGGTGGCGACAGGGAGGTAGGTGCCTTTGCCCAGAGCGCCTTTCTCGCAACCACTCTCCAGCCCGACGCCGCTCCTCTTCTCGCTCACTCTTGCCTCGCCGTTCTACATGACGCCTCTTCTTTCTTCTCCGACGGCTGCCAACAAGGGAGGAGGAGGAAGGGGAGGACACGGTTAGGCCTGAGAAGCGCCGACTCACTCGCCCGCCCACCAGAAAGGGGGACCCCCTAAGCCCCCAAAGGGAGCTCCCCCCAAGGCACAACCCGCCCGCCCGGCCCACCACCCCGCCAAAACCCTCCGACTTCAGCTTGTCTCACCAAAGCGACGCGCAGCAGACTTCCAGCCGGTGCCGGAGCTAGGCTCGGAGGCAGGCACCCTGGGCAAATGGAGCTGGGCATGCAAGGCGGCGGCCAAAGAGGCTGCACCCCTGCTTACAGGGGGCTCGAGCCGCTGCCTGGACTGTAAAGCGCCTGGGACCGCAGGGCACTGGCCGGGCCCTGACTTACAGGGCAGCCCTGGTCCCACAGGCCCTCGGAGGCTCCTTCTCTCCGATTTGGGGGCACCCTGACCCACACCCGCTAGCGGGGCGGTCACCCCACACAGGCTGCCAGTGGAGCACAAAGGCTCCCAGACCCGGACCCTGGTTACAGGCAGGTCGACACCCAGGGAGCCAGAGAGCTCGGCCTTCCCCCACAGCAACAGGAACGAGACTCACTCAACAGCCAGGCTGCGGAGCTTCACGGCCAAAGGCCCACACACATCCCGGCCCCATGCCTCTGAAAGGCCGGGGCCAGGGGCACCCACCTGATTACAGGGGGTCCCGCCAAGCCCAGGGGACAGGCACAGCCCTACTTACAGGGCGGTCCCCCGTGGCTCGGCACTCCCAACAAGGCTCCACGGAGCCCGAGGCTCCGACCTGCGCCCCAGTTACGGGCCGGCCAGCCTGGCTGCAGCACAACACCATCTCTTCGGGAGCCCAGCGCGCAACCTCAACCCCAAACGCGGGGAGGTCACCCTAGCCAAAAGCAGCGCCAAAGGCAGGCCTGCACCCTCCAGCACAGCACTTCCTCAACCTGCACCCTCAAAAGAGCCAGGGAGGGCTCGCTCCTGTTGGCTGGCTAAAGCAGCCTCCCCAGCCCTGCTTACAGGGAGGTCGGGCTGCTCCTGGGGACACAGGGCTCCACGGACTCGTGACACATGCCCCGAGTACGGGGCTGTCACGCTGGCAGGTCGCCAGCAGGACAGGCAGCCGCGCAGGCAGAGGCCCGGCCCCTGACTACGGACAGGTCGCCTTGACCGCACTCTACGACTAAGCGGCTTCGCTCTGTCCTTAGAAAGGAGGGGCAAGCCCGGACCCTCCCTCCGCTCGTGGCCTCAGAGGGGACCCCCCTGTTGCTGCACAGAGCCCTCTCTCCCTCCTGGGAAGTTTAAGCTAAACTGCAGCGATTTTATCAGGGGCCTAAGGGACAAGCTCACTCGCTCACACTCACGCCGACAAAAGACAAGGACACACACACACACACAACTTCTGAGAAGGGAGGGCGAGCTCTGCGCAGCCCCTGTCTGGGGAGCCATCCCTACCAGCAAGCGGGAGGGAAGAGCCTCAGACCCACCCCGCTGGGGCTGCATGGAGGCGTGAGGGGCCTCAACACGCCAAGGGGCAAACGGCGTGACACACCCGACTCCTGGGGGTCATGCGGGCCAGGCCACCAGCAGGCAGAACGGCACCGGGGCCAGAGGAGGGGGCCGGGGAGACGGCCCTCCCCTGCTTACAGGGTGGGCTTGGCGTCCAGCGAGCTCCATTTCCCCCTCGGGTGCGGAGACGGTGGCCCTCGCCCTCCTTACAGGGTCGCCACTCGCTCCAGGCAGCCAAAGGAGCAAGACGGCAAAAGGCCAACAACTGCAGAAGCAATAGACCGAGCCCTGGTTACAGGGAGGTCGCCCAGCACAAAGCCAGCCGGGGCACCCCAAAGGCGCCCGCGATGCTCTTACGTGCCCGTGCCCTGGTGGCGACAGGGAGGTAGGTGCCTTTGCCCAGAGCGCCTTTCTCGCAACCACTCTCCAGCCCGACGCCGCTCCTCTTCTCGCTCACTCTTGCCTCGCCGTTCTACATGACGCCTCTTCTTTCTTCTCCGACGGCTGCCAACAAGGGAGGAGGAGGAAGGGGAGGACACGGTTAGGCCTGAGAAGCGCCGACTCACTCGCCCGCCCGCCAGAAAGGGGGACCCCCTAAGCCCCCAAAGGGAGCTCCCCCCAAGGCACAACCCGCCCGCCCGGCCCACCACCCCGCCAAAACCCTCCGACTTCAGCTTGTCTCACCAAAGCGACGCGCAGCAGACTTCCAGCCGGTGCCGGAGCTAGGCTCGGAGGCGGGCACCCTGGGCAAATGGAGCTGGGCATGCAAGGCGGCGGCCAAAGAGGCTGCACCCCTGCTTACAGGGGGCTCGAGCCGCTGCCTGGACTGTAAAGCGCCTGGGACCGCAGGGCACTGGCCGGGCCCTGACTTACAGGGCAGCCCTGGTCCCACAGGCCCTCGGAGGCTCCTTCTCTCCGATTTGGGGGCACCCTGACCCACACCCGCTAGCGGGGCGGTCACCCCACACAGGCTGCCAGTGGAGCACAAAGGCTCCCAGACCCGGACCCTGGTTACAGGCAGGTCGACACCCAGGGAGCCAGAGAGCTCGGCCTTCCCCCACAGCAACAGGAACGAGACTCACTCAACAGCCAGGCTGCGGAGCTTCACGGCCAAAGGCCCACACACATCCCGGCCCCCTGCCTCTGAAAGGCCGGGGCCAGGGGCACCCGCCTGATTACAGGGGGTCCCGCCAAGCCCAGGGGACAGGCACAGCCCTACTTACAGGGCGGTCCCCCGTGGCTCGGCACTCCCAACAAGGCTCCACGGAGCCCGAGGCTCCGACCTGCGCCCCAGTTACGGGCCGGCCAGCCTGGCTGCAGCACAACACCATCTCTTCGGGAGCCCAGCGCGCAACCTCAACCCCAAACGCGGGGAGGTCACCCTAGCCAAAAGCAGCGCCAAAGGCAGGCCTGCACCCTCCAGCACAGCACTTCCTCAACCTGCACCCTCAAAAGAGCCAGGGAGGGCTCGCTCCTGTTGGCTGGCTAAAGCAGCCTCCCCAGCCCTGCTTACAGGGAGGTCGGGCTGCTCCTGGGGACACAGGGCTCCACGGACTCGTGACACATGCCCCGAGTACGGGGCTGTCACGCTGGCAGGTCGCCAGCAGGACAGGCAGCCGCGCAGGCAGAGGCCCGGCCCCTGACTACGGACAGGTCGCCTTGACCGCACTCTACGACTAAGCGGCTTCGCTCTGTCCTTAGAAAGGAGGGGCAAGCCCGGACCCTCCCTCCGCTCGTGGCCTCAGAGGGGACCCCCCTGTTGCTGCACAGAGCCCTCTCTCCCTCCTGGGAAGTTTAAGCTAAACTGCAGCGATTTTATCAGGGGCCTAAGGGACAAGCTCACTCGCTCACACTCACGCCGACAAAAGACAAGGACACACACACACACACGGACACACACACAACTTCTGAGAAGGGAGGGCGAGCTCTGCGCAGCCCCTGTCTGGGGAGCCATCCCTACCAGCAAGCGGGAGGGAAGAGCCTCAGACCCACCCCGCTGGGGCTGCATGGAGGCGTGAGGGGCCTCAACACGCCAAGGGGCAAACGGCGTGACACACCCGACTCCTGGGGGTCATGCGGGCCAGGCCACCAGCAGGCAGAACGGCACCGGGGCCAGAGGAGGGGGCCGGGGAG
Organism: Chroicocephalus ridibundus; assembly: GCF_963924245.1. Classification (NCBI taxonomy): domain Eukaryota; kingdom Metazoa; phylum Chordata; class Aves; order Charadriiformes; family Laridae; genus Chroicocephalus; species Chroicocephalus ridibundus. Next base: position 1,509,442 of record NC_086301.1, read on the forward strand.
ACGGCCCTCCCCTGCTTACAGGGTGGGCTTGGCGTCCAGCGAGCTCCATTTCCCCCTCGGGTGCGGAGACGGTGGCCCTCGCCCTCCTTACAGGGTCGCCACTCGCTCCAGGCAGCCAAAGGAGCAAGACGGCAAAAGGCCAACATCAGCAAAAGCAAAGACCGAGCCCTGGTTACAGGGAGGTCGCCCAGCACAAAGCCAGCCAGGGCACCCCAAAGGCGCCCGCGATGCTCTTACGTGCCCGTGCCCTGGTGGCGACAGGGAGGTAGGTGCTTTTGCCCAGAGCGCCTTTCTCGCAACCACTCTCCAGCCCGACGCCGCTCCTCTTCTCGCTCACTCTTGCCTCGCCGTTCTACATGATGCCTCTTCTTTCTTCTCCGATGGCTGCCGACAAGGGAGGAGGAGGACACAGTTAGTCCTAATACCTTAAAACTCTATGAGCTATCATGAGTCAGAGAGTTTCTCATTGAGCAGTAATCTTAGAGTTAGAGAGAATTAGCATGCTGTGTTGGTCTACTCTTCCTCCATTCCTTTTAGATTTGTCTCCTCATTCGGTCTTCATTTCCTCCAGTACCATCCTTTCTTTTCACAGCTTAGCTCTGTATCCCACCTAGTTCTCTATGTAGGAACCGTTTTCCTTTATCCCCACCGTGAGAGAAGAAGTGTTTAATACTTTGTCCCTCAGTTTTTAAAAGATTTTTGCCTCCCTTTTACTCACCGTGTGGCACAGGCAGTTCCCACCGTTCCGAACGGTGACTCTTCCCTCAGGGCGCTGACTCTTCCCTCAGGGCGCTGACTCTTCCCTCAGGGCGCTGACTCTTCCCTCAGGGCGCTGACTCTTCCCTCAGGGCGCTGACTCTTCCCTCAGGGCGCTGACTCTTCCCTCAGGGCGCTGAGGCGCCAATCCCCGAAGCGGACCGGGGCGCGCGCAGCCCGCTCTTCGCAGGCGACCCTCATTATCGCCTGCCCCTGCGCGAGACCTTAAAAAAAAGGCGCCAAACACCGCCCGCGCGTCCGCCAGCCAATAGGAATGGTAGAGGGTGTGGCGCCGGTCACGCGCCTGCGCCGTGTTGCTGGGTAGCGCGGTCCTTGCCTCGCGCCCGGCCGCTGGTCACCCGCCCCCGCCCCTCCCGTTCCCTCAGCGCCGGCCGCCGGCGCGGGGCTTGGGCGGGCCAGGCCGCGGGGATACTTGGCATGATGCTGCCCGGGACTTATTTCTTTTGGTGTGGGGGTTTTTGTTGTGTTTTTTTTTGTTTGTTTGTTTTATTACTTGTTTTTGCCAAACACTCCTCAGAACAAAGGCCTCAGAATCACACCTGAGGTGGTTTTTCTACTTCAGTGTGTCTAAGGGAGCAAATGGGAAACCTGCGCTGGTCCTGTTTGTCGGTGTAATCTTTGGGGGCACCAAAGAAAACAAAGTCTGAAAGTCTCAGGTTCCCAAATGCTCACTTCAGACAAGGAAAACATTACACGTTCCTTCCAATGCAGTAGATGTCCCCAAAAAATATTTTTTCTAAGTTATCCCCCACAGTGACTTCTAATGTCTCTGCTTCTAAAGTTAAATCCCTTTTGAACCCAGAAATGTTACACAGTGAAGGGCAAAAACACCCTATGTCGGATAGTCTTAGACTCTCACCTAGCCGGTTCTTAAAACCCAACAGAAAGAGTTTTATCTTTCAGTAATTTATTCCCAGCGTTTAATCTGCACTTTTTGAACTCTTGGTGTGGCCCCGCAGAAGTGTTTGAACAGATCAGTCAAGGAAAAAACATACGGCTGAGATTTGGTCTGCAGCTGTGTGTCTTTAATTTGGGGTTGGGTTTTTTTAAGTCTGAAAGAAATTTACGGAAATGGACTTCATTTTACAAAAATACTATGAAAATGAGATAATTTTTTTTTTACATCTGTGTTTGTTGTGAGAAATACAAACAGTTTGAAAAGTTTTACAGGAGCAATTAGGTGAAAATTCATAAGTTTGAATATGAAATAACCTTGTCAGTGGAAACAGGCCCTGATCTAGTTACAGATGTCCCTGCTTACTGCAGGGGGGTTAGACCAGATGACCTTTAAGGGTCCCTTCCAACCCAACACATTCTATGATGCCATGATTCCATGAAAGCACTTGAGCAGTGCAGCCTCACAAATTTCATGTTATTGTAGCGACCTAATGTGTTTTGATGTCATTAAATTTATTTTCCTGAAACTGATCATAATGTGTGGCTTTGTGCTGGGGAAGGAGGGGGTCTAAGAGCTTTTTAGAATGTAAGGAAGGACTTTTGTCATTGGTGGTGTTTGGAACACCCACATCAAGACCCCTTCTAAATTAAACACCTGCCACATAGCTTCTGGGGCTGCAGGGCGTTAGACAAACTGACCCATCGTGAAAAATACCCACATACGTTCTCTGCCTGTGAATTTCATTCTTTCTGCATTTTGTTCTACTAGCTTTTGACAAAGCTACTGTTCTAATTTTCCTTCTCAGCTCTATCTGGTGCAGGTATGTGTCCACAGCGGTCACGGCCTCGGAGAGAAGGAGATCTCCAGCTTTGTCTGATCTCCACAAATCCTGTCCCTTACAGCAGCCGTTCAGCCACAGAGGCAAGTCAGGTCTGCCTCTGAATGGGCCCTTAGCAGCCTGACAGTAATGCAGGAAGAGCTGTCTATATTTATGTAAATTACACTTAATTAGTACAAGACAGTAAACTCTCGCTTTAGGCGAAGAGACACTGAGATTGGATACAACGTGAGCTATAAAAACTGGGGGATCCTACCACACGTGGTAGGGCCATCTGCTGATAGTATGCCCTGCTCTAAAGACTTTGATGCCTTGATTATGTAAATAGAGGAGATTATTCCATCCTTAAGACTCCAGCAAGATAATTACCAAACAATAAATCACCACAACTCAAGCAACTGCAAATGAATTTTGAGCTTTATTGCCATAATTGCAATTGTATTGCTGTTATTAACTGAGCAGGATAGAGGGTATCAGGCCCCAGAGATACTTCCCTACTGGTTGTGATTTAAATTAGAATGGTTTGGCATTACTTAGCCTGCTGGGAGGCTGCAAAGAAAGGGGTTTAGTTTGCAGTAATTTGACTTGGTTTCTTTACAAGTATGATTTCCACTTGCCTGGTATTCTGGGTTATAGCTGATTCAGATACTCAAAAGGCCTGATACAAAGTGTATGAAGTGAAGACCTGCCTTTCTCCTGATATCAGTAACCCAGATCCAGTGCTAAGCCTCACATCTGTTCAAACTACCATGATCAGAGCTGAAAAACTCCTTCAGTCCTTCTTGCCTGAACTCAGGTTGGTTGTCACCCTTACCTGCCTATAGTTCTCTAAGGTCCTGAGCATGGTTTACTATGGCCAGACATATTAGGGAAGATAAACTCAGATAACATCTTACACTTAAGCAGAGCACAGCCACTACAGGAGCCCCGCAGAGCAGAGAGAAAATCCCAGGGCGTGTTTAAAGGCAAAAGCACTGGCATTTTTGGCTGCTTCAGGCTTCATTTTCCTTGGAACAGCCATGCTCCAAGTAACAAGGAAGCCAGGCCTGGAGCTCCCTAAAGGTGTGCTGCCGCAGGAGTTCTTCATTACATTGCGTCACAGGTGCCTGTAGTATTTCAACAAAGTAGATGATGTTTCTTCCGAGGTTAATTTACATTCAAACTTAATAAATTGTAGGGATTTAGGAGAAACATATGTTGTGGGTTTAGGTATAAAAGGATGAGATCTATTATAAATACATTTATAAAGGAGGAAAATGTCTGATGGTTTGTGAAACTTAGAGATATTGAAAGAAGTATTTGACATCTATATTAACTCAAAGCCCTAAATGGGCTGGGCTTGTTTACATTGCTGCAGTCTTATTACAGGGTGAATTTTACCAGCTGTCTTGCTGAGCAGTCATTTAGCCTTAAACTATAGTTAAAACTGTCATGGTTTTAAGCAAATTATATTGCGTAAAGTAATTATTTCCCTAACTGCAAAGAGGATCCAGGTAGCTTGTGAATCTAATTTCTGAAAAAGAGCTAGCAGAGCGCCCTCTTTGTAAGATACGGGAAAGCACAGAGTTAAGAATTTGAAAAGATCTGTGTAATCCAGAAAAGGGCAAGTAAACTTGATTAGTTAGCTCTGTACATTTGGGTATAAAGCAGACAGGAAGGGAACAGATTTCTGCTAAACCAGTCTGTTAATTAAACAGATTGACCGTTGATTCCAAAACATCAAGGCAAAACTTGTTTCTTTCACAAGGTGTTCCTGCACTAATAAATGCGAATCCTCATGATTAATACAAACTGTATACTTACTGTGTCTGAGGGGAAACTGATAAAGAGGCATTCTGGGGAAATAAACTACAGCAATTAGGCGATAGCCAGCGTGAGGAAGGGCATTATTTATGTTTGATCTATTAGCGATATGCAGAGGTCTCAGAGAACCCTTAAACTACTCTTTGCAGCCAATATTCACTGTGTGGAACAGGAAGCTTCCGGAGTGATTTGCTGAATCTGCTATGGGGTCTGAAAACCTTAATATATTCAAAGTACTGATGGGCTATGTCCCCCAGCCTATTAGGTACAGACTGTGCCCCCCTGTGGGTATCCATCCCTGGAGTTCTTACTAATATTGAGCAACTGCAGCTTTTCTGCCTCATTGTGACTATGCCTTTCCGAGGGTTCTCCACCTCCTCAGCTCCATTGTTCCTGAACTCTACCCCCATCTTTCACTCCCAGCTAAGTGTTTTGCTGCTTTTACATACTAGATGATGTTTGTGCCACCAAGATGGGCCCGTCTGTTCTCCTTCATTCTGCTCTTTTCAAATTCACAGCAAAATTAAGAACTTGAACCCAGAACCCCGCACAGCACTGCCCAGATTATCCTGTACCTATTACCAGCCGATTCCACCAGTGCTTTAAGTAAAGCAACAATCACATTATTTAGGGATGCATGAAGCAGTAGCTCCCCAGGACAAATCTATACTTCTTTTTGAGCACAGGCCTGAACCCAGCTTTGGCTTCTGTCTAAATTTCTGGGACACAAACTGTGGGTGAACCCAGTGGTATAGAGAAGGAAAAGACTTGGGCTTGAGCCTCCCTTTTGGGCTTTCTTGAGTTTGCGCTACTCGCTGTGCCAGAGCTTTCGCTTGTGCTGCTTGCATGTCTTTACTGGCAGACGCAGGCCTGACCGGGCCTGCCTGGCTGACTTTTTGACCATGTGTAGCTACTTTTCTGCAGGTGGCATACAGCAGCTGATGCCTGGCAGAGAAGTTTGCTAAGCTCCATGCTATATGGATAGAAACCTCTCAGCAACTAAGGCAAATATGCCTTGTACCATGTATTCGCTGTCTATTCTGTTTGATACATTGCTGTGTCCTTTATTGATCACTTCTCCTTGCAAATCACTGTCTAACCAGTGACATTCTTTTCTATAATCAGATTTACCAACTCCTTCATTACCTGGTACTGGCTGTGGCTCTGTTTTTGATTAGGAAGGAAAAGCTCACCTCAGATGAGTATTTCTTCAGGACAGTCCCCTTGTGAGGCTGAATTTGGTACTACATGTAGCCTGTCTAGTGGCAATTTAACAGTGCCATCAAACATTCGTTCTAGTGTCAGAATGGAATTTGCATCATATTCATGGGCCTCATTTAAAACGTGTGCTGCCCAAGAATCCAGCAATTGATTCACTCGTCAGCAAGAGCTGATGCACTTGCTATCAGCAGAGCAAAGCACTGTTGAAGTACTGCCTCTTTTTACATTGACTGTACTGCAGTCCACTGAGTAGCCACTACACCAGCCCATAACGATGCTAAATTAGATATTTTGAGGATATTTAGAAATGCTTTTTTTCCCGCCAGATACCAAGACAGGTTATTTAATGCAGATACTTCTGAAATCATTTGTCAAAGACGCACAATGGAGCAAAATGCCCAGTGAGGTCTGCATCAGAAAAAGGGCAGAAGCGAGCTTTGGATTTGGTATATAACTGTGGGGTGTAACAGGATTGTCTTTGATTGTATATCAAAGTGTTGTCAGTTTCCTCCTCTGCCTCAGGGAAGAAAACTTGCAGCTGAAGTATTGATTAATACCAGAGGCTCTACCATAGATCTGTCACAGCCAACCACAAAAAGTAGGCATTGAAAACCTTGAGAAAACTGAACTCCCCTGGTTCCTGGTGCTATCATAGTGTACTATGTCTTGGCTTTCAGAGCCGTTATTTTCTTCACTGCCAGTCCAGCACCTTTGTCAGGTGCTGGCAACGTGGCCTAACTTGATCATTACGCCAGTGAGACTCCTGGGGGACAAGGGGACATTGCCCACCTCCCTCTGTGAGCAGAGCAGAGAGAAGCAGGAGCCACTCTCCTGTGCTCAAAGGCAAACAGTGCCGATGGCCGGACAGTAGAGGGGGCTGGCATGGGGCTGTGGTGGCTGGGACGGAAGAGTGGTTCTGAAGACCTCTCACTCGAGAGCGTGCCCACTGGTGCTAACGGGCACCAGCCGTATGTGAGCCAGAGGCACCCTGAAGCCATGTCAGCGGAGGGGCTGTTGCATCACCGAGCGATCACAATTAACTTTAATTACATGTCTCTACTGGCTGCCGAGCTTTGGAAAAATAACAAGGAGGTGAAAAAAAAGAAAAGGCAGAAAAGAGGCTCTTGCAATCCAGGTGAATTTTTCCAAGCTGATTGCCAACACTCAAGGTTCCCAAGGGCTTTTGTTAGCAGAGAAAAAGCACCAGACAAAGAGATGGAGAGAACAGGACGACTCTTCTTCTTTCTTTTAAAATAACCTAGCTAGCATTCAAAATTTGGGACATTTATACACGTGCTCTGCAAGTGTCTCCAACTGAATGGGGGCCATCACAGTAACAATTCTCTGCTTGCCTGATGTGAAGTGCGTGTGACACAGCTCTGTCAGCACCTGACCAACCCCATCGGCACTGGGATATTGAAGTACTGAATTTTCTTAAGGTTCATCAGAATTCATAAACTGCACCTAGACAGGTGCTTCTAAATCATCATAGTCTTGTCCTTATCTGTCATGAAAATATTGCATTCAGTGAGATGAGTATCCAGCACAAAAGGCACCAACTGGTGAAGAACAATGGCAAAGCCATGAAATCTTGGCCCTTTTCAGCAGCACATGTTTTATAGTTATCCACAAGAAGGAAAGTAATTGAGTTTTTAGTTCCCAAAAAGCCACCCTGAGAATTAAGTGTGTTTTCTGCAACCCCAAAGGCATCAATATGCATATTTCAATTCTTTATTCACTTACAAATATTTATTGACACTCTGCGTCAACCCTGGATTTGCTCTCTGGAGAGCTAAGTCAATATTTTTTAACACAGGTACAGCAAATTTTATTTTATTTGAATGTGCACTGGTAGCATTTCCCCAGTTGAAAATCCTGTGGGAATTGAATAGACCACTTCAGAGGACAAAAGCAACTGTAAGAACTACTAAATGATTAAAAGAGAAAAAACAGCAGTTGCATAGTGTGCTCTTCTAGATTCAGGGGTATGTTAATAAACAAAATGGAGATAGGAAAGTCTTCAGGCTACCCTGTGCATTAAAGTAAATGTGTTTGTTTCATGATTCTCATGCCACAGAAAGGAAATCCATGGCAGAGAAATGAATGGCCATGTGTTCATGCTTGCACCTACATTGTGTTTCAAATTTTTCAGAGGCCTCAGCTTAAGATTGTGTCAGGCTACTCGATAATGGCACGTAAGGCGTTGGAGTCATGTTGTCCAGATCAAGTATGTAAGTTTGTCTGTAAGGAGACAGACTTTATTCACCAAAACAGGTAGAGAATGCAGAGTGGGCTGAATCTTGGTTGAGCGTGTGAGATGCTGATGAATATGTAAACTCCAAGCCTACCGTAATCCAGAAACTTTGTTCTAACTTTAGGCTAAGACAGAGAAAAGGCAAAAACTTGCCCATTAGTGGCAGAGACAGGTCAGAGTTCCCTTTTCCCAATCCTCTCCCTAATACTAGAACTTTCTGGTGCATCGCTTTTGGAAAAAAATATTTTGAACTCATTATTGACTTCTTATTCACAGGAGAAACTAGCATTCTCCTAGCCCATTTTTGGATAAGATATAAGGTGATGAGAATTCATTTCCTTTCCAGAGAGATATCAATATCCATCTTGGCTTCTGAAGAAATTTCATGCAAAAGACTATTGATTTCTTAAACTTGAAATGAACCAATTCAGTCATCTGCAGTGTTGCGCGACTAGATTGGATCTTGGCTCAAACGCACTGAGAACGCAACAGGTATGTGGCAGCCACGCCACTTCGAGGATCCCAGCAGTTGAGTGAAAACCGGCATACTACCTCACTGCCTATCACACAGGCTCCACGCCAGCAGACATCAAAGGCAGCTCATTTGGGCTACCTCTTCCTACTGACTCTCAGAGACCCAAAGATGGCAGTTCTCTCATCTGGAGTGACACAATTCCTTGGAATTTGTCGCAATGAAAGAACAAGGCGTGCCCATCAGTAAGCTGCATTTAATGGGCTGTTAGTGTGCTCAGTTGAATAAGTGCCAAAGTATTACCATTAGTTTGTATCACAGGAAAAACTGTGTCTTCCGAGTTACGGCTCCTTCATATTCCTGTGTGTTCTGTTAGATTACAATAAAAAGGAAACACAGGAAGTACTTAAGAAGCCATCAGGCCAAACCCTCAGATCATGTCAAGTGACATACTTCTGATGCAGCCCATGATTTTTACACCTTATTACTAGTTCATTCTCTTAAAGGTACAGCATTTTTGATAGGACACTTCCTTGCACATTATGACTCTGTGCAGCTGGTTAAAACAATATTTACAGCTATGGCAAGAGCTTGGATTTCCCAAGGACTGATTTAGTATTATGCAACTAAAGGCAAGCCTGTAACAAATCATGTGTAACTTTCTCTAGCTAGTCCATCTAGGACTAACTAGCTTTCATGCACCAATGTAAGGCACGGAGCTAATCACCTCCCAGAAGCTAATTCTGACCCTAATAACTCTATGTGCCTCTTCTGCTGATGAAAGCGAAGTCTCCCTCTACCCTAGAAGTGAGTACAAGTAAGAGTCTGGTAACGTTACTTGTTTTGGCAGAAGAGATGAAAAAAATGCAGAGCATTCAAGTTCACAAGGCTCATTATGACTAAGCTGCCTTCCTGAGCTTCAAGTCTTTTATTCAGAAGTCGGATATAGGTCTACCCTGAGAGAAAGCATCTTCTGCAAAAAAAAATGCTAATGTGCTCTTCTATGTATTTATAATAAAGGTGGCACAACATGCAGCCAAATGACTTTGCAGCAGTCCTCTGTGAAGGAGGACTGCGCACATGATGAGAGAGAAGTCCTGCCAACTTCCATGCAGATTTGCACATAGATCCATCTTGACCTTTCCGCAAATAGTCTGGCTGCTAGGTGGTGCTGGTAAATAGATAAAGAAAGAATGGCAGCCTGAACTGTAATTAGGCAGTGCAAGAGGAAGTGGGACTGGCATTTTGGCCCTCGACTGGGGTCTCCGTTGCTAAATCTAGAGTGTAACTTTGGCTGCACGGGGCGGTAAGCGCCATAGAGAAAGGAGCTGCTGGGTTTGAAAAGCCTAGGCCTGTTATTGTATTTCTCTGACTTCCCTCCTAACCTTTGGGTTAGGACCCTTGGAAAAATGGCAGGTTTTAGGAGTCTACAGAACCAGTGTTTTGAATGAGGTGCTTAGCAACTCCACTTCTGCACTGTAACCAGGAGAGTTCTGCACTATTCTGAGTTAGGTTTTTTTTGTGTGACACGCTTTATATGAGATCTGAGCACTATGTAGAAGTGTATGTGAGGTACTTGTATCACCTAACTCATGTTAAGGCGTTTGGGGTTTTTTTTTATGCTTGAGGAAGAACTGTGCACACTGAAGTAGCTTGCTCTGAAAATCTTCTTTATTTTTATATTTATTGAATGTTGATTCCAAGAGTCAAAGCCAAAGACACCATTGTGACACAGAAGGCAACAAAGTTGTGATAAAGTTGCAGGGAAGCTCATCCTACAGTTCTGCACTGGGTCCTAAGAAACCTCTGTCTTGTCCCCAGTGGAGTCAGAAACATTTCCTCTTCTGCATTTGTGGCTGACTATTCCTTGTATCAGAGAAAAAAAGTTGTCGGTCAAGACCCTATCTTTTTCTTCAAAGCTTTCCACACCAGCAGCACGTGACAGGGCAGTAAAATAATAAGCTCTCTTTCTCTGAGGATCTCGATGACTGATATTTCGCTACCATTTTACTTTTTCAGGGCCATGGTGCAGTGCAGGTGGCATCTTGTCTTATTCCACTTCCAGTGCTGTTCAGATGACTGAGTTTTCTGTTAAAGAAGCAAAAAGAGAGAACACATGTTGAGGAAATACTGCAGAACACTCACGATATTTGCCGCAGGAACTGAACTCCACTTGTTACATCCCTAAAATCAAAGAGGAGATAAGGCCTAGGAGTGATGTGTTTACTCCATATTAACCAGTATCGACCCTTCACCATTGTCTATTGCAAAGACCTGCTGTTGAACAACCTCTAACCAAAGTGCTAGTCACAGAGCTTCCTCAGTGAGCAATCACAAACCAGAAATGCACAGGGAAAAAAAAAAAAGATTTTGCTTCTTTTAAGAAGGTTGTATTTGTGGTTTTGAAGTTTCATTTTATTTTGGCTTCAGGTTCAGGGTTGGGGTTTTTTTGTACATCAGTTTTTCTTGTTATTGTGCTTTATTCTCTCCCATGATTCATCTAACTCCAGGGCATTTATTGAAATTCTTGATACAAAATTCAAGGGAAATGAATCTCACTTTAAACTTTATAAGGACAGCTATGTAGCCTGATCAAAGTCTCTTGCAGTTTTCACCAGCTGAGGATGTCGTTCTTCACGCTACAGACTAAAAGACCAGGTGCTTTTCTAGTACAGGCAAGAGATGTCATATGTACCACTGTCTTCCATCAGACTAGCCATTGCTTTAATTGGTAGCTTTCTAATGGACAGAATGAAAGCTGTTTTCTTTAGTAGGACTGAAAAAATGTGGTGGCAGCAGCACGCACATTTGACTCTTACAAGCAGTTAAGCACATCTTCAGTGTAAATCAAAATGCCTCGGCAGATAGTAAACTCGGTGAGACTCAGAGGTCACCCATTAAATACCTTACCTGCTTATTAATTACTAAATTGCTGTTTCCCTGACTTGGACTATAGTTGATTTTCTTATAGATGAATGGATGGGAAGCATACTCGTGACACAAGTAGTAGCCCAAGAAAGGTAGGAGAGGACAAGATTCTTCCTGGCCTCAAAGAAAGCATAAACACATTAAAGTCCATTCATTAAATAAATACATTTATTTTGAGGAAAGTAAAATATCATATGTACTAAAACTTTCCTGTCCTGCTTTCAAGGAGAAATCAGTGTTCTAGATATACCAAAATAATAATATCTGATACCTCCTACACTGACACTGAGTAACAGTTTAGCGCTTCAGAGGAACGACTCCAGGTTACTGCAGCATTACAGCAATTGCTGTGATTGTTTCTGGGTTTTATGCTAAAGGTGGCAGCTCTGGTATTCATTTGGCTAGCTTGGCACTGCAAAAGTCAGAGTGGAACATTACTTGGATGAAAAGGAAACTATTCCAATAACACTTGGAAAGTTCAAGAGAACGTCGTTTGACTTTAACACTAAAGAAGACTCAGAAAGACAAGTATATGTACATTTCCCAGCAATTCATGAATGCAATATCCTAAAGGGGTCAGTAGCTGTGCTGTAAAATGTTTAGGTTCCAGAGTCAAAAAAGGTTGCAAGCAGTATTCTAGATCCCCTCCTTTGTAGAAAATCCTCCAGAAATTGAATCTTTTTAAAAGCTAACCAGTGTTATCTGGTAATATGAAAAATACATTCAGAAAAGAGAATCAAGCCATTTCTGGAAAAAGAAATAAAAGTTCCTTAGGAAACACGCTTCAAATTATGGACTTCTAATGTTTTGAAAATTAGGTAGTATTAAAGATATTAAACTAGAAGAAGATAGTAAAATACTGCAATAGAAGCTACATTTTCATCATCCTTTCAGGAAGTGGTTTCTCTTGGTATTTGAATTGCAAAGAGAGCTATTTACCATTACAGAGAGCGTTTAAACCAGGAGCTCTGTTGAGAATTTTAGCCTGGGTCGTTAGCAAATAAATAGGACCTTGCTGGGACTTTTCCGCAGAGGAAGAATGCGGGTGAGCGATGTCCCTCTTTGGCATTGGCGCGTTTCTTTACAAAGAAAGTATGCAAGATGTTTACAGTGGAAATAACAACTACAGTCAGTTTCCTTACTCAGAAATTTCTGCCTTCCTACCCTATCCATACTGGAGGGTCATTCCATATTTTCCCTGCCTTCCGCGTGAAGCCCCACAGCTATGCGCAGACCTGGGCACACGCAGGGGCAGCGAGTCAGCCTGTCGCCTGGAGGCTGCCCAGCGTTCCCAGACCCTGCGGGGCAGCCACCGGCACTCACCTGGGAGCGGGCTCCGAGCCTGCGGGCTGCCTGCCCCGCTACCACCGAGGGCTGCCCGGCATCCCCAGAGCAGCCGGCATTCCTGCGCAGGGCAGGGCAGGGCAGGGCAGCCGGGCGGGGAAAGGCTCGTTTCCACCGGGGTTTTTCCTCGGAGGTTGGGGGCCCGCTGCTGCCTCCAGTCTCCGGGGCTGCGGCGGGAGCCGCCGCCTCAGTGCCCGCACCCCCGGGCCGCCCCGCGCTCCGCTCCGCCCCGCCGCCGCCCGGCTCCCGCGCCCCGCTCCGGCGCTGTCCGCTCCCGGTGCTGAAGCCGCCCCCGCGCACCCGCCGGAGGACCCCTCGTCCCGCACCCCCGTTTCTCCCCGGCGGGAGTCGGTGGGATTCGGGGGAGGAAACTTTGCCCCCCGCCCCCCAGCAGGCGAGGCAGAAAGGGAAGCGCTGCGGGAAATCGCGGGCAGCGACAGGAGCTGTAGTGGAAACAGGTTGTTGGGATCTCGTCGTCGTGGGAGGAAGGGGCGGCTCTGATTGCCAGCTAGCCAAATCTGGGCTCTGGGAAATGGAGACGGAGCCGCAGCTTTCCCACCCAGCGATGTGCTGAAAGAAATGGAGAGCGAATTACCACAGGAGAGCTTTGCTCCGAAATCGCCTCTTCCCAGGAAGGGAATACACTCCCTGAGCTCTTGAAGTTGTAGCGGTTGCTAGCTTAGCTTGGGGTTAACCTCAGCAAGTTTCATCTGCGTGAGTTCCTGGTTTCAGTGGTCAGGCAGGTGATTTTTTTCTTTTGGCTCCTCTACTTGTGCGTGAATATTGAATACCAAAAAGTCTGCTTGAGAGCTGGGAGAGCTTGAGAAAAGCCACGGTGGAGAGTTGTGGTGTTTTGGATATATTTGACACAAAGTACTGCCACCTCTGCTCGAGACAGTCGTATGGCTTGAAGGTAAGAGATACTTGTTGGTGCTTTTCTTCAAGAAATACAAATGTTGTGAATATCCCGGAAAGGGTATAGAGACAATAGTATCTGCTGTAGTCACTGCTGCCTGGCAATGGAAATAAAGACAGTAGAAAAAGAAAATATTTGTCAGTATACCAAATGATCCATTGAGCTGTTCCCTTCTGAAATGGAGTAGGTGAAAGCGAGTTTTCAAATTCAAAAATGCAGACTGTCTTAATTTTTTCTTCTAAAACGCTAACTGCAAACCCATAAACAATTGTTATTAAATGCTAAAGAGGCATTTAGAGTTGCTAAGAAGCTGGGATCATTTTTAGAAGTTTGATGCTTAACATTGCTCTCACATAGACACAATGGAAATAGATTGACAAGGAAAACTGTAGGAGGAGGATGCGTAGATAGAATATAATGTAGGTACATTCCATTTCCCCAAAGACTGAGATTGTTCTGTCAAACTGTTTGAGGGAAAACACTATTTTTTCTCTTATAACACTAATTTTTTTTTACATATGGCAAAACTTGTGTCCCTTAAAATTTCTTTCTCAGCACCAGTCTTGATGTTGAACAATCTTTCCCAGTGAAGGACGGGAGATCTGTCACCCTTTCCTGAAGAAGCCCTGGAAGGAAATCTTTCAGAAATACTCCTCTGAAGGTTGCGAGTAGATTTTGTGCAAGATTTACAGTAACCTTTGTGGCATGAAGGAAGTCTGAATTGTTCCTCTTTGTACCTTAATTTTTTTCCATTGCCCTTCAGTTATAAGTTTCATCTGGATTTTTGAAACCAGTGGTACCCTGGGATTTAGGGCAGGGAAGCAGACTCTAGGATTGCATTGGGTCTTATTCAGTGCTGAAGTATTTTTGTGCAAAGTTGTTGACTGTAGGTGGTTTCTACACAGATAACACATCCTCACATGTTAATTCTCACGTCTCTCTCAGCCTGACTGTCTCACATGCAAAGCATGGAGCTATAGAGCTAACAGCATGTGGAGCACGAATCACTGCTCTTCAAGTAGAGTTCAAAGTCAAAAAGAAAAATAGCTTTATTGTTTTACAAATAACAAGCCTCAAGATTATAATATAACTGGTCAAATAGGTTACACACGCAATTCACTGCAAAATAGTGTGGGTTATATTTCCTACATGTTCAGTGTTTCATGTAATTATTCTTCTTTAACCACAAAATGGGCTTAAAAACTCATAATCCTGTGCTTATGGGTTTTTATTTCTTTCAAAGTAAAAGCCCGTGAATTGCTTGTAGCAATACAGAAGAAACATTCTACTGACAATATTGCTAACTCTATCAAAGAAGTGTAAAGAGCACTGTCTCTGTAGTTTTGCTTTGGGGTTTTTTCCATTTAACTTCTTTTTCATCCTACACAAATTCTGTTACATTAGAACCTTTATTCCTTACTTCCCATACTTCTGAACAGAGTTTTTGTAAAAGTACTTTCCACTGATTTATGTACCGTGTGATTATCTTTTGCCTACATAGACAGCGTATGGCGTTACAGGCAAATACGATACAGAAAGAAAGAGAAGGGCAGACTTCAAATCTCCTGACCATTTGAAATGGTAACGTCAGGAGGAATAACTCTATGTCAGGAGATTTACAAAGATGTAACTTTGGGCCTTGCCTTTTCAGTTAATATTCCTAAAGATAGCTATAAAGCAGTTATCTGACATGCATTAAGTGAATTGCCTTGCATGATGCGTCACATATCACAAAACACCACCCAAATGCATAAATCCGTTGTGCAAAATCTGCCATGCTGTTACGTTTGCATATAAATTCCATGGGCGCACGTGCATGGAGATTGCATGTGTGTAAAAAAGAGCCTCAACTTGGTACACTGTAGCATTTATAAAGCAAAGGTGCATGTTTTGGACTTTAGAGAGAAGCAAGTGAACCCTCGAAAGCCAGGTGAAGCTGGGTTAGTTATTAATATAGTTATTATAGGTTATCTTGTAGCTAACAGATCTTAGCCAGGACCAAACAGGTTCCTTTTTGCTTTACATTTTACTTCTGTGTTATTTTCACGTTCTGCATGAAAGGCTAGGTCATGATTTAGATCAGATAAGTGGTCACAGAGCATCCATCACACCCATACTGCTCCCACACCCCAATCCCAAATCATCACAAAGCCCACTGAAGTGAGTAGGTTACATCCACATAAATCTGCAAAGCAGAGATGATTTATATATGTGCACTCCTCTCATGAGGGAATCACAGCTTGACATACACTCACTCTGCATGCAGTGCTTGTATGCAAGGCAGCAAGCACAAAGATTGCACTTTAATCTTTTCCAGCTTTGCTGAAGTATAAGACACCCGCCTGGGAAAAATACTCAGCTTTTCCTTTAATGGCACTTCATCATTGGTTCAACGTATTCTTCTTCATACTCCCTCAGGCTAGCAGACTTGGGCTATTACTACCGTTAGCAAAGGCTCAAGGCACTGGTCAGTTGACAGCACAAGTTACAAACACGCTGGTAAGTGCAACTGGAACAGAACAGCAGTGTTCTGCAGCTAGGTTGAAAGGCCTGAACAATGGCACAGACCGGTGAGGACCTGTGACTAAGATGTGCCCCCTCAATGAAATAGAAAGGCCTAGCTCATAAAGTATGATTTCCTGTGTGTTCTTCTAAAATCCATCCTTTGTATTAAATCAGCAAATCTCCACCCTCCCATCCTCTGTTTACTTAAACATTGGAATTCAAATTTGAGCTTATAATACTTACATTTTGATGCATCTCAAAATGCCACAGAGTTGCTCTTTCCACGGCACAACTTACTCTCAGAAAGTATCATTACCTGGTATGCCTCTGTGTTCATCGCTGGATACAAAAAAGAAATTCACATGGCATCGCCATATTTTAAAAACCCTTACTACCCAATGGGTCATTTTAATCCTACTGGACAGATACGGGTCTACGCTATGTAACAGCCAAATTGCCCTTGTGACTGTAAAAACCTTGAGGACCAGGTATGAACTGACTTACCCCTAGGCTTTCTCATCCTTGGCACCCAAGGTATTATATGGAATTATCTTCTGACGCTACCTCTGAAACTGCAGGGAATATTGGGATGGAAACAAAAATCAAGTTTCCTGCAGAAGAAAGCAGAATTTTACGTTACTTGGAAAACTTTGGACATTGTTATTTCTGTCATGTGAAAGAAGCCACGGAACAAGCTTCTAAGCCCTATGCTCTATATTTCTACAAAGCATTCGCTTTCTTAACACCCTTGTGCTAGACATACCCTTTTACTCACTAGCAATATTCTTTAACGAGTAGTACATACAAATTCTCTAAAACAACAAAGAACTTTGAAAAATGCTTAACTTCAAATGCACGAGTATTTGTAGCCCTTCAGATGTGAATAAGAGGGATTTGACTCATGAACCTTATAATACTTTCATAATAACTGCTTTTCAATTTCACCCTCTCTGCACAAATTTCTTCTGAACACTTAGGAAATCTGGAAATGAGTGTTTGCTTTCTCACATGCACGTAGCTGACATTTCAATGCCAGGAGATATAGGGCAGGGAGTATGTTCACATAACATGTAATTTAGCTGTAAAGCTTCTTGCCACGGGATATCTGGATGCTATACGTTCCTAAATGTTGTTGACCTAGGTTTCAAGGGGACACTAGGCAATTTCAATTCTAAAGGAAAGAAGTCCCCTGATCGTTAATAAGTGCACAGAAACCACACTGGCTCAGTATATAGCTGAGATGCAAACAGTTGGATGATGAGAGAGTACTTGCAAAAATGTCATATACACTCGCTCTGTTCTTGCACTCTCGCCCAGGCAATAGCTTTTGGATACCATTGGAGAAAAGATACTGGACTGGTTGAACTTTGTCTGACCTCTCAGGGTTATTTTTTTAAGGCTACAGGAGAAAACGCAGTCAGCTAAACATTAAAACATATTAAGGTTTGGAATATAGGGAGGAAAGATTTCAAAAGATTTGTTTGGGATCTAACTTCATTGTATTTTACAAATAAAAACTTTCAGTAACTATATTTGCTTTGGCTAACTCTTTAGGAGCACGCGAGACCGATCAATTTGTGCCAGGGTGCTGCTAACTAGATTCTTTGGGAAAGAGGGAGGCAATTGTTTAAGTCCTGTCAAATGCATCATTCCTTGTGCTGTTACAAAACCAACCTATATTCAATCTAAAATGATTGCTAATAACTATTAACTCCTCTACCAATTGTTCCGCTTCAATCATGTTTTCTCTTGCTGTCCTTCACCTGGTTATTTTTAGCATTACAGGTTTTTTAAGATGTGACTATGTGTTCAGTTGCTTCTTCTCTGTACATCCCTCCCAATTATCTTGGTGGGTATTTTTCTGTCAGCCCCCTGGAACGGGTTTATTTCTGGTTTACTCTTCCCTCTTGGTTTCCATGTGGTTATGTGGGAGGCTGCACATTCTTTATCAAAGCGGAGAGCCATGATTAGTCCATTCAGAAAATGTAAATGCAGCCTTATGTGTTATGTAGCACTGGAGAAAAGAAGATAGGCTGTAAGGAGCAATAAAAGCAGTCAATAATAGAACACAGTATTAAGCCCCGTAGGTAGGCCTGGATGATCACAGTGACGTCCACGCTTCACATTTCTAATGGAGCTAAATAAACATACTGAACCTGTGTACTGCTGTCTGGGGAAAGCTAATCAGAGCGCAATCCAGTCCTGCTGAACTAAGTGAAATCCACTGCAATTGTGCAGCCTTTGCTGTTAACATTAATTTTGATTTGTTTCTTCCTTTCTGTATGTGTTCCATTATTTATCCCAAATTTCAGGCTCTGTACCCTCAGCTGTATGTCCCAGGAGCTGGAAAAACACTTATTAGTTGATAAACACATGTATTTGATTTTGCTCACCGCTTCAGGTTGCCAACTGCTAACATTGGGGATCTATCAGCAAAATCAACACTATTGAGAATGCACTGCGCAATTTGCAGCTTTATAGAAAAATGAACTCTTCACCAACATCTCAGGTTTTTGAATCATGCTCCCCTGAATGCGGCAGCTGAGATAGCGTATCAGAAAAGTTAAATTTACTACCTAATATATTACACCTTGCAAATTACTTGTCTAAACCGAATCCTCACCCCAAACACTATTTAGATATCTCAGGCAATTTGGACTTTTAGCAAATGAAGGTGCTGTCTGTAACAAGCACTCTTCTGACCTCCACTTACCTCTGTATCTGTGTATTTCAAGCTTTTACATATTTGTATGACAGTCCAGGAAAATGTGATTATCTATGGGATTACTGAAGTCTGAAGCTGGATTTCTAACCTTTTTATCTGTTTTCTCTGGTGACCACTCCAGGCAAGAATACCTTTGAGTTACGTGCTTGGGAATCTAGCGCTCTCCCACATCAGAGAGACCAAGGTGCCTCCAGCCAGCTTTCTTTCCTTTAGACATTTACACACAGATTCAGGAGTCAAATTTTAGTCACCCATGCTTGAAAATATACGGTTATAAAGATCTTATTAATTTAAAAAGCATTAAAAATAGAAACACCACCCCACCCCCTGTATATATCATTAAACAGCAAGAATCACCCTGGCCCCAGCACATGAATCATTTATTGTCCCTGTGAGCTTATGGATGCTTTAAAAATGTGTTTGTCATTGTACAGGAATGCTTTAGCCCACCATCACTCTGAGTGAACGGGCTAGGCACATGTAAGATCCTTATTTGCACTTTTTTAATGGCAAACCGACAGTAAGAGTTAGAGGGTTTTAGTTATCTTACCAACTAGGGAATCAAAAAGTCAACATCAGAATCTCCATGCTAGTAAACATTCCTACATGTCCTTATTATTGGTGTGTTTTAATTTGTAAAGCATATATCTCAAGTTGGTCGTGATCCATGACTGGAGATTCTAAACCTTTGCCAGTGTAACAGGAGGTTATTAAAGCATTACAGTTATTATTATTATTTTACAACTGCACACAAAGATACCAGTGAACTTTAGGTTGCCCCTGGCCTTTCCTCTCCAGAAATCAAGACAAAAAGAGCAGTCTTTTCCTCAAATTTTGCAATTGGTTGTAAAGTAGGCTTTAGTATTTTCAAGGATAGCACTGGCGCAACTACTAGAGATAGAGTTGCCAGGTGGAAGGGATCCCTGGGTATGGATCCGGTTCCAGACTGAAGACAAGGGCTGAGAGTAAATATCAGCACATTTGGTCACATGCAGTTTCCATCCACATCGCTGGCTGTTAGCCTGGCTCTAGCTCAGTGTCCACACTGCACTTTGAAGAAGCTGAGCTTAGGTGATCTATTAATAACTACAGGGCTTCCTTCCTATCTGTTACTGAGTGCTGGGCATTGGAGTTCTGCCGATAGATATTTCTGAGCAGGGATATACAGGCATGTATATTGCAAGGCAGGGGTACTCTCAGGGGCTCCCCTGGGAGCTGGGCCAGGCCCCCCAAGACACAAGACTGGGTGTTGAACTAGCAGCACGTAGCTCACTGGCTTAAATAAAGTAGCGTCAACTTTACACAACTGTGTATTGCTAAAGTTTGCATATTTCAGGCACACACAGGCAGCGCTCTTTTAAAACATCTTATTCTGATACCCCCAATCACAGCATGGGTTCCAAAAAGCTATAGGAACTAGGGCTAGCTGAAAACTTCATGGCCAAAACTATTTCCATTGGAAGTTAATTGAATCAGTATTTTGCAGAAAGTCACTGCTTTACTCATAAGTTTTCTTTCTTTCTTTTCCACCCCCATACAAGTTCAATGATTTCTTAACTAACGTTTGGTTTAGCTGCAAAAGTTCTGGCTTCAGAGCTTCTGACAGAGTTCAACGTTCCTAGAGGAGAGATCATTTCTGTCGCTGGCATTTTACCATTCCATTGTTCCACACCACCAGTAAAGTCCAAATAGTCTTTCTAGAGTACAAGCGTATGCATTTCCTTTGAAAGACATTTTACTAATAACGGGAGAAATGCATACAATGACGATGTCCAGTTATTCATTATGTAGGAGGATGTTTGTGTACATATGATGTCTATTTCTTTGCAGTTTCCTTTGTCATCTTTTCCAAGTGTTATTTTTGTTTATCTGTAGATTTTTTTTTTTCTCAGTGGGAAGGAAGAATCAAATAGGAAATTACAACAGTAACAGAAAATGACAAAAAGGGATAATAATAAGGTTAAGATCCTTTGGGGCTACATATTGCAATTCAGTTTACCATTGAATTTCTCATTCAGAAGGCCTCAGAATCATACCCACAAAACCTTAGCATAAGAGACATTGTTGTAGGGACAATAAACATTCTTTAGGAAAGGAATGAAAAAAAGAAAACCAACATGCAAAGGAAATGTTAAAGTAAAGCAATTACTAAATATGTGCAGGAGATAGTTTAATAACTCGGACATTTCCATCAGCATTCAGTGTTTGCCACAAAGATATCATTCTGGAGACATCCTTAACGTGTGAGGTGTGACAGCACCTTAACCACTAAGAATATGTCTGATTCTGGTGTGGGTGAGAAATTAAAATTGTAGGCAAAACCAGCGACCCATGATTACAGAGCAAATCACATCACTTACAGATGGTGATTTTTTTTTTTCTTGGAGAGAACCACAGGCTCAAGAAGGAGACCTGTGTCTGCGGGATGAGCATCTCTCCTCTGCACTGCTACAATCCACTTCTTTTAGGAAGACAAAGGCCAGTGCCTGCTGGAGGTTTTTCCTGGACTTCTGTGCTTGTTTCACCTTCAGCAAGTAGGGCACGTGTGTTAAGATCACGCGCATTTTGCTTTCGGTCTTCTGCACCCCCTTATTTGTATTGCTGATGAATTAAACAGACACTGAAGATAGCACTGGATTTAGTCCTGCCTCAGCTTTCACAATAACTTGTACCTAGCACTCCATAATTAAAAACATTAGTGGCTCCTTGTAATGTTTCATCTGAAAGAGTATCTGCTCCCCGCCAAATAGGGTGAAAATATTCATGACTTTCTGGAGCTCGGTTAATGACTTTGTGGACAAGAGAAATATGGAAACAATATGGAATTCATAACTAGAGCAGGTCCAGATTACTGGTTTTATGAATTGGGTTCATTATGGATGCTGTATGCAATGTCTGCGCTTAAAAGCTTCAGCTAAAACAAAGTATTCACTGTTATTAGGTGCCAGATGTGCCCACCGCAGGAAATGGGCCCTGCCAGACAGAGATTGTACTTCTTTACAGCTTTGACAGTTGCAAGCTTTTTTTTGACTGTACCTGACAGCTGAGCCCAGATAAATTCTACTGGAGGAGCTGTCGGTGCAAACAATATCCACAGATGCTGTGTTCACCCCTTCCACTTGTAGCCTCAGACAGTAGATCTGGAGGGCTACGGGGCTGCAGGACCAGGGTGCTGGGGCAAATCAATTCTGCCAGCAAGCCAGGCATCGCTGGTGTGGGAAACCGCTCGGTGTTTGCACAGAGCGGAGCAGGAGCCCTTCCCAAGGGGCCTGAGTACTGCTGCAACAGAAAGAACAACAGTAACATGTTAACAATGTTAACAGTATGTTAACAGTTATGTTAACAGTAACAGTAACATGTTAACAGTAACAAAGCCCTCAACTGAGCAAGGGGTACTCTGGCAACAGGCTAGAGACCTGGGAGACCGGCCTATTCTTAGGCTGTAACCCACACATGTGCTGTAGTTAGACTTCAGAATGCTAATGAGCTTGCCTGAATTTTAATGAAGGCCTATGGGACAAGTTCAGTTCAGTGCCTTCTGCCTAGTGAAAACAAACAGGACAGCTAAAGTCTTAAACCACTTTTCTAACATCTTAGCTCAGGATAAGGCAAAATAGCCACGCGTTCACCTGGAAAACAAGTTGTATCACACACGATGAAAGCAAAACACCTACTTACCTGTGGGTTGAATCACCCATACAGATTGCCTGAGGTCTTTGAAGAGACGCAAGTGGGGTATCTTCTGCTTCCACTGCCAAATTTCACAAGACATGGGAGAACTTAATACATAGCGGGAGACCCCTCTGCTCTTAGGCACCAGTCAAACAGCTCCAAAGGCCAGGCAGAGAAAAATATACCCCCCAAAGGCATAGACAACAAACTTCCCCGACCCTGCAGTGTACCTAGATGAGCATCTTTCTTCAAGAAACCAGGATAAAACCATTGAAATCTCTTAGCTGGTGAAGGGCACAAAAAGTAGCAACCAAAACCAGATGGGCTATACAGAATGTTGAGGAGCTTCAACAAGTAAAAGCAAGTAAGAACAAACACTCAAGTTCTTTAGACGTGCTTGAAAATCCTGCCCACAAACACTGGCAAGATGAAGGCCAGTTTCTCTTCCTCCCCTCCATCTCCATGAGAGGCACATCAGGGCACAGCTCTGAAGCAAGCTGAGCACGGGGTGCTGAGAGCGCAGATGCTGGATTGCTACAGCAGGAGCACAAGGGAGTGCTTGACTCTCGCGATCCCAATGAGGGATTTGATGGTGAGTCAGGCAGGGGCAACATCAACATCGTATAGGTTTATCTGATCTCATGTGACACTTCTTGTCACATTGCATCTTTCATTAGCTCAGCCAAAAGGCTAGGGGGAAAGGATGCCCGGCTCCATTCTAGTCTGCTTCCCTGCTGTACGTTCACAGGGGAGTGGCTGTCCTCAGGTGCCCCAGGGAAAAGAGGGGTGTGAGTGAGGAGTCACTGCACCATCATCACAGGAGGACATGCCTGCAAATTTCCCCAGCCTCTGAAACGTGAATGACAACGGGAAATGGGTCCCACCAGGGGTCCCAATGGCAAGTGGATAACTCTCTGCAAGCTCACTCTCTGTAAAATATATATTCTGCTTTTTTTTTTTTTTTTTTTTTAATTGGTTCCCTGGCATTCTCAGGTGAGTTTTATTTGAAACGTTGCATGTGGCTCGCTCTCTCACATGCCTACTTGAGTTCCAAATGCATATGCTACCTCTGCTACACAAGCTGAGGGCCAAATCCATTTGAAACCATGACAAAACTCCCATCGGGAAGAAAAATCATTCCTAGGAGTAATAATTCTTCCAAGAACGTGAACTTTTGTATCACAACAAGTAACAGTGAAAAAGATCTGTTGCATAGTGAATTTCTGCCTCTGTGGGGAGACTACACTGAACAAAGAGGGGACACAATGATGCAGCAGCATTAGAATGGAAAGACAAACTGGAGAGGAGATATATATTGCATATCTAAAAGGTGATGAACCATTTTGCATATCTAGGAGACATTCAAGAAGGCTAGATCAGGAAGTTCAGACAAACACTTGTCATGGAATGGCCATGGTGCCGAGCAGGAACCACAGGACTCTCCAAGTCCTTTCCAGCACTATGGCCACGATAACAGACGCTGATTTACAGAAGCTGATGATCCAGCCCAATTCCCCCACTCTGTGGGGGGAGATGTAAAAGGATAGGTCCAGAACTAGAGGTGTTCTTCTACTCACATTTTGCTTGCAAAGATGAGAGAGGTGGGTGTTGAAAGTCAGGATTTAAGCTGAACAGTGGAGCTGATTTGGGTCAGGGATTAAATGATTAAAGATCCTTAGGATTTGAAATTTGAGGAGTGCTGGCTGATCTGTATAGGAGGAATGCATAGAGCCTCCTCGCCTCCCCTCTGCTG
This sequence comes from Chroicocephalus ridibundus, assembly GCF_963924245.1. Taxonomy (NCBI): domain Eukaryota; kingdom Metazoa; phylum Chordata; class Aves; order Charadriiformes; family Laridae; genus Chroicocephalus; species Chroicocephalus ridibundus. Next base: position 1,533,548 of record NC_086301.1, read on the forward strand.
ATTGTGGCCTGTATTTGCACTCATTCGCCAAGAGGGACAGGACAGTAATTCATCTGATGCTTTCCTGAAGTTTCAAATACAGGGAAAGTGGCACTTAGAGCAAGAAGGAGTCACATGAATGCTGTGCTGATTGACACATCTTCATCAAATCTTCTACAAAGAATCTATTAAAAGGGACTTCGTGGCAAATATTAGTCATATATGGTTTGGGGCAAACACCCACAAAACCTGAAAAAGAGGGAAGGGAAGGGAAGGGGGAAGGGAAGGGGGAAGGGAAGGGGGAAGGGAAGGGGGAAGGGAAGGGGGAAGGGAAGGGGGAAGGGAAGGGGGAAGGGAAGGGGGAAGGGAAGGGGGAAGGGAACTCTCCTCTGGAATTCACTTCTTTTGGCAAACATTTTTGCAAACAAGCTTAGTGGCAATGAAAAGAGCAGGTGTTAAATGAATGTTAGATGACATAAGTGGAAGGCAAATATTTGATCTCCTCAATCTGAATTATTATTATTTACTTTTAATAAAGTCTGGCTGAAAGACTCTGAGCTAAAATATCTTTGTGCTAGGGGCTTCATAAACACAGAAAGCCTGACTGGAGGGAAAAAAAAAGGTTTATTCAACTAAGGAATTAACATAATCTATTTCTGCAATCAAATTAAGTTATACTCTTCAAATGCCAAGCACCAAAATGTACAGTGAACGTTAAACAAAATAAACCAAATAATTTAAAAAAAATCCTTAAACGTTAGCCACATTTTAACCAGTACTTCAAGGTAAACATTTTGTTTAAATTTCAACTGCCTCTGTACGTAACTACTGGGGATGGGGAGCGAAGAGAATTCCTGAAAAATAATACAAGTAGCTCTAGTACTGATTAAGGGTTATTTGCAGACATTGGTGGATGATTTCAAGCACATAACAAATTCTAAAAGAAGATAGATCACCAGTATCATAAGACTGGGAATTTATTAGATTAGTCAGAGATCTAGTCAGAGAGCTTTGGCATTAGGATACATATAAAACAATTAAGAAAAAAAAGGGCTTTTGTACAGAAGAGGATGTTAGGTCTATAGCAATGCAGGACTTAATGAGAACCAATGTCTTTCTAGTCAGAAGACCTGTCTCTGACAGCCACCATCTCCATGTGAGAACGCAGGAGCGAAGTGATATGCAATACCTACGCTATTAATTCACAACCTTATCTGCAGCTGTTACAGATTTCATTAGATCCTGCAGCGCAAGATCTGATTGTTTCCACAATTTGTTTTCAAACGAGCCTAACATAGACTTTGGAATGGGTTTTTGTTTTTTAAGAAATAAATTCTTTACCTTTAAACACTGAAAATTGAGATCTGTGTAATGTTTCTGGTTGGCTGTCCAAAATTGAAAGCACATACAGTCAGAAATGATTTAAAAAAGTTCTTGTCTGCCCATCCTTTCCACCAAGCTGAGAACTGTTCAAGTGGGCTGCATTTGAGGTAGCTTCAGCTTGCAAAATGCTTCATCTGCCAAATGCTCAAAAGATTAAAGCTTGCCCTGTACCCACATATTCTTGAAGAGCAATAGGAATCAATGGCTCTACTCCAGCAGCCTGCCAGGCAGGAGTCAAATCTCTCTTCTGAATTACAGGTGGGTAGAGGGAGTGATGGGGTTTTCTGGAAGGAGATTATTGCCAGAGAAAACTATTTATACCTACCATTCAGGAAGGAAAACTAGTCCATCACGATGTAAACTGCCCTTCTACATTTAAGACGACTGTCTGTGCATTTGTCGAGTCTCCTTTGAGGAGGGCTAGCAGTGAGACCACATGCTCTGACAGCTGCTGCCATTTAAGATCCCATGCTAGAAGTCTTGGAAACCTGATTTTAAGGGGAAATGGTTCTGGGCTTTCTAAAATTGTTTGCAAAATATATTCCAAACTTGGGTAATTAAAATGTTTGAAGTTAGATCTTTTCAAAGAAAAGGGCATAATTTAACTACAATTTCAGAGTAAACAGTTATTGTATATTTTTTATTTTTTTCTCATTTTGATGTGAGACGTTTGAACAGGTTTGAAATCCTGATAGATCCTAAAAAGGTCATTTATGAAAAAACCCAAACAAACAGACAAACAAAACCACAAAAAAACCCCAACCCGCTACAACTTTTCCTTGCAAAAGTTATTAGTTTTGACTGTTTAACATATTAGAATGAGAAAACGTTACGACCAGAAAATTCCAAGTAATTTCTGATAAAACCCTATGACAAGCTGTAGGTCTTGAATAAAGAGAAGGCCTTTTTAAAACGGAATCTGCTTTTTGTTAGCAGGAAGACATTCTAAAGCAAGTTAAGTGTGCATTTCTCCACCTCTAGGGAAGATATCACTGAATTCTTCCCTTCCATTAGGACTTGCAAAAAAACCTTGCAAGCCTCTAATTATGGGTGAGATTTCCAAAGGACGTGAAAGCAGGAGGCAGTCAATTCCCAGTGAAATTCAGCCTTAGAACATCCTTCTCCAAATGGTCCAGACTAATGTGTGCGCTGGTTTCCAATAGGGAGGGCAGTAACACACTGTTCCCTTTGTGCTCCTGCTGCCTATAGCACAGCAGTCCTGGGAAACGTTTTGCTCCATCAGCACTGTACCCAGGGATAATGGGCAAGTGTTCTGGGAAAAAGAAAAACATCTTCCCTCTCCTCCCTGCAATGCAATTTCAAACTCAGGCGAAAATTCACGACATCAGGGGGAAAGAGGGATGATTAATGCACTAATACCACATACGGAGAAGTGAGAAGTGATTTCTTGAAGCCAAAAGTTTCAGAGCATCTGCATTAAAACCTGGCGTCAGCCTTACAGTTCTTGGGTTACAAAGCTATTGCAATAAGATCATCCTGCACCAAGTCCCACAGGAAGGAAACTCTCTCTGCATTCCAGAGAGCGAAGCTCAGGCTGCTGTGCTGCTCTTCACCTCTGTCCCTGTGCTGCAGTTAGGGAGGTGATTCACATGACAGAATCAGTGCAGAGTGCTCTGAACAATGCAATTATTGAGAAGTAAAGTGCTGTGAATAGAAAATATTGTGGCATCAATGAGAACGGTTAAAGTCAGTGACTCAAAGGCCTATGTGGCAGGAGTGTATTATATCCAAAACCCATGCTAATAGCACTTCTGAGCACTTACAGGAGGAAGTGCTTAGATTAGGTGCTTTACAACACACTCCAGGGGGACATATGCACGCTTTCTAGTAGGAAGATCCAATTAGGTATTACGCAAGACCAAGTGAAATGCAGAAATGTTTCTGAATCCGAAGTGAGCAATAACTGTGGCCTTGCACTTGTATTTCAAATAACAATGGAAGCTTTTCAGGAGGCTTTTGCAAGGAGCTGATGGGAAGAACTGTTGTATTGGGTAGATACGAAGGTTGCACAGTGCTGAAGATAGAATTCAGCGCCTCCAAAAAAACCCAGCCTTGTCCGGATCTTTGTCTCTAATTTCTGTACCTCTAGGTGCAGAGGTAGCTAAGCCTACTGCTTGTGTAGTCTACTTACTACTAGAGACTGACTTACCACTAAGAAAACGCAAGGAGCGTTGAAAGTTAAGTTTGCCCAGTACTGCCTTCTGAAGAGATACAGTCAGTGCTCAAAACTGCTCCAAATGTAATTACTGCCAGGACCTCATCAGTCATGACTGTCAAATCCCTGCTGTATTTGCATGTACTACTCAGTGCCTGGGAGAGTCGGGTGTATTTAGAGCCACTAAGACTTCACTTATTATGTTCAGTGCATCAGCTGATCCTGGAGTGTCAGATGCCAGTGGCTGGGATTTTTCGTCAGCGTTAGCAGAGGCAGTAGGTACTACGGTCCTCAGGTTGAGATGGAATTTACCATCTTTTCCTAATTCCTGACCTTTCCTTGTGCTTCTCAATGTCTGCAGGCACTGTCCCCTGCGCAGAACTGGATGGGAAGAGATTCTTACTCACTGCTAGCTGTTACACACCTTCCTTGCTCTCCAGCGAGCCATGACGAGGAATTCACAGCACCAATTATAAATTCTGGGTTTACATAAAGAAAATAGTGAAATTACTCCAGAAGCTGCTTTCCTTTGCACAGAGCTCCTGAACAGGGAAACTTCAAACACGCTTTCCCCTTCCCTTTCTCTTCCACCACCTCCCTACTCCCAAAGAATATGTTATTTCCCTTGATGGGAATGCCTCAGTCACATTCTCAGCGGAGCCAAGTAAACAGCATCAAGAAGCATCTTCAGGGCAGAAGGGATGTCAGTTTGACAGCTTTCCTGTGGCCCATTGATTCCAGGATTTCAGAGGAAAATGACAATATTCAGGGAGGCACTGTACTGTGCAAATTTCACTTAGACATTGATTTCTGTGAAACAGAAATGCCTTTGGAGCAAATCTGTCTTTAAACACCTTTCTCACACAGTCCTAGGCTAGACTTTCAGTAACCTGGTGGGTACGTCTGGGTAGCAGCAATTAGAAGGAAACGGGTGATCTGGCAAGAACTGCACGCAAGAAATACCTTGGGAAAGGGAGATAGAGACTGTTCTGAGGCTGCTGTGGAAACGGTGGATCTGCCATCAGAATATTGTCGCTGGCGGCTTTCGCTGTTGTTTTCCTGTTAGGTCTACAGAGAGTTCAGTCAGAGGCATTCTGGGAATCAGGAGTCCCAAGATTAGCAGCCCAGATTAGCTCCAAAGGTCACAGATCTTTACCAAACAGAAACCAGATGCTGCAGTGACATGCATCAAAGGGTCTGCTAGACACTGATGCTAGCTCAGGATCAGGCCTTCGAATATTTTATCCCTGAGGGTGTTTCTAAGCAGAGTAAAAACCTAAAAGTGTGTTACACCTTTGCTATTTCTGAAAGAAAAAAAAAAAAAAAAAAAAAAAGGCATTTGCACTGAATCAGAGTATCTCTAACCTAGCACAGCACTAGGAAGAGCCGAGGGCAGCCCCGGGATACTATTCAAATGCAGGCAAGCTTTAGGTATGAGTTTCCGCTGGAGCCTTTTACCTTCTGCTTTCTGGTGAGCTGTCTGGTACATCCATCTCTGCTTAATACACATTTCATGTTTCAGATCTTGCCAGAAAGACAAACAGTTTTGCTGCTGCCAGTTGTGAACATTACACATTTGCCAGGGAGATGTCATGCTTTTTTGCCACAAGTGTAATTAGATGATCAATCATGAGGAGCCAAGGAGAAATACCGGCATTGCAAACAAACATATTTTTCAGTTTGCTTTCTGAAAAGAAGGGGGAGTTAACTACAAAGGAGAGAAAAGATCTGGCTCTGCATTCACAGCATCTGTCCTGGCTCCCTTTTCCCCGTCATTTCCAGCAGGGAGTAGCAGCCAGACAGCAGATTTCCTCCAGTTGCTGGAAGACAACTGGAACGCATGGGAACCTGTTGAGAGAGGCTGTTTTCCTCTGGATGGCAGACGGCTTCCCAGTTAGGCCATGCTTGACCAGGGGCACTCAAGCAAGTTAACGTAAGGGGGATTAGCAGAGCCTCGGGTGCGGACCGGACCCGACGGCAGGGGAGAGCAGCAGAGATGCTCGGTGCGATGCAGGCATGTTGCTGCACTGCTGGCATCACACACAGGGCTGCAACCTTGCTGCTTTGTCCTGCCCTTGACCTCTCAGTAAATCCGCATCTGGATTAGCTCAGCCACACTAAAAATCTGCGTGGACTCTGTATGGGAATTAAAGTGGCTTTACTGTAGTTAATTCACAAAGGAATTTGTTCCATTTCAGGACTCTACCCACATCTGCATCCAAAGCCTCAGCTAAAACTGAGACTCTGTTCTGCCTTGTTTACAGGGATAGAGAAACTCAACAAGATCCCACAGGTCAGGGCATAGCGAGGTGCTATTTGTACTACTTTTTCTCTGCATTTATGATCCCTTCCCTTTGCCTCCATACGAAAATGCAGGTCCCTGGTCAAACACAGTAAAAATCACTTTATTTTCTAGTCACCTTTTAAAGCAGTTCTTTCTTCTCTACTGAGAAACCGTCAGCAGTAAAATAATAAGTGCTATTAAAGCAGTACTGAAAACTCACAAGACACTCTAATGGCCACCATAATGCTTCCAAGTGATGCCAGTTCTGTGGCTGGAGAAGTTAAGATTATTTTTAGGACTGAAAACTCAAACTCTCAAAAGTTAGGAATTAACAGAGTTGTCCATGTAGTTGTAGTTTTGTACCAGTACCATATGGATATGTACCAGATACAGACTTTAATTGCAAGATCACAAATTACATAGTCTTTTTGTTTCCCTATTTCATGCAAAACATTTGGAACTTCTTTTGTGTTTCATTTTCACAAATTAAAACTTTTTTTTAAATAGAAACACCAAACCCTTTTCATTTTTACAATGTTCAAATGTAATCTTTTAACTTTCCTCATGATGATCAACTGCATGAAAAGACAAAAATTATTGCTGTAAAAGCAGGTCTACTGAAAGAAAAAAAAAAAACCTTGCAGAAGCTGCAGAAGGGAACAGAAGAGGATTTTTGCTCGCTTTATCCAGGGCCTTCTATATCCACCCTAACCCCCATCAAGTAAACGCCCAATAGATGGACATGAGAGATTTGCTGTATATAGTTCTTCCAACTCCACCACTGAGTTGCAATGGCCTGTAAAATGAGCAGGGCTACATTTCCCGTGTACATCCCTCACCCCTGTCTCTAGCTTTTTCCCCGTGAAGCACAATTCTGTTTTGTGAACTGCAGTCAGAGCTCAGAAGGAGCCAGAACAGGACCAAGGGGCTGATCCTGCAGATATCAAATCATTCCACTCCTTTTATTCTTTTAAGATATTTTTCCATGTTCCTGCTTTTTTTTTCCATCCTGCATTTTATGCATGTTTCTGCCTTCTCTAGAGAGTTTTGCATTATCAAAGGGCATCAGGAGAAAAGAAAAAACGGTTGCTGCATTTAGCATTGATTTTCCCCCTTCACTCTGAGTCACATAAGCTAACATTTAATTAATTTCTGACACTTTGACAGTTTCTAAGAAGACATTTGTAGAGCTATCAAGTGCTGCTGATAGCACTGTCAGACAGACACTTTTTGAATTATCAGCTATTAAGGACCCATATGCAACAAATTTCCAAGGATTATTATACAAATTGTTCTTTGAATGAGAAAAGCACACAAAAGCTCAGTGAAACATAAAGAAACCATTGTTCCCGGGTGAATTTGATATTTGCAAATGTTTTGCTATTTTGATCACTTACATGGTTTAATAAATTGAATTCACTTTTTCTTTTATTAAGAAAATTAAATGCCCTGGTTTAGGATGTCTGAGAACATGGCCAGGTTTTCAAATCGCAGTGGTCTTTATGGAGATACAGCTTGAGAAACACGGAATACTTGCTTTTAGGAAGTGCTGAGCAGTGAATGAGGCCCTTTCAAAACCTCTCAAACCAGAAACCTCAAAATCAAAGTAGCCAAAATCTCCAGTTGCTTTTACGCAACTCTTGCCTTTACTCTTTGATCATGGTCTCTGATATGTCACCATTTCTTGATGTAATGACTACTTCAGGCCCAGGTACAGACCTCGATACTTTGCTTTTAAACACACAAGCAATCCTGGCAAGGGGCTGAAATGATCGATGTGGATTATACCATTTCAGAGACCCTCCGCAGCTGTGGGTGCAGTTCGGGTATGACAACTCTGTTTTTGCTGGCCTCACCACACTCATTTACCAGCTGACAAAGCAGCTCCGTTTCAACAAATGGGACAGAGCTGTTTCACCTCACTCAGTGGCACAGCTATGATTTGAAGTTAGCATTTGTCTGCCTCTGCTGTACACCAGAGTCCTGCTGTTATTATCAGACTACTCCACTTGCTCATCCTTGGAGCATCTGGCATTAATGGTTCTGGTGAGCTCAGGGGACCTATCAGCTCACACAGTGAAAATCAGCTCAGTGCTCCCCTCCCCGTGGCCTTTGTGGCTCTCTGAAAGGCAGACTCAGGTGCACGCCAGTCAGATCTGAGCATGTCCAGTTCTGCCTGTACTGCCGGCTCAGTTATGCAGAGAACAGGGATGATCTGCACACTGAGGCAATACTCATATTTTAGTCCCTACTCCTTCAGCAAACACACATTGTGTGGCAATTCTTTCTTTTTTGAAGTGTGTAGAAACTCCAGCAGGACCCAGACATGGTGTGGAAATACCCAGATGATGATGCCAACCGTCACAAGCACCCACTGCACAAATCCTGCCCTGGGAGCTCTTTAGTGAGCCCAACCTAAGCAAGACCGCACAGCCAGGAAAGTCCTTCCAGTATGCCAGAGCCTGAGGCCAAATAAACTACAGTCTCATTGCAAATATAAAATTTGTTTTTCATACGCTGGCACCAGACAAAAACCCCAATACAGACAACCTGCTGACAAGGCCTGCATGATGCAGCTTAACTTTTAGCCAGTTTCTTACAATGTGGACATATGTGCAGTTGGATGCCAATGATCTAGGGGTATGCAGTCCTGATACCACTGCTTTGCATCACCTGTTGCCATAAAATCCATATAACCTCATGGACATTCATGCACCTTCAATAGCCTGCACCATATAGAAATATGACCTAAGAGATATCAGTTCTGCTGTAGTCTATCATCAGAGCAGAAACCATAACCTTCCCTTCACGCACCACATCCCAAGCGTTAGCTTTGTTTATACATCGCCCTTGGTAGAGAGTAGCTTTTTGCTGCCTGCATTTGCAGCTAATAACTCACAAACCTCTATATCCAGACAGCAACAGTTCTTTGGAATATTGTTTCCTCATCTTTGTTCAGTTCACTTTCATTCTTCTTCCTCGTCATCCATAAGAAATGCCTGTGAGCCTGGGACCCGATCCATAGCCAGTGGAAACCAAAGGAAGGCCTCTTGGAGACAGCCCCCTCACCATGTGCCGAAAACGGCCCAGCTACGGAAGCAGAGCACAGAAGCAATCCTGGGAGACAGAAAAAATCCAAAAGACTAAAAGACACTTGCAGTTGCCTTTGCTATGCCTGGATAAAACAAACACAAAAGCCTAAATAGGTTCTAGGACACTCTACAGGAAAAACCATGATTTGTTATAAGCTACCTTTGAACCTGTGCACAGCATGCGGCCATTGGCCAGGGAAGAAGTGATGGTTTGGCATGATGCCACAGATTTCCAAGGAGACCTGTCTTCCCAGTGGCAGGAGCTGCAGAGGCTGGGCTGTGGGATGGCACCCAGTCATGCCCCCACCATGTTCCATGTTCCCCTTTGCATTGCAACCTCACTGAGGGAATGGCGGAAGGCAGGCACAGACCAGCCCTGACTTCAAAACTGCTACTGTCAGCTTTCATTATCATCACAATTGGGTTCATAGGGGTTTTTTTGGTTTGGTTTTTTTTTTATTTCCCTGCTGGAGAAAAAAAAATAAGGAAAAGCAAAGGAAAAAAAAGGGGGAAAAAGGAACACAGCCCAAAGCCCCATGGAGCACATGACAAATAAACAAAGTGAGTGATGGCATATCTGCCCTGAACTATGCCCGCCTAACATGGAGCAGTTAGCAGTTAGGGATTGTCAGGGAACAGACGCAAAAGTCCCGGGCACTCTGGGTGAATCGGCTGCAACACAGAGTAGCCGATATCTTTGACCAGAGAAATCTGGTGGATGAACTGGAAATAGAAACTAACTTCTTGAATCCCTGCCTAGGTATCTGACCATCAGTTCAGCCTCCTGTCTAGGTCTTCATCGCATTTCCAGTCAATCAACCATTTGCACACAGGAAATCAGGGTAGGGGAACAGGCTCCAGAGAATCCCAAGAATGAGCTAGCACATGTGTAATTGTTTTATTGTTATTTTACATGTTGGCCTTTGACTGTCTTTTCAACATCTTTGTGTCAGGGTGGAGCTGGAACCTGGCACTTTTACGTCCATGGATCCCCTAAACCTCTCTTGGTACAACGGTGACATTGGTGACAGGAACTGGAGCAAGCCGCTCAACGAGTCCGATGCAGACCAGAAGCCTCAGTATAACTACTATGCCATGCTGCTCACCCTCCTCATCTTTGTCATCGTTTTTGGCAATGTGCTGGTGTGTATGGCTGTGTCCAGGGAAAAAGCCCTTCAGACTACCACTAATTACCTGATCGTGAGTTTGGCAGTGGCAGATCTCTTGGTAGCAACCCTGGTCATGCCTTGGGTGGTCTATCTGGAGGTAGGTGACCCAGTTTTCTTTTGCAGTACTGAATGTTTCTGGTGAATGGGGATAGAGAGAGAAGGTTTAGCAGCCTGGACATCGGCTATTTCAAGGCCTCCCGAATTTCTCGAAACAAAAGCATTTTTAATTTGCTAACAGTTGGTCGGATTTTTCCAGGAAATCGACATGATAGCAGATGACAAGCTAACTTGAAAATGCACTGTTGTTCAGAGGACTAATTTACTAAATCCAATTGCATTGAAAAGCTGGCCTTTAAATAGAGGGATCAAGAGTGAAAGGACCCCAATTTTGTTTTCAAAACTACATAGGTGAACTGTTCATTCCCAAGCATAAGAATGAGGCTGCAACAACGTCATGGGTGTCACACTAATAAACTCCATCAAAGCGTAATGAAACCCGTATTTCTGAAGGACGACAGGAGGACAGTACTAAGAAGAGCAGGCAATTGTAAAAGCAGGATGTAAATCCAAAGCTTTTATGTCACTATATACAAGAGAAACATAATTGCAGCTGAGCTACTTTTCAAATTGCTGCCGTTAGCATGTCGTTTGGTACAAAAGAGTTCTATACTTCTGCATACAGAGCCATATTTGAGTGGCGCTGTGGTTTGTGAAAGCCAAATACTCCCAAGTCTGCCACCCGTTTACTTGATGGCAAATGACTCTTGCAACAGCATGTAGCCTGAAAGAATGAAATGCATCTCTAAAGGAAAGAATAAGAGAAGCTACGCAGCCCCTCTCCCTTGGGCCCCTTTGCTGGCTTGCCCGTGTTCTTCAGTCAGCTGAGAACTGGCGTGCCGGTGGCAATCACAACCAAGAGAGAATGAATGGTGGTGAGAGAGCATAAGACTGGAACTATACTGAGTGTACAATTAATTTTCAGGCACTTGTTTATGAGAGAAAATGATAAAACAAAGAGGAGAGCAGGGGAAGAAGCCATAATCAATTATACCATTAAGTATTAACGCAAAGCAAAACAAACCCACTGACATGACATAGACTGTCAAGAAACCACAATACTAATTATCACTCTAGTTAATTATCGTTTTCATGGCACTTTAAAAACGTAAAACATTATGCATCTGCTAAAGCTTATTAACATGACCACAGCCCGGTTGCGATTGTAGGCAATGCCTCTTAGACTAGTTATGCTCTTCTATTATATTCCTCTTTTGCGACAACCCATTTTAAGCAGAGGCTTTTGCTCTGAGAAGCTCTTGCTCTCTTAGGCCCAGGTAGGAGAGTCTCTCAGACACTTCTTATTTTAACGTGAAAGAATAAAGCGCAAATCGTGTAAGATACTTTCCCCTGTCTGGGCTCCTGGGTACGTGGAGTTGGTGTGGAACCTCACCTTCCTTAATCTGCCAAGTAGGACAATCAGGCCTTTACATCTGAATTTACTTTTGCCCTTTTCACTCTTATCCACACTCTGCTAAACCTACTGCTAGCTTGAAGCAACAAAAAACATGACAAATACTTGCTGAGAGAGAAGGAGCCATTGGACTGACGTGGATTAGGCACACTGTGGTCCCTCTCTGGGTCTGCAGTCTGAAATCAAAACTGGCCAGAACCCTTTGTTCTGTAAGTATCTTCATTTATTTTTTTTAGGATTTGTGTCACAACCTCGGACAAATAGGAACGTCAAAAGGAAACCCTTTTAAAAAAATCAGCCTTCTTGCAAACAAATCTTCTACCTCCAACTTTCTGAGGTTTCTCCTACATTAATGAAAGCACTAAGAGAAAGAACTGCTGCAGTTCACAGCATCTCCCATAAATTTAAAACTATACGTTCATGAAGCTGATTTTGCAGAAGCTTATAGCTGGCTGGAAACCTTTGCCTTTGGGCAAATTCTCATCAAAGTTACTGATGTAACTGTCTCTTAAGTGCTTTTTTAATCACTGAGTATTCATCTGTCACTCAGGCTTCAATGCAGTCATTCTTTTTTCTTTATGCTGCCTATGGTTATGTATATCAGAGCAGAAATAACTGAAGAATAGATATCTTATTCATTCTATTTTCAAATGCAGTAGGACTCTATTTTTATTAGAGGGAAATATACCTTTTTCATCACATGTCAAATACAGCAGTCCTAATAATTGCTATTAAACTTAATTGGCAAAGTTCAGTTTCAATAGCAAGATATGTGAAGAGAAAAAGGCTATTGGTAACTGGAAGTGTTATCATTAGTTCTTTGTCTTTATTACAACATGTAGCATGTCAAAGACTTTTCACTCTAAATTAAATAAATTTCCTTCACCAAAAAAACAAAAGGAGGAATTTCTACGTTGATTTTTTAAACTGAAAAATGAAGGAAACTCCTGCTTCTCTACTGCTGATCTTTGCTAGCTATAATTGCAAAAGAGTGTCTAATAAAAAGCCGTAAGTACAATTAGAGGTGCTCAGGATATAAATTTAATGTATTTCATAGAATCATAGGGTTGGAAGGGACCTCTGGAGATCATCTAGTCCAACCCCCCATTTCCTTTCTAATACTTCTTTGCAATGCTTCAAGACCTGTTTAAGCTCCTACATAGTTCACTCTGAGGACACTTGCACTCCCTCATGTCATCGGAATATGAGCCCAGGTTTGTGTTTGCTGTTAGGGCTGTCCAACTCAGTACAGAGTAACAGGATGGAATTAGGAAGGACAAAAAAATCCCATCAGCCCTCAGGAAACGCTCTAAGAAATGGTTTGGATGGAGCAGAGTACTTCCTTTGCGGCCATGCCATCGTTTGACACCTTTAGACTAGACAGGAGAAAGCCCTTGAAGGCACTCAATGGCAAACAATCCTACTTGATGCAGCATGTGACTGATTACATATGACCCGATTCCAGCTGGAACTTCTGTAGACAAAATTTGAATCCCGCTTGAACCAGCCGAACTCCAGCTACAAGCAAGCGTCTGTGTCTTTGTGCAAAATCCTCCCTTTAGACCCTCTCATTAGCTGTGCATTCTCAGTGAGTTCTTTTACTGACCTTATACTCTCTCTTTACAGGTGGTCGGGGAGTGGAGGTTTAGTCGGATCCACTGTGATATCTTTGTAACCCTTGATGTTATGATGTGTACTGCCAGTATCCTCAACCTCTGTGCCATCAGCATTGACAGGTGAGGGCTCCATGGCAGCAAGTTGTATCAAACCCACAGCAGCAAGTCGCGGCCATCTTTATATGGTCTAATTTTACCTGTAACACAGAGACTTGAAAATGCTGAGAGCTAGTGGTGTTGACATCTCTTGAAGAGTGATTTAGAGGACCTAAACGAGGTCTGAGCAGGGATTCCATCAGAAGCAGACATAGAAACACTGGTCTCAAGAATGTAAATGGAATTGTCTGTATACGTCCCCATTAGTTCAGTCCTTCTGTTTATATACTTTAATAGCAAAGCGATCATCAGTGGGAAGGCAGCAGCTCAGAGAGTGTGGAAGAAAAATGCTGACCCCAGCCTCGTGCCTTCCAAAACAAGGAATGCAGACCCCTTGGAGATTCGTGAAACCTGACTTGCCCTATATTCTCTTGCTGGACCAGGCTCTCAGACACAGTAACTAGGTGTAATTTCCCACAAAGTTTGTCAGCGCTGGCAGAATAACAATAAACTGTATTTGTATGTTCACACTGCAGGTACACAGCAGTAGCAATGCCAATGCTGTATAATACCCGCTACAGCTCGAAGCGCAGGGTCACAGTCATGATTGCTGTGGTCTGGGTGCTTTCATTTGCCATCTCCTGCCCACTCCTCTTTGGCCTCAACAACACAGGTGAGTTGTGATGCCACCTGCAGCCAGCTATTGGCATCTTTCTGGCTTTAGTGGGTTCCCAGATAGTCTTCTGTTACAAGTCAGGAATAAACATGGGGATCAGGTTTTAGGTGTATTGGGATGTGTCCGTCTCTGTTTCAGGTCTCCTCTCCTAGCGTCATCCCAGACTATTTCTGTCAGCTGCTTCTGGATCCGTTTCATCTCTTGCTGTTCCAGACCAGTGTTTTAGACACATCAGAACTGAGGTTGTGTAGAAGTTTACACAGCACTCATCAATGTTACATTAACATTTGTCCACTACAAAAATCAAAACCTCTCTTACATTAAAACACATGAAAAGGAAAGTCATGGGACAAATAGCTTCACTGAGACAGGCAAGAAAGGAACCGGGAGTTCAGCCATCAGTTGCATAGGAAGACTCGATTGTATACAGCATGGGATTTGCAGGCTTCTAGTTAGAAGGCAAGCAATATCCAGGGTCTTCGGGTCGTATGTGACTCCCTGTGACCCAAGGGGAGTTTGCTGTTCTGGTACCACTTCCAGCTGACGCAGTGGTCCCCCCTAGAACCCAAAGCTCTCACTCTCTGGGTACCTCTGTGCCTTCTGAAAGAGGGAGAGAAGAGGGGGAAGCCAGACCTGGCTCCTAGCAGCAGCGACAACAAGCCTGAAACTTTTTGTCTTCCAGACGAGAATGAGTGCATCATTGCCAATCCTGCCTTTGTCGTGTATTCCTCCATCGTCTCCTTCTACGTTCCCTTCATTGTCACACTGCTGGTGTATGTGCAGATTTACATAGTGCTGCGGAAGCGCAGGAAGCGCGTCAACACCAAGCGCAGCAGCCACGGCCTGGACTCGGACACGCAAGCCCCGCTGAAGGTAACTAGACCTCTGCCTTGCTCTCAGCAGTCTCCGTCCCTTCCCCTTCCTGCTCCGCTTTGTTCCCCAAAGCACGTCCTCCTTTCCCCAAACGGCACTGGCTGGACTAGGTGAAATACTGGATCACAAAGGTGAACGCTGTGTCCTGTGCCATTTTGGAGTCCCAGTCGCACAGTGGATTATCAGGTCACTGGCTGGTGCTTCACAGGCCTCCCTGGGTCTCAGGGGATGTTTCATCAGCAGATCTGCATTAGGAGCTGCTTCATTAACCAGGCTGCATTTCCTTTGGCTCTAAGTTTGGGTTAGTAGCCTGACTACAGGCTATACTATTTTCTGAGTCAGTCCTGCTGTTGTGATGAAGAAGTTCAATGGAAATTGTTTGCGTGGCTGGGGTGCAAACTACATCGCTGGTAATGATACCTCTGCAGTGAAAACAGCCTCTCAGAGCATGAGATATGTGTGTAAGTGGAGTCCAGCTGAGCGTGTTAAGTGCGAGACTGCTTGTCAAAACGCTACTCTCGTGGCACATGCAAAACAAGCAGTAGGAATGTATAGTCCCAGAGGCGCTGCCTCCAAATTGCGTTGCCTCAGAGGCCAGTGCCATGCCGAGCAAAGAAGGCAGCGAGAGAGGGACAGACAGAAACATTAGCAGATCTTTGCGGTTTCCTTCCTTTGGTGAAAAGCATAAGGGATACTTGCCTCCATCACTGCTTCTTCAGAGTAGTTTTCCATCATTCTTAGCACCATAGTCACACTGATTAATTTCTGCTTCCTGCCCTGTGTTTGTATTTCCACGTGCCTCCCTTACCAGCTTCCCTTCCCAATTAATATCTGCTTGTGTAACCTCTGAGCTGGTGCTTGCCCCTTAGGACAAATGCACTCATCCAGAAGACGTCAAGCTCTGCACAGTTATTGTGAAGTCCAATGGGAGTTTCCAAGTTAATAAGCGCAAAGTGGTGAGTGTTACAGAGAAGTCGTAGCTTTTCAGAGCATTTAGCTTTCCCCTTTTCGCCTCTCAGGCCACAAAATGAATTTATGTAGGGTGGGAGAAAAATAAACTAAGAATAAAGGTTACCATTCAATCTTAAAATTTAAATATTCTTCCCATTCCTTAGAGTGAAGCAGGGGGTTTAAGATCATAGAGCTCAAAAAGCCAGACTAAGCTCACCTAAAGATCAGCTGTAAAAGCCATGACATTTTAACATTTTCTGTCTTTGATTTTCTTCTCCTCTCTGTTATTTATTTTAAGTCTTGGACCGCATTGGCTTTGTTGGGTTTTGCTTGTTGATTTCGTTTTTATTTATTTATATTCTGAAAATGAAATAAAATCTACAGGGAGCGGAGACAGTGTCTCTCCCATTTCTTAGCCTCTTTGTGCAATAACGGAGAGTCAATCACTGCAGTTCTGTTGATCCCATCTACCCAAAAGTATTCTTATCTGTAAACACTTTACAGGCCATTCTCCAAGCACCTACCAAAAACGTAGGGAGGGAGAAGAGGGATTGATTGTTCTTCAACATCATCCAGCTTCACTCTGTAAGGAATGTTCGTTGCTCCTCTCTGTATATTTATCTGTCTTTGTGTTGCGGACATTTGATTCTTGTCCAGGAGCCGGAGAGTCACATAGAAGATATGGAAATGGAGATGGTGTCCAGTACCAGTCCCCCTGAGAAAATCACCATCAAACCAGCGGCACCAAGTAACCATCAGTTGATTGTGCCAGTTGCTTCTAATCAGGGCACCAACTCAACCCTGCAGGCCTTGGACAGCCCTGGGAAAATAGAGAAGAATGGACATGCCAAAGAAACACCCTACACAGCCAAGGTCTTTGAGATCCAGTCTATGCCAAATGGCAAGACAAGGACCTCTCTCAAGACTGTGAGCAGGAGGAAACTGTCACAACAGAAGGAAAAGAAAGCCACTCAGATGCTAGCCATTGTACTTGGTGAGAGTGCACATTTGCTTCCTCTTGTGTTTCTGCAGAAAACCAATAGCTAGCCAGGATGAGGGTAGCCAGTCTGAATGTCCAGCGTAGACTATTTTTCCAGACCTCCACAGAAGTAGTTTCTGGATACGTTAGAGGATACGTAGGCAAGTAGGCAGGGTGCTGCCAATAGGAAGGCTACCTCCTTCCCAGCGCTGTACAAAAGGCTCAGAAAGCTGTCCATCTGTGGGGTGCTTGGACTGCCAAAAGACAGCTAGGTGCAGGGGCAAGAGAGCTCATGGGCTTTCTGGAACACAAAAGGCAGCATAGCTCAGAAAGAAACTGGCATCTCTGAAGGCCAGATTTTTTGATGCAACTGTCCTAATTATCCAAAAAGTTCTTTAATACCTGGATACTCAGAATATAGACTATGAGACCTAACAGACAAACAGAAGGCTTATTCCTTAGGGAAACATTTTTCTTTTATGCCAAAACATCCTCACTGTTCTTATAGTCTCAAAATTTGTCCAGCTTTCAGCAATCAAAATCTGTCTCTTTCCTTTTCCCCCAGGTGTTTTCATCATCTGCTGGCTCCCATTCTTCATCACTCACATCCTGAACATGCACTGCGATTGCAACATCCCCCCAGCAATGTACAGCGCCTTTACGTGGCTTGGATATGTCAACAGTGCTGTCAACCCAATTATTTACACCACCTTCAACATTGAATTTCGTAAGGCTTTCATGAAGATCCTCCACTGTTAAAAGTAAAAACAGCAACCGCATTTTTAAGAATGAGAAAAAAGAAACCAATGCCATTCACGCACACAAATGGGCAGCCATGGAGAGGTCTCGAGCTCTTGTATTGGGCATGAGGCCTAAAGTGTTACACCACTGCCATGCCCATGCGCCTCTTGGTGGGGATGTAACGAGGGCCTTCATGTGGGAGGTCCTCTCATCCCTCAAGGTGATCTTTGGATTCTGGGACACCAATCCCAAAGGCACTTTTCAGAGCTACCCTCACACTGTGTTTAAAGCGGAAGCAAAAATCAAGGCATACTCACTTGATTCTTGCCTGTGGCCATCTAACCTTGAGTGCATTAAACACAGACAGAGCCATGTGAAGGTAGCGATAGGTCACTGCCGCTACTGGCTTGCGTGTTACGTCATTGATACAATTCTCACCAAAGACAAGACCATCTTTTCCGCTTTACAATAGGAGCCAGACAGAGCTTGCGGAAACTCCATGCAATAGCTTTGCCTTCACCTCGAGCTGACTTACCCAGTATTAAACTCCTGAAGCCTTGAGAAAAAACTTTAAGAGGTCCCCAAGCGGGCTAAGAAGGTTCTGCCACCTACAGATCCAATCCCTGCAACAATGTGGGCCTACAAGCAACAGGCAAAAGGAAGAAGGGGAGCATAAGTCTCATGTGGGACCAGTACATCAGTGTAAATATGAATAAATGAGTTGAACAGAAGCCCAAGCCAAAAAATAGAAGGAGAGAAACTAAAGAAATTATATGCATGGTACACATTCAGATCAAACAGGACACCAACTGTCATCTATCATCAGCCAGCCCAGCAGCAATTTCTGCCCACCAGCATTTCATCTCCAGTCTCTTACAAGAAGTTAAAAAACTAGGTGAGGAGTGTTAGTGTGGTGAATGTTTCCACGGAAACATGAAGACAGCGTGCCAGGTGAGGCATCTGCAGCCGTGTCCATCTCAGATGTGAACTTGAACAAGTCAGCTAAGTTAGGTCCAGTTCTTCTCACCTCACTTCAGGGTACCATGAAGCCAAGGACCACCTCAGATATGATTTGCCTATGTCTCTCAATAGAGAGAGCGCAGAATAACATCGTGCCTAGTTTAAATTAACAGTAAATGAGATAAAACTGTGTGTTTTAGAAAAAGCCAGAATAAAAGCCCAAGAGAGTCCCTAGCTGGACCCAATCCTGTGTCCGAGTTGGACTGTGGAAAGGTCTGGATGTTTCCAGCATCCCTTACCCTCTGATATCTATTTTTCACGCATTAAAACAATTGAAAACCTATAACAGCATAATTTTACCATGCTGACTCTGGCATTGCCAAATCCACACTGTACTTACTAATTATACTCAGTTCAAAATATATTTTGTAATACCTCTGTAAAGAAACTATAGTAAGATTAATAAAATGACATGGAAATAGGACTGGCTAGAAATTAATGTAGGATCTGGAGAACTAGATGATTACAATAGCCATATGCAGAGGCAGGCTCTGAAGTTCTAGTTACCTGCTGTTTTGTAAAGATGTTAAAATGCAATCTGGAGAGCAATATAATCCCTTTTCTCTCTATGCAGTGTGTGGAATATTCGCATAGTTTCTGCTTCAGGATAGATAAAGACCGCTGCCAAGGGGGGTCTTCTTTATTCTCTGGTTTTCCTAACAATGCTAACAAAGCATTTTCCTGTGGGATGGACTGCACTGGTAGAATGTGCTCCAGCTGTATATCGAGAAGAAATTATGCCAAGCAGCTATAACACATGTTCTCAGTTGTTTTCTGAAACTGAAACAGGACCCCCACCTTGATCCAAAAATTTCCATTCTAAACTTTGCATTCCTGGAAGAAGCCAATAGCCAGTGTTATTAGTATTTAGCCCATGGACTTGTATAACATTTAAACATGGCTCTTCAAGATCTGTTCACAGCTATAAATTTAAATAAAGAGTGATCCTACAGATGCCTAAATGTGTCCCAGCTTAGTGAGGGATTTTAGCATATACTCTCAGCAGAAATAGGTCCTATGTATTAACTGAATAGGAGAGTACATGCTTATCAGAGTGACATTTTATTGACATACATGAACTGGGTGTTACATGTTGCTGTCAGAACAAAGTGTTATGAATATGTAAGATGGGACCAGTCACTCTTCTGTCTTAGCATTGTAATGCATAGCTAGGAAACCTTTATAATTTGAGCTGTAATAGGATTACAGGCAAGGGGAAAAAACACTTCTTACAGAAGCACAGGAAACTTTCCAATCCTTTTTTAATCAGAAAATTGGAAACACTAACTCAAGAGATCTCAGGCACACGTTATCTGTTCTTTGTTTCCCCAATTTTAACTGAGCAAGTTTACTCAGTAATGAGAATCAACTCAGACTGCTATTACTTAAAAGATTCAAAGAATAATGTGAAGTCAGTAGGGGTTTATTGGTGGAAAAATAGTAACAAGCTACTGCTCAATTTTCTAACATATTTACAATCGCAAAGCAGAAAGGTGCCATTTGACTTAGTGAATTAACAGATGGGGAGCTGAATCAAAATAGAAAATAATATGCATATAGACAAAAAAAGCTCTAAAGCATTTGGAAGTTGCCATAGGTGATATTTGCCCTGTACTAAAACCTGGTGTGAGCCCTCAAAATAAGTGGAATGTGAATAATGTCTTAACTTTGTGCCATGATTCTATTTTGTGTTCAGTGTTAACCCAGGACAAAATCATCATCTTCAATACAGTGCACCTTGTTTGAAAATTTTGTTTCTGAATCTAGATGTGGAACATTGTAGCTCAACTCACCTGAGCAACTAGATGAATAACTCTTCCAAAACATCATGGAGGAAGAGAGCTGCTGAAAAAGGGCTTATGTCCTTCATACGTTTGCTAACTTGGACCAAAAAACCCAGGCGTTGTTTCCTAAACATTAAGTATTTTTTGGGAGAAATTACCTGCAGCCCATCGTTCATCCCAATGACATTTTAAGTCACTCATTCCTAATACTCCAAACTCAAAGGTATCTTGTGGGAATATCTGTATCCCCACTACCCTTGGAAAGGTGGTAATGTCATGTCTGTTCATCTCCTCTGCAGCAAGTTTTCATTTCCCATAAAACATCTACTCTTAAGGACAATAAACTAAAGCGCTTTCCACCCATGAATCAAGCCTTCATAACTCTCTTCAAGAGAGGACCAAAATTTATCATCATCTCTGGCTTTACAAAGAATAAACTAACGGCAAGAGCAAGGACAGTCTTTGCAATCTGTTTGTACAGCACCTGGCACAATGACAACTAGCCCGTAGTTGTGATGGAAGGTGTTTGTAGAAACTTCTGAAATTATGAGAAGTCTGTTGCATCATACAGGACTCTGAGGCCTCTTGCTCACAGATCTGAGTCTAGCAAATACAGTCCTCACTGCTACTTCCACTCTGGAAAAAATACTGCTTTCCCAAGGACTTCAGATGGTGGGACATGCTGATGATGGTAAGGGTACTGATATGTTTTTTAAAACACATTGCTGAGAAGATTTCGTTTCTTTGTTCCTGAAGAAGAACTTAAGACCCTTGCTATAGTCCCTATTTTGTGATTCATTATTTGTAACTGAAGCTTTAGTTCTGCTTACTGAGTCTTCCTGTTCCTGCTTTTCTTCCCTGTGATTCACAGCTCGCTGAAGCCCGCGGGGCTCTCTGCACCCCCTGAACAGGTTTTAATTAAGAAGCTAGCGAATTCTGCCTGCACTGTATTTGGCGCTTGCCTGCTTGCTCCCACTACAGTCATGATACTGTTTATCTTCCTGATTGAAGAGTAAACTAATTACAGTAGGTCTAACCAGCTTATTAAATCCTGCTGAAATAAAAAGGAAAACAGAAAAAAAAGCCACTACCTCTGTGGTGAAAATCTCCAGTGAAAACATGACTCCCTCAAGAGTTAAGAATGTATAATACCCATCACAAGTACATGTGACACCAACAAATGTCTTCATGCAGCACTGTAATTAAATAGAGACTTGCACAAGCTACCCTGATGTTATATGCTTATTTCGTTCTTTTTACCAGAAGCAGCAAACACTGGTGTTTAGCTGTAAGGCGTCAGACTCTAGGGACCTAGGTTATGCTATACATAGTGCACCTAACAGGAAAAGATGGCCTTCAGATGAGATCTTGCATTTTTTCTGACTTGCTTTTCAGATTAGTTGCATTTTTTCTTTCTCTCCCTTATCCCAGACTATCCTTAAGAATTCTAGCTTTTGTCTAGACTGAAGCTAGGTGAATCAGACATGGGAAAGAAGGGGTGCAGAAAGACACAGGCAGAAAATAAACTGTTCTTAAATGTATCCGTCTCTCTTCTCTTCTAGACAGAAGCAGACTGGGGAGGATTTGGAGGAGGAAGGGATGAAAAACAGATAAGTACCTAGCAAAGAGCAGTCATGCTGGTACTCTGGCATCGCAACTGCTTCCTGTATTTACTTTTTGGCCATACTCATTCACATCTGGTCCATAGCAGTGCAGGTTCAAGACAAGGATCGAAAGCCACTGCTCTCACTGGGACACCGTTTGTCTACCTGAGCTGTAACAGTTGAGGGAAACAAATACATAGGAGTGAAACATAAGCACCAACCTGCATGAGTTTGGTTGGCAACAATAAACAGTTGTGTGGAATCTACAAACTCGCGATCTCTCTGCATGGAGAAAATAAATAGAAGCTGTTCAGACCACTATGGCACTGCAGACAATTTGTATGATAAATACGGTATTTTTAATGCTGTATTTTATGCAGAAGTTAATATGCCACAAAAAAGCAATTATGGACTTCACTTGGCTAAGCACACCCAATGTAAGAATTCACACGAGTGGGAGTATTTCAGCTGTCCATCTCTGTCACTTGGTCTTGCATAAAAGGTTTTGGTGAAGGCACTGCATGAAGCTGGCAGTGCTGACGGCGCACTGCAGCTGAGCCCTGTGTGGTAGCTTATGCCAAGGTTAAGTAACTGGCACGTGGAAGTTTTTTCCCTTTTGCATTTCACTTGACCTATATGCTGGAGAACGTCATTAATTCATTTAAGAATATTTATATTTATGTTGCACTTACTGTTGCACTGTTTCCTCAAGCTACCCACTGAAACGGTTGGTAATTATGCAAGAACGAATCCAACAGACACATGTGAACTCAGCCAGGCTTAGCCAGCACAACAGTATAACCTCAGCTTAGACTGCCACACAAATGCAGTTTGTGGATAGTTCTCTCCAAGATTATTTTCTTTATACAAAAAAGAAGAAAAAGAAAAAAAAAAGAAAAGAAAAAAAAGAAAAAAATCGCCTTCATACTGCTAGGGTAGAAAACTATGTATCCCCAGAACTAACAAACTGAAATTTCAGTTTAAGGGCCTTTCTGATCCTTGGCATGAACCAAAGGTCTTGGCCTACTAAGTTCTGAACCAACACAGAACAGAAAGATAATCCCTGCCGTGAAGTCTTCAGCTTAGACAGTAACCAGAACATGCAAAATGTAAGTTCAACTGATGCTTAATTCTCCTTGCTGTGTGATCCAACTCTATGCAACCATGACTGACAGAAAATTAGGTGCTCTCCACCCAACACAACAGAGTAAATGATAAACCAGGACGAAACAATGGGACACACACCAGCTTGTTTTTAGCGTGTCTGGCTGGGGCCTGTCAGGATAAAAGGCAGCTACTATGAGGTTCTCCCTTTCTAAGCCTGTGGACTACAAAACAACCCCAGAAACCACTGCCAGCAAGCACTGTTCACACCATTCCAAAGAAATAAAACAGAACTGATATGTCCATCTTCTGGGGCATTTGAGCGAGTCCTATAGTTTGAGGTCAGGCCTGACAGATTAATGGATATGCTTTCTTCTGCCTGTCTAGCAAAAAAAAAAACAAACCAAAAAAAAAAAAGAGAAAACCAGTTGCACTTGTTAAATTAACTCACTCTCTTTAATCAAAGCTTCTTTTAATAATTAAAACTGCTCCCCCAGCTCCCATCTTTCTGACAGTACCAGACCGTCTGCTTCACAGATAACTTTTGGCTCATAAATAACAACTTTCTTCACTAAAGAAAGAGTGACGAAGGTGGACTAAATATAATTAAGGTATAATGAATAATTAAGAGACCTGGAAATGCATTTAAAGGGACTTCAGAAGCAAAGCAAAACCCAGGCCCTTTAAATGAGGAAAAATATTCTGCATTCCCAAGCTGACATGCTGAGCCCATGCAAAAAAGTGGGATAATGAAAACAAGTGAGCACATTTAACCAAGCTTAGCATTGCTTCCCTGCTGCATGCAATCAACTGTATCCATAGCTTTGATGAGACTGTAAAGATTACATCACTTAAATCTCAGCTGCAGAATTTTATGCCAGACTTACTGAAGGGAAGCGAGCAAACAGCACAGAGGTTTTGTGCTTGCTCTATGTTAGAAGCCATCGCTCCTGTTTTTAACCAAGCCACTACAGAGATATTAACGCACTGCTAGGGGAGTTTGTAACATGGAAGAGGAATACAACATGTTGTACATTAGCAGCAAATTTTATGAAAGCAAAGCAAAACAGATGTCACAAATACACAGAAAGCTGATTAAAATAGGCTCTACAGGGTGATTGTGGAACTCAGCTGTTATCACTTCACTGGAGAGTCTCCTCAACAGAGGACAGACAAGGTACATCAGCCTCTCAGACCCACCGCCCTGTCTCACATGCGAGAGATTCTTCAGCTCTGTGAGAAGCCCAAGTGGGCAGGGGTCTGCGTGTCTCCTGCCTAACCCAGAAGTCAGCAGCGAGAGGTAGCTATGAATCCATGGCTCTTCAGCAACATGCTGGTTTCTCCTGCCCCAACCAGCCCTCTGCCCACACCACATGCCTTCTGCCCCCTCCCCTCCATCATTTCACGCACACCCATTTCAGCAGCATCTTCCTCGCTTTAGCTTCTCACTTTTCACCCAAAGCCTGTTCCGCAGAGAGAAGTGGGGCAGGGAATACCTTAAGGTAGGACGGATTCCTGACCACAGTGAGTCACACTGCGTTTCAAAATCAACAGGCCCCGGGCTCTGAGTGAGCAGAGGACAGGGAGCCGTATAAACCTGTAGCTCAGTCTAGCCAGAAGACAGAGGATCCAAGCACTGCCCAGATCCTTTTTCCTGTGGGACACACCGCATGTAACACGGACAGCAGCAGAAGACTTAATGGAGGCACGGTTGGGGCCTGGCTCCTCAGTGGCAGAAAACACCTCCATGAACCTGGCACACACAGATGTCCTGTTCAGTGTGAAATGCTGCGCTTTTTCTTTCTGCTCATGAATAGAGCAGACTTCAGCATCACTGGAACAAAGCCAGAGGCTGATACGATGGCTTTTAGTAGTGACTACTGCACTTGAGGAAAAAAAGTAATCAGTAGAAGACAAGTGTCCTCACGGACATCTCTGCTTCCTGTCTCCACGCATCTGTGGTTTAACCACTACAGAAATCCCTTTCTATTGCGTGCAGAACAGATGTAAAGGGCTACAAATCTCACTTGGGAGAAAATTGGGTCATAACTTCCGGCTTTGTAACTGCATCAAAGATTTCATAATAACCATTGTTAATATTTAGTAATGCAGCCATGAAGCTGGTTTTCTTTTCAGACCATGGGAAAAAGCAAAAAAACCTGAAAATTAACATTAGCAAGAAATCTAATCTTATCTCCAAACAACAGCAGCAACACAGGAACAAACGGCAACAAAGAAAATCTCTGTGCAGATCTCGTGAGCATGAGCTCAGAGCTCTGTCAAACCATAAGCTGGAAAATATAACAGGCTACAAAGGAAAACCCAGGAGCTGGCAAATATGATGGAATGAGACAGGTTATGAGCTGAGAGCTTGTCTGTGTGAAGAAACAGGCAGTCAGTGCTAGTCTAAACAAATACACCTGTACATCTCTTTCAGAGTACTTCCTTCCTTTGGGACAGCTTTAGTCAAATAAAAGCGACTTTGATCAGGCATAATTGTTCTAGTTTCCTGGAAAAAAAAACCAGCAAGATTGCAAAAAGCAGCTGCTGTGGTACCTTTAAAGAGACTTGCAGTGTAATGGCATGAGAATGGGTTCACTCACAGCAGGGGACTGCCAATGCCTGGTCTGAAGAGGACGTAAATACGGTGTCATGTGCTCTGGCTTGTAGGTTAAAAACATACTTTTGTGCCCTTGTCTGGCCTGGATTAAATCCATTGCATAAGATGATTTGATGACACATGGAGTTGATATTAAAGAGCTGAACTACTGCTTCTACTTCCCTATGGGCCGTGGGCTGGGTTCACCAGCAGGGAATAGTACAGATAATGATACAGAATGAAAGGGTTTGACCCAAACCAAAACTGGTGAGTTTGGAAATGGGCTACAGAGTCTAAATCTAATGAGTAGGCTGGCTAAAAGCAGAGACATCAGGAAAAATGTTTATTCCTTTGTAGCACTGTACACCCACTTTGCACTCTGGTTTGCTATAAATGACAGTACAAGTGCAGAAAAACAGGGAATCAGCTTCTGCAATATATATGAAAGCTGGAGTCTAGTTGCAAAAGTCACACCAAATTAACTGAGGCACGTAGATTTATGACGGAATTATTCTGGCTTGGCAATTTACTGTGCTACGGTAATTGAGTTTGTGCATGTTCTCAGCTGGTGGTAGATGTGCAGTAAAAGGCTCTAGGTTACATTCCTTCATTATGTTTACACTAACATGCCTACCTTGCACTTGCTATGAGTTAAGATTATGCAAAGAGTGATTTACTGTGGCTCAGTTAATGCATGGTAACCTGTTTAGCCGCGGAGATGTGCCTGCGTGTCTGAGCCCACTTATCAAAGGAAATATTCAGGTCTATGTGGCAGTTCTCAGGGCATCTTGGAAAAAACATGTCTGATTGCCTTTTTGATAAACAAGCTCAGTAAATTATTTCAAAGATAAACCCAGAATCACTCAAGAAGATTACAGAGAGTGAAATTCTAGGAACTGGAATGTGATTCAGAGATAGCAGTGAAAGGGAAAATGCTAGTAAATTCTACCTCCTTCTTAATTAAAAAAAGCAAAGGGAAGTTTTCCATGAAGTAGACTAACGTTGAGACGCTCTTCTTCACCCAGAGAGGCTGCCTGAATAAAGCAAGGTGCTCAGAAACAGATATTTAAAGCCAAAAGCCTTAGAGTAAGCTGTCACCCTGCAGTAACAGTCACTGCACTTCCACCAAAGTGGCACCAGCAGTGGGGTAGGGCACCTCCATTCTCAGGGGGTTCATCCTGGCGTGTCCTTGTGCTAGAGGTGAGAGCAGAGGCCTTAAGCAGTATATTTACTGCCTGCAAGAGGAGGAGCTGACTGTATGCATACGTGTATGTGCACAAGCATGCTGGACAGGCTAATTCGTAAGCAGAAAAGATATTTTTGCAATAAGACTTGTCCCCTAGCTGTCTTTTCACCCTAACTACATGTTCCCCAAGAGTCTGAAATCCATGTTTGTGTTTGAGGCATAATAAGTGGATTTGAAATTTTCACGTCTGTCTACAAATGCAGTTAGGCCAAGCCATGGCCCAGAAGTGAGACAGTCCCATGCTTGTACAGCACCCAGGGTAATGGAGGCTGTGCCACAGCATGGCAAGCAGTGGTACAAAAGCTTTTACTTGTTTCTTTTGGGATCTTTGTAGAACACGTTTTCAGTTTTCTCCCCTTTTTGCTTTTAGAAGACTAATAGTGGAAGAAACTGACAGCCCTGATCTGAGCTAAACCAAACAAAACCCAGTCCCTCTGGTTATTTAGATCTTTTAGGGAAATCCCTCCTCTTTTGATCATTCCTCAAAGCAGAAAGTCTTCAAGTAAACTCCATGAGGTAAGTTTTCACCTTCCAAGGAGCTGCCAGTCAGTGACTGTGGCAGTGACAGAGCCCATCGGACCCCTGGTCTGTCTGGACTCCAGACCTCTGTCTGCAGACAGAAACCTCTGCTCTCTGGCTGGCAGATGCAGTAAGCAAAGAGAAAAATCACTGAGGAAAAGAAAAGGAGCTGTGAGTCCTAAATACCAGTCCTCTACCAGTGGAGAAGGTGCAGTCCCACCCTGAGACCTCAGCCCAGGGAATCCCATCAGGAGACCCCAGAGCACAGCCTGAACACTTATGGGAAGGGTTGGCACACACCGAGAAAAGAAAGGCAGAATGAATGCACAACTGAGCCTTACCTGAAGGACACCTGGGCAGCACAAGGATGAATTTTAGAGGTGACTGATAACTAGTGAACACAAAGCACACATGACTTCCGCTATCAGAAATGGGAGAAAGCATTCTCCTCTTCACAGCATGAAGAAAAGTGCAGACACAGCCTCCTAGGCAAATCGTCTGAAATTGCCTGTAACCTCATATAATCCACTTGCCTGAACCCCCTAAACAGTCCGTGCTTTCTGCATGTCACCCAGCATGTTCCAGATACCCCAGTTCCTGACCTCATTCACTAATTCTTTCCAAAAGTGGCCTTACCCTGCTGTGGCACCCTTCCCCACATACCAAGTTTTAAACCTTTTAATCGCTGCTGAAAAACAAAGATGTGATCTTTCAGCATGGAGACTGCGAAGAGGAGATGAGCTGAAATACAGGCAATAAAAACACTAATTTGGAGTCATTTCCCTTCTCAAGTCCTCTGTTAGCTTTAGGACCAAAAAATCCCAGTAAAATTTGAGTAGAAAAGCCAAAGCTTTCTAAAGAAGCAGATTTCTTCCTGAAATCAGAGTGCAGCTCCAGTTCCCAAGGAACTAATCCTTGCTGTTTAGCCCATGCCGCTCATGGGCCCGTGCCAATACACCCGGAGCACAGTTCACTTGACATCAAGGTTCAAGGAGCAAACCTGGCAATCTTAAGCATCTGTTTTGTTTGCTTGGTTTAAGGCTGTATTTTCTCTCAGCCTAGATCAATACTGCATAAAAGAGGCAATTTATCAGTTGTGCTTAGCTGCCATGGCCCATGAAACCCAAATGGAGATGAAAGAATTAATTATTGCAATTACCCTGGTCTGTGCTGATGGGCTGCAAGTCAACACTACTCCAGCACGTGCACCTGCCCACAGGGCAGGGTCAGAGTAGGACTGTGGAAACCCACACACCTAGTAATGAATCCTAGCAAACATTGGTCGCTCTGTCCATTACATTGTCCATACATTGGATGTATGAAATGTAACGTTTGGATGTAATGTATTTTCCACTTGAATACCACCGTATGTCTGGATACCAGGCACAAGCTGAGAGGTGTGCTAACGTAGCGCGTCCCTTCCTTCCTCACTGTCCTGGCTGGGCCCTAACATGCAACTGAGAAGATGAAGCAGTAAGCACCGTAGAGCCGTTCTCAAGGCAAATGCGGTGCGTGCCGCACTGAGCAGCTCCAGTACGCGGCAGACTCTCAAGGGCAGCAAGAGGTCACGTACAACCTTCATTTGGCAAGCCGATCGTGCTAGGTAAAAAGGCCAAACAAAGCTGCACTAAGCTGGGGAGGGAATGTCAACTTCTGTTAGCGTGCACAGCCATTCACTTCTAAATTAATAAAAGCTCCTCTGCTCAGATCCAAAGGCTGAAGTGAGTTTCCTCTGTTGCTGCTGTATGGATATGTTTATCCAATTAGGCTTGTGAAATGCCCATTTAACCCAGCCCTTCATCAACATGAAGTGTCTTGACATCCTGAACATCTTGTTAACGTGAAAACAACCTCGAAAGCACCTCTTTTCCAAGAACCTCACCAGATTTTGGATGAGTTCCACCTTTTCCTCTGTTTTTGTCTGTTGGTTTATTTGATGGTGGTTGTTGTTGGTTTTCTCCCTGTTACTTTTTAAAAATGTCTCAGTGGGTTCACGTCCTGTGACATTTTCCTGCATTCTCTGGAGTCTCTAGGGATGAGCCATAAGCAGAACACGACTGTGTTCAGTCAAAAGGAGGAACATACCGGCCAGCAAATAGACCTACTCAGCTCTCCTGGGAGAAATCATGCTGGGCATTAGACAACAAATATTTACTCAAAATAAAGGCAGGTCAGTCTCAGCAAAACCTTTTGACAGTCTGGAGTCTTTTCCAAAAAGACAAATTAATTCCCTGAACTCTGTATAAGGATTTTATTTTCTTTTCCCCTGCTTGGAGAAAGCTTTGTCCAAAGAATGGCAATAAAATCTTCACGGTGATAAGAACACTCCTCTGCCTTACTAATAAATAAGATCATGCTGATGAGCAGAAAAAGTGCCATGGAATGAGTCCAGATATGCCCCAAACTTAACATTCTGTCAAAGCTGGATTCTATCAGTATCCATAATGTTTCTCTTTTTCTAAAGTAATGACACTGTGCCACAGGATTAACAGCAGCAAACAAAGGCTCATTTTATTCTTTATTGCAGCTAATTACTGTACCTCTTTATTGTTGACCCCGGCCTAAACTTCCTCTCTATAACTATAATGGAATCTTTAACGTCATATTTTCTAACTAGTAAGGTTGTTTGAGTTTTTTGTGTTTTTTTTTTTGTTTGGTCTTTATTTGTTTTTGTTGTTTTGGTTTTTTTTAAATTCAGAAGCACTGTTACCATGTATCTCTAGAATGGAGAGTTAAGCCATGTGCATGGCTCTTAAGCCACGAGAGTTAGCTGAACTCTCTGTCCATTGGATGATTTTGATCTTTTATCTTCCTGATTTTTCATTTTTCAAACCAGATTTTTTTAAAACAGAAATGAAGCACTTACTCATTAAATAAACAGTAATTCATCGTAGCTGCATGTTAGTTATGCAATTCGCAAATTGCCTCTGTTAACTGAATTATGCAACTCATGCAACTCAGTATATCATAAAAAGGTATTCGTATTTTAGAGAGTAAAAAAGCTTGAGGATATTTGTTCCAGGAGTTCACACATGTCCCCCTTAATAAGTGGCATTAGACAGAAGGGAGCTGTAATTAAATCAGAGTTAAGCTTGTCACACCGATCCCGTGTGGAAATTGATTAACTTAAGCTAAGCATAAAAAAAGGTTAATTCATTAAACGGTTGCACTTTTGCAGGTTTGGGACCCAAAACCCCAGTCCAGATACCTGTGTCCATAAATTCGAACTCTACTGGGTAAATCTGAGACTCGTTTAAAGAAAAGCTAGTGCATCATGTCCTTGCAAAAGCAGAACAATTTCTTAAAACGCAGCAGTACTTAGTGACTCACAACAGCATCAGCAGTCTTTCCTGCCAACCAAACAGAACGCAGCTTTTCAACATGGATACAATGAGCAACTGCCTCTACATCATTACGTGATTAATTCTATTCTCGTAGGATTTTATTCTATTTGTAAATCACATGCGCAAGAGTGTTTGGCCCATAATCCAGGGCTTGGTAACATAAAAATGAGAATGTTTTGTGTATTTCTAGTTGGGACTGATTATTTTAAGGTGCAAATGTTTACATCCTCATTTAAACTACAGCAAGGAAGATATAGGAACTCTACAGATATACAAACTCTAGTTTGCTTTTTTTTTTTTAAACTGTAAGAATGGTGCAGTGAAATGAATTGCCCATGGAAGCGATCTCTGTAACTGATAGTTTTTAAGGCCAAGTTAAAGGAATGTGTTTTGGGGATGGTTTTATGTGGAGGACAGGATAGTATCCTCAGGGTTCCTTCCAGCTGTATTCAAAACACTGCTATTGGTACCACCAGTCCTTGTCAGAGAGCGAGCTATTCACTTTTAATAAAGACAATGTCCTTGATTTCTTCCATGTTTGAGTCAGCTAACCTGTTGGGCTAGCAGTACTTCAAAGAGGAGAGAATTATTATGGATTGAGTCCATAGGAGAAGGTTTGTATGGGATGGCTAAGTCGGCTTCTTCCATTATCTCATACCGCTTACTCTGAAGGCAGAGCAAAATGCAGGTCCAAGCTGAGGGACACGAGACCTCTTTTTACAAAATCCTATTATCAAGTCAGATGTGTTGTGGGGTTTTTTTTGTTTGTTCTCCCCCTACCTTGTCTTTTCCTCTGCTTCAGCAAGTGTGTTTTAGGCCAGAATTTGGCATAAAAAACAAGTAGAGTTTTCTGGGCCAGGAGAGGCTGCAACACAGACATGAGAGAAAGCATTTGCAAGTTTTCGCTGAATGAAGTGGAAGATCTGCAGTACCCTGCATGGAAGCAGTGCTGCAATCGCATCAGCCTTTGGATTCAGGGCGAGAGAGGCAATCTCTTTCTCTCAGTTTAATACTTCCAGCTCCTCCTGCCATAAACTCCAGTTCTCCGATCAGTCTTTTCTGCTCTCATCCTGCCCCTCGTTTTTACTGGACCAGGTGGCAGCTGCATCCTCTTACTATGCATCCTATCAAGAGATAACAGTAACCAGGTTAGGTGATCACTGCTAACTGCTCGCTGATTTGGTTTATTGGCAAATGCAGTGATCTTACTGTAGAAAGAGCACAGATGCTGCTCTGCCTTCATTCGCATGAGGCAACTCTTGTATTAGGCAGGCTTTCTTATGGTATCTCTAACGGGAGCATGACAGTGTCTCAGCATTTCTGGGATTTTAGCCCAGAGGCGCAAAAAAAGATGTTTTCTTTCAACGAGGAAGGCTAGCCTGGGAGCTTCTCTTGCGCATGGTCCTTGCCCTGCCTATGGCAAATGTCCCAAGCACAGCTTCACCAGCTGCTGACCACACCAAACACAAGGCAGCTTCTGCTGGGAAGCAGCTTTATGGTTCTGAACCCCTGAGACAGTCTACATTACTCATTATAGTAGGGATATACATCTCTTTTTCTGGGCCTTGTCTGGGTACAAAAGACTTTTCCAAAGACCAGAGAGGGTGTGAGGAGCAGAAGACTGAACTGCCAAAGTCAGAGTCTGAACTATGATCTCTCCTCACCAAGCTGCCTCCATGCCCTTGAGCTCAGGCTGCTCTGGGGCCATAATGACACTAAATATTGTCAAGCTTTAAAAAAAATAATTGTCGGATTGCGGTTTGGTGGTTTGGTTTGGTTTTTTGTTTCGTTGTGGTTTTTTTCCAAAATAAAAGAAAGAGGGGTTATAACTAGGCCAGTAGCAAATTACAGAAGAGAAGGGTTTCATGCTGTGCTCTAAGCCAGAGTAAAGGAAAGTAGCAGCTGATGAAAGGATCAAAAGATGTTAAACTTGCTGGGGATGAAATGCCTGGTAGGAGAAAACAGCAAGCGCTCCTTGATACCCAGTCAGGCACTTTTTTCCATTACTCTAATGGAAGTTAGCTCACACCTGCATGCAGTGATGGAACTGGGTGGAGAGCTGCGTTTTGAAATGATACATGGTTTTATTTCAACGGAAGAGGATGAAAATACTCCCTAAAGCTGGGGAGTAGCACAGGGAAGTGCTGGATAGTCTGGAAACAGAGCAGCCAGAGCAGGATTAAAATTATGTCAGGCCTTGAAAAGCTTCTGAAGGGAGTAAGGCACGTCTTACGCTGACATCTGATACAGTACGTATCCTACAACCACCTCCTTGTAATAAAAAGAAACACATAGAATTCACTATTTCTTCTTACACTGAAATCACCCCCTCCTACATTCACATCATTGCTGTCAGAAACATCTTGATTCTCCACACCTAAGGGGCCATGGAATAAACCAAGCATTTCTGCTAAAAATAGACTTTTTTCCAAGCTGTGTTTATTCAGATCTCTTTTCCTCCAAAATACAGGATTACTTTAATTTTAATTTAATCGTATATCTAGATAATTCCAGTACTGCCAAACAAACAAATTGTAGTCACAGGGAGGCAGGAGCTTTCCCTCCTCCAGAGTTCCCACTGCTGAGAGAGGGCCTCTTAGGGAAGCAAACACTGGAAACACACACAGAAGAAAGTAGTGACTTCAAAAGGTTTCTGCTCTGAAAGTCCACTGCTTTAGAAAACTTTAAGCAAAACAGTAGAACTGCCTATAGAGTTGAATGCTGCTTAACCTGAAGCTGTTTGGGTAGAAGGACAAGACAACATCACACACACAGAGAGCCTTTGAAGATCCACTTACGTGATAAAGTATGTCAAGCAATTCAAGAGACAGCAGGGAATGAAAAGGTCAAGGTTCAGACAAATTTGGGTCATCTGAAAGATCTGAGATCTTACACCAGGGTGGAGACAGGATAAAAATTAGGGAGTTTGAGTTTTAATGAAGGTAATTTTTAAAAACAAGAAGAGAGTAACAGACACAATAGGGAAGAAAAGCAGTGTGCATTTACAAGCAGACACGTGGGATCTCACGCAGGGGGTGCAGTTTGAATGACTCTGTGCTATGACCATATGATATTATGACCAGATTCATACCGATAGAAGGGATCATTCTGCAAATGAGATGTGACTGGGCATGCAGGTAGTATCAGGGATGGATTTGCGCTGAGAAAGGACTAGAGCTCTCCGATTCCTTCATAGAGGATGACAGCCACCTGCCTACATTGAATTAATGCAGATATCTATTTTTGTGGGCAAGATGTTTTTTTCTCCTCACCCTCTCCCACTCCGGACCATCCTCCTGCCACACTACGCAGTAAAGCGGAATGATCTGAAGGGCAAGAAACACTGAAATCCTTTCATTCTTCTGCCTTTTGTTA
The DNA here is from genome assembly GCF_963924245.1 of Chroicocephalus ridibundus. Taxonomy (NCBI): domain Eukaryota; kingdom Metazoa; phylum Chordata; class Aves; order Charadriiformes; family Laridae; genus Chroicocephalus; species Chroicocephalus ridibundus. Next base: position 1,567,629 of record NC_086301.1, read on the forward strand.
CAAACGACTTTGCAAACGAAACACAAGATGATGATGGGAAGACAGTTTCCTAGAGCTGGAACTGGATGAACAAGTTGGGAAACCTTGAAATTGTAGAGATTTCATTCTAGCTATTGCAAAGTGCCAACTGTGGGGCTTGATTCTGTCTCTGGACTTCCCAGAGCTGCAGTGAATACCAGACTATGCACTTTTCTTTCAGCTGAAAGAAAGGAGTAACCGATTGCTACAGCTGTAAATAAAAAGGACAGCCAAAGGGAAATATCGTCTTCATAGAAGCAGTTTCTCCTCCTAGCAGAAACAATTGATCTTCCCTTCTCCCATACTTTTACAGCGTTGTCCGTTTAGACCAAAGTTGCCTCAGGGCAAGAAGCACTGCTACTTGCTGTGCAGGCACCCAGCGCTGTTCAGCATCCAGCACAATGGGACTTCAGCATCTGTTCTGCACTAATCCTCCACAAGTATCAATAACAAAAACAGTAGGAGAAATTCCAAAGGCCAGCAAAAGATGAATGGATGTGTGCTGCAGTGAGATCTATTGGGAATTTTTTTCCCCAGAAAGACTGTATTTCTCTGTATTCAAGACTGTCCTTTTTCCCAAAGAGCCATTTTGATCAGTGAACTAGGAATGATAAATTGCAAACTGCTGAAGTACCATAATCATGTACTTGTAAGTGATGGTAGTCCTTAGTCTGGAGAACAATCTCTCACGCAGATTTTCCCTTCAGTTTTGGAGGGGGGATGAGATAGTAGCAATGACTTTCAAATCCTTTCCTCTAACCCTGTTCCTAGGAGGATCACAAGACTTGTCTCATGGTGCGTGCTAATCATAAATTAAAATTAACCCTCCTCAAGCCAGATGCATTCTACAGCTCTCCTCTGGAAGAAATTCAAATATTGCAAGCATGCAGAATCAGTGAGAGATAAGTCTGTTCTGGTGATCTCTCTTCATAAATGATATGACGCTTCCTTTTTTCCCAGAATAAGCCTTAGGACCAATCCTGCTGTCCCACAAGATTCATAGCTGCCCTACGGCACTTGTGTCAAGAAGAGCTCATAGGCCAGTTCTGGACAACCAGAACAAGTTCCAGTTGTGATATTTGTTTCAGATCAGAAAAAAGCCAGAGCACTGTCAACTTACATTAAGCATTATTTTGAATCCAATAGTATTGAAACAAAAAGATCTGGTGCTTGATTAATACAAAACATAAAGGCAAATGGAACGATTTCATTTCAAAACATTTTACTGTAAAGAGTTCTCCACAGAAGACCTGAACTTTTTACTGAAACGTCCGCAAAGCATTTTGATTATGACAAAACCATCTCTCCTGCAAGCAAATTTTTCATCAGAAATTTTATTGCTCCACGCTACACATGACAAATCACCACTTCCTCACTTTCTTTTAGTTAGGTTGTAAATTTCTCAAGTGAAAAATTGTTTATAGTCAGGTACAGCACTAAGAAAGCAGACAGCACTTAAGAAATCAATAACAGCCCTAGCTTTCACCCCCCCTGGTAAGCACGCGAGATGCGGTAAGACCATTCCTTGGTTCTGTTGATATATTTACTCTTTACTGAATTTATTTGCATGGCGTTTGTTAAGAACTGTATGTGTTAAAAGTCACACCCTGGCCCTTTCCCCACGAATCTCCTGGACAGAAGCAGCGGAAATTGAACGCAGGCAGCTGGTTCAGTATGCCCAAATTACATGACAGTGAATTAATGGAGCATGGTGTGGCTTCAGAAATAGCTCATGGGAATCAGATCAGTAGTGCCTTCAACCCGATACAAAGGGCAGTAGTAAAGCAATGTGAGAAACACATACTGGTTGTGTATTTTTTTTAAAAAAGCCAGTAAAAGCTGTGATTCAGTCTCCTAACCAGATCCATATAGAAATATCTTAAAAGCACTCCCCTCTCCATACGTCAGGAGCAAGGATTTCATTAGCTAAAGGCATCTGAAATTGCCCGAGAACCTAGTCACCTCTCAAACTGATACTCCATCATCTTCGACCACACATAATGCTGAGTAAATGAAAACCACCGTGAAATCAAATTAGCAATGAGTTATAATTACACATTACACATGTGCGTCTGTAACTGCAATATGCCAGAGATTCAGTCTGTCAAGGTTTAATTCGGCTTTCAGTTTCAAAAGTACAAATTGCAGAAAACTCAGATTTCATCTATGTTAAAACCTTTCTACCATGCACAGAACTACCATAAGCCAAACATTGCTCCTTTTCACTGTAAGATGTTTCATTTCCAGAAGGATTTGAGCAACACAGAAAGAGAAGATTTTGAAGAGCAATTGATTTGAAACTATCCCTGTGGTTCACTCTGGCTGGGACTGCTACATGACACAGAGATGTTCAGGGTAGCGCTCCTGAGTCATCCCATCTGGAGGCAAACAGTACAAGAACAACACTCTGTAGAATTCCCCGACATGAAACGCCAGGTTATGAAGAATAATGATATCGTGGGGAGCCCTGCCATTTGAGATCACTGACAGGTGGGTGCTGCACAACACTGTTCACCAATGGCACTTTTCAGATCAAAAGAAACCTCTTCTGATCCAAGACCACAGGTCCAAAGAAAGCCAGGGCAAATTTGGCCTACATAAGGCTTATGCAAAATAGAACGTGCCCCTTCCTTTCTGTTTCCTATCTACAGATCTCAGTCTTTACAAATACAGCGACCTTCCCAACACTATCACAGAAAATCACCTTTTTTCCAGGTATTGGGAAAGCTCCGTCTACTCTCCCTCCTGCCCCATATGCAATAGAAGAAATAACACTGCAGAAAATCAGATGTGCAACAAGGAGATGAATATGAAGCTTTCTGATACTACTCTGAGTTTAGAGTGCTGAGAATTTACTGCTGAAAGTGCTGTACAAATGCTCCAAACAGGGGCAGGCAAGGATCCTCAGCACGCATGGTTGCCTTCCATCCTGAGTTTGGGCACTGGAGGCTGTGCCGAGAGCTATCCCTGCAGTTCAAGGCCACAGGCAGTCCTTTCAGTCCACGCGAGACTCAGCGGAGAGACATTGCTAAGGCTAATGAGAGAGGAAACATCTTGTGCTGGAGAAGCGCTTACACTTGCCTTCCTGAACAAGGTCAGTGACAAAGTGAGAAACACCATTCTGTTCACCCAAGCAGCTTTGGATACCTGAAAGAAATTATTTTTGTGAGGCCCAAGGGTCAACAATTTTGGTATTTTTAAGAGTCTAAACAGCACGCTCAAGAAACGAGCCATTTAGAAGATTTATGTCCTGTTACTGCTCCCTTCAAAAGACACTGCTGACATGTGCTGCCTTGACTGTCAGCGTTGTCAGTTCTTGGTTAAGAACATGATATAATCATCAGTATATTTATCAGCAGGGACAAAAGACTAAAATGCATTTGAACAAGGGAAAAAGGGCGGGGATGGAGACCTACGACTAATTTTAGAAATAACAAGCTGCAGGTTGCACAGTCACAAAGCGGAGGCTGGAATGCAGTTTTACAGAGTTTATAAAGACTCATTTAATTTCTATAGAAACTTAGCAGCAAACAGGTAATTTTCTCTGCAAATTGCTTCTATCACTTCTGTAACGCTCTGCAAGAGGAATGTATTTCCCCTGTGTCTTCTTAATCCCCTGTTATTTTCATTATAAATTTAATTAAGCTCTTCTAGAGAGCATTCTATGATATACGAGCTGAGTTTTGTTTTTCTGTCAAGAGTGATGGCAGAAATGAGCTGCTGAGTTATGTGGCAATTGGATTGCTTTTTTCTGTGTAAATATTTCAAATGATATTAAGCAGTGGAGACATTCACTTTCCCCAGCTGAATCAATACAGCTAAAGTTAAGAGAAGGAGCCGTATGGAAAACGTCTGAGTGCCTGAAGTATGCCTTCCAGCCAGCCCTTTCCTCCTTTGGACGATGCCCGCAGCTGCCGTTTTGCGGAACATCTCAAGAGCAGATTATCTCTGTGCAAACCAGGTAAATGCAAGCAGCTCTAGGACCAAAGCTTCAAATGCAGCAATCTGCACAGCAGAAATGAATCCAGAAGAATATCCTACTTTTTGTTGTGATAGTGGCGTTTAAAGATCTCCCCTAGATTAGAGCACAGCTGAACACCGCTTCCTTGTGATAGCTTTTTCTTTCTGTGCTGGCCCTCATTGCGAGATATTATTATTCCAGGGAGGACTCTTCTGAGTGTCCTCTTTGTTTTACTTGGGGCTGGTTACCAAGCAACACATGCTGTATTATCGATGTTCCATTAGAACGCAACTTGAATGGGACATTTTTTGTTTTGGTTTTCTCCTTGCAAATTTTAAAGAAAAGATTTATTCTAGGCTAATTCCCCATTTCTAACATCCTGCTCATTTCATACAGTTAGTTGACACTCTTGGATAAAATTTAACAAATTATAGGATTACCAGTGTCCCGAGTGACACAAATTGTGTCTGAAGACAGATATTATTATAATTACCATTTATGCTACCATGCATAGGTTCTCGAAACAGAATCTAGGCTGTCTTGTGTGAAAACCAAATCTACACTCCTCCCCCCCGAGTCCCAGTTTTCCATTTTAACAAAGTGACAGTTGAGAACATCTGCCTTTGTTCCTGTCTGATAAGCAGCTGGTGGAGTCAGTGATACAAGAAAGCCAGAAGTTTTGCAAAGGCTTAGCACTCACAACTGAGTCCAGATTTCTGGAGACCCATACAACCTGATTTCTCTATTTCAGCTGCAGGATTTTCAGAGCTGGACATAAACATCAAGAATAAAACCCAAACCATCCTTACCGAATAATTAAACCTTTAATGCCTGTTGGTGCACAACATTTATGAGGGATTCTGGTATCCCAAAACATTTCAACTTCGCTTCCCAAGAAGAGGGAGAAGCAAGAAAAGATCATGCGATATTAGCTGACATCACAGTCGAATATGTAAAAAACATACTGATGCTTAAAAAGAAAAAAAAAAAATAAATCTTTCCTTTTCCATATCACATTAGCACATTCCCCAACTGCTTTCCTATTATTCCCCTCGTCTTTCACAAATGCCATCACACGTAGGAACACACAGAGATCACCAAAGAAGTGCATACATATGGATAAGGCATGGGGAAGTGAACCATGCTGCCTTTAATTCTCATGTCTCTACAACTCAGTAAAGGCACCAATTGCGATCAACGCAGACAAGCTGAGAAACATGCACTGTGCACAGCGGGCAGAAGTCACTCCTTCAAACCTCACTTCCCCCTGCCCCCCGCCCCCCCCCATCTGCTACCTGGAGATTAAAGGGAGTAAAATGAACACCACAGGTTCCTGTCACAAATTTGAGCCCTTGACAGCGTGCACTTAGAAAAGAAAAAGAATTAACAAAAAACCCCCAAACCCGCAAAACCCCTCCCTGGACTGACTTCATGACTACAGTTACTGCTGAGATTTTGGTTTGTTATTTGGGCTGTTGGATTTATTGCTTTTTTTTTCATTTTTTAAGACATGACTAGTACAGGGAGACCAGTATTCCTGCTGCCAGTCACATCCATCATCTTGCAGAATTTCAAGCATCACTGCTAAGAAAAACATCTTCAAAGTGACATCAGAGTAAAAATGTCACACCAAGGGAGAGATATCTGTCTATGCCTCAAACTTCTTTAATGTTATGCCTTTGACAGCTTTACAACAGCTAAACAGCTTAGGTCTCAGCGAGAGATTTCGAGGCTCTTTGAGTATGAGAAGTATGACATTTTAATTAGAGGCGAAGCTTGCGATTTGCTATAAACACCCCTCTGTTTGAGGCTAAGCATGAGGAGTGCTGTTTCTGCAGCACAGCACGTGGCACCAATGGCAGCTGCACGGGTTTGAGTTCTGCTTTTCCCCCCCAGAGCCCCAGGCACCACTGTAGTCAGCGCTACTGGTGCTAATGGGGCCTTTCCACAGAGAAACCACTTGTCCTCTCCACCCCACCCAGGAGCCACTGCCAGCAGCAGGTTGAGTTTAGGATCATCTTAAACTTTAACACAAAGGCGAAGCAAAACGGGCCTCACGTGATAACTTTTTCAGCAGTTTCTTCCTTCTCTCTCTCTCTCTCCCCCTGGAACCCAGGTCTGTGGTTTCTCCTGTCTGCCACGTTCTGTGAGCATCCCAGCAGACGCCCGATAGCTATGAGGCTGGCTGGGCCACCAATCTCCCAGTCTCCTCCTTGTTCTGAACTTAAGAGAAAGGATGCTCACTGTGCAACCCTGAGAACTCTCTGGAGAGAGTTGGAGACAGGAGACAGCTTTGGAGACAGCTCACTGCTGCCCAACTACAGTTAAGCAAAGAAAAGATGTACTTGCTTCAAAATACTCCTGTGAAATAATGAAGCTAGGGCACCTCATGAGAATGTCTGAATGTGAGGTGTTGAAGGACACCCTTATGGGAGCAAAGTTTAACTATTTCCACTGCAAGTGTTACTATGAAGGAATCCTCCCCCAGAATGTGCGGGTGGGTGTTAGCCAGCCAGCCATTCCCAAGTTTGCAGTTGTTGATGACATGTAATGCAATTTGCCTTTGGTATGCCACAGAATCCAAGAAGGTAACTATAACATCAGCAAGACGTGTGGAAAGGTATTGTCTTTTTCAGTTTTCTGTGACACGAAGCCATCAGAAATAGAAGATATTAGCCACAGACCTGCTATCTGAATGATATAACCAATATAACCATCTTGACTGCCAAGCTTACATCAAGGCACTGAGAAAGCACAGAGAACAGACAGAAGAACAACTGTATCATTTCAGAGCTCAACAATTGTGACTAGTTTCAGTGCATTAAATTGCAGGCTTTCCCTGATTAATGAGAAATGGATATCCCCACCCAGGCATCTCTGTGTGTGAAAGGTCCATTGAAGGAGGGCGGCATTCTGAGAGTCACTTGGGACCTTGGCCTTTACTCTTCAGTTAGCTGTCTTCTCTCAATTCCTTGGTCACTGACTTAATGCAAAAGATGTCATTATCCTCCCTCTCTTCCACTTCAACTGATGAGTAAGAAAAAGCACCAGCAGCAGAATAGCCTCTTTCAAAACGCTGCCTGTGTCCATGCCCTGGACTGAAGACAGGGCATATTTAGCAGCCAACACTGGGAAACAGCTCTGGATTTCAGAGCTAGGCTTCAAAGCTAAACAGATGGCTTTAGCTCTCTGGCAGGGAAATACTATAATGGCTAAAAAAAGATCGGGGACCATACTGAGAAAGTGACACTCCCCCTTCATCTGAAGTGCAATTCTGCAGATGTTCTCTCTGTGCATAGTGCCCAATTCTTACAAAATTGAACATCATCCATGAACAAGAACTTAATTGGGAGTCATCTGAAATAATACAGTTTATGCATGTGCGATCTTTATATTACCCAAGGCATCCCCAGGGAGATACAACTGGGGAAAGAAAGGAAAAAAACTAAGGAGATATTAGCACAGGTGACTGAAAGTTCATTCCATATTGTATGGTGGGTTCCTTTGTCTCAATTACAGCAGCCTCTAATGCTGCTCTGTACATCTGTATTATGCGTTAGTAGTTTAAGTCACTGTAAAAATGAAAGTGAAATTAGTAAAGGTTGGGCTTTTTAATCTTCTCAAGATTTGGGTGTTATCAAGCAGAGCTTAATGAATCACTTCAACTTTTTCCATAACATCATCCATTTCCCCACAGAAAATGGTTCAATTGAAAACAACATCAACTATATCCCTTCATAATGTAATAAAATTAAGTCTCTTGTACGCAGACAGAAGAAAACCTTTTTTGGCATACAGAAAATATGGAAGTTTTCCTTCAAGATCTGAAGGCAGGTAACTGCAAGGCCATATTGCAGACATGGTAATTGTATTCCCACCATGCAAGGCAGGATACTGGACAGCCCATTCAAGCAGCAGGCAAGCCTGGAAGCCAAAGACTTCTATACCGTGGAACAGAGAGAGTAAACTGAGCAGCTTCCCGCTTTTGTGTTTCAGTAAAGGACCTTGCTCCTGCATCTGCCGTTCTCCAGAGTTGCAGCTGATCCTGCTTCTCCCACAGAGAAGCAGCCCATAGCCTGCCCTCGGGGATGTAGCCTGGCCCCCGTTTCTACACAGTTTATCTAATGTACTCGTGACATGTTCCACTGGTCAAATGTCAAAAGGAAAATAAATGCATGCAAAGTGACTAAGAGATTTTTAATAGCAGGCATTATCATTACAATCATCCCTCCTGATCTTTTATTTAGCGTAGTCCAGAGAGGTTCAGTGGGTTAAAGCTAATCTAAGGAAAAGCATGCTGTATTAAACAATGAAATATATTTATGACTCACGCATCACAATATAGCTTAGCTCTCAGAGCATTTTAAACCTGAAATTCTGCTCCGTTCTGATCAAACAACTGCCAGCTTTTCCTGGACAACACGCATTTCTCAGACACGCCAACTCTAGAGGAAGCCACTGAACAGAACTTCCCTGTATTTCCCAATTGTAGTTGTTGGCCAGAGCTCCCTCTCATATGCCATTCACCCTTGTTCACATGAGGTACCAGTACAACATTTCCAAATGGCTAAAGCACTAGAGATGACACTGGAATACCAGCAGAGCAAACAAGAACAATTACTGATGTTCAGCTAGAGGAGACGGTCTCCAGCACAGTCATGTTTCTTTTCAGCCCTAGCGCAGCTACTGGAGCTTTACCAGCTGTCTGTTCAGACCTAGTAAGCCTGTTTGTCTGGAGCCCACCATTCTCTCACTGTAGGAAACAAATTATGCGTTTGCATTATTGCTTTGGCTTGCTTGCTGGGACCTGAAGTGTGCTGCATGCACAAATAGATTTTGCTGTTTCTCCATCTATAAAGGACAAAAAGCAACACTTGGCAAAGTAATGACTCTCAGCTAACAATGTCCATCAGGAAAGAGGCATCTTCTCCCCTGCAGAGCTGTGGATTATTTGTTTACATTGCAGCACCTTTCCAGTGAAGATGATGAAAGTCAGTCATCATCCCAGGCATGTTTTGGAAGTGCTTGGCAAATCATGGTAGGATTGTCACAGGCTGCACAAAACTGCTATTTACTGTGACAAAAGAATCAAGTCCATGAAGACTACATGTTCTCCAGAAAAGTAATCAAGCTCTAGAATCAAGAATTATTTCCCAGCAGAGACATAACCTAAACCTTGACCTGAAAACAGACAGTTCTCTTGTGTATCAACTGTTAAGAAACAACTTCTTTGGGGCTAGAAAGTCCCCTTTGCTCTCAAGCCAGCATACTGAGTGACCTACTCCACTACCTAACTCACTGTTGAAGCAATTTCCCTGATTCTTCACCTCTAAAAACAACCCCCAGAAATAGGACCAGACATAAAAATAGGATGCATTTGTCATAAAGCCTGTTCTACTCATCCACAGAAGCATATTTTCAGCAGAAAAAAATTAATCCAGAGAATTGAATTCAATACCTTAAGCACTGCTTTCCAGAAGACCCCATCTCTTCAAAGACTTCACCAAGGCTCTTAGAGACAAACCTTTTAAGATACTACATGCAGCTGACTGTTATAAGCCCCACCTGTCTGTTTCCACAGAAATTTCCACCTGCCAACTTTCCCAGCTGCTCAGTGCTCTTGGGGGGGGGGTGGAGCTATAAGAATTTGGGGTAAACCAAATGAGATACTGCTTTTTTAAGTAGGAACTCTTTCAACCAGTCTATGAAACTCCCACAGCAGCATTTTGTAGTTAAGACTAGAGGTTATTGGTAGTCCTCATGGCAGGGAACAGGATTCAGAATGGCACACACTTTTTGGCTTATCCTTAGAGCCATCTTTCTAATGACAGCCTCAGTGTTTAAAGCCTGAAGTATGGAGGTGGTCAATAAGTAATTTGAATGCTTAGGAAAGAAGCTCTTGGCTCTTTATTTTTCTGAAGGAATGGAGTGGAATTACTCTGGAATTTCTTTTCTCTGTGTTGCATCCATTTACATACTTCCTACTAGTGATTTTTCTTCCTTCCTTGTTTTGTTTTATTCTGGCTACAAAAATGAGATGTCAGAAAATCTGACACGTTGCTGTACCATATGCTCTGTGCCTATTTCCAGCAGCAGGTGAGAATCTCATGATTCAACTCCCACCTGTGGCAAGGCAATTTTACACCAATCTGCTCTATAGGAAAACATGGAATAAAAGCAATAAACTCTGTGGAAGACATGTATATATATGAGTTACTGTGCACAGTGTCAGCATTGCAGATATGAAAAGAGAGTACATATATCCATTTCCATCCCTGCACAGGAAGTATTAAAACAGGAAAGCATTGCCTAAAGCCAGCATCACCAAGCCAAAATGTTTTACAGGCTTGGTCAGACTGGAAAATAAATTGTCAGCTTCCTTCTGCAGCTCCAGTTGCTTCTACTCTTTTAGCGTTCATATTTAGAAACTTCTATTAAAAAAAAAAAAAGAAAAAAGTGGTATTTTCCTGTAATCACCAGGTGACAGGTTATGCTGGTTTAAGGCATAGCACCTGATATTGGAAAAGTCAAGTCATAAATGCCAGACTTGATGAATCTACAAATCTGTCCTTCCTGGAACAAATTTGGGTCTTGAAATCTTAGCATCATTCACCAGAGTCCCATTCCCCACTCTATTCATCAACGAGTCCTTGCCTTGAAGCAGCATAATGATGTTTTCTCTCTGATGTCTAATTGCCAACTGGAGGGCTGTACAGCCAGTGATATCTTCCACGTCAAGCAGAGCACCAGCCTTAATCAAGGTCTTTATAATGGCCATATTGCCCTTGAGGACAGCAAGGTGCAAGGGGGTCCATCCCATTTTGTTCCTAGCATTGACATCTGCCTTGCACTCCAGAAGATTGATGACAGTCAAAAAGGAGCCCCGCTGGACTGCAAAATGGAGGGGGGCCCACTCTGACTTCTCAGCAATATTGGGATCTGCCCCACATCTCAATAGCTCACAGACTACTGGTTCATCGCTGTAGCGAGTAGCCAAGTGAAGTGGTGTCCAGTCCATGCTTCCTTTGGCATTCAGTTTGGCACGGCTATCTTTTAGCAGGTGGATGATTTCAATGTGTCCTTTGAAAGAAGCCAGGTGCAGGGGAGTCCAACCTTTGTCTGTCCTTAGCTCCACATTAGCGCCGTATTTGATGAGTTTCTCACAGATGAGATACTTCCCCCTCACCACAGCCAGGTGCAGGGCACTATAATGATTTTGATCCAGGCTGTTGACAGAGGTCCCGTTCTTCAGCAAATAATGGACTACCCTGAACTTTCCCCTCTCCACAGCAACATGAAGTGGGGTTCTATGGTTCTTCTGCTTTTTTTCCAGGTCTGCTCCTTGACTGGCAAGCAGTTTCACCAAGCTGACGTGTCCAAAGCAAGCTGCCACATGGAGGGCAGTTTTCCCATCAACCTCTTGGGTGTTGGAATCAGCCTGGCGAGATAGCAGTACTCGGGCCACATTCTCAAAGTTGTTTTGTGATGCCAAGTGCAGAGGGGTCCACCCATCATGCTCTTGAGCATTTACTTGTGCCTGGTGGTCCAGCAAAAGGCGTACAATTCTGTCATCCCCATTCTGAGCAGCGAAGTGAAGAGGTGTCCAACCATCATCATCAGGCATATTGATGTCTGCATCATGCTCTATCAGAACTGAGCAGATCTCTGGTGACCTCTTCTGAACAGCCATAATGAGCGGGGTGTAGCCACAGACTACCTGGCTGTTCACATTGGCTTTGCAGCTCAAGAGAAATTTCACTTTTTCTACATTTCCCTGGATCACCATGAGGTGAAGCAATGTGAGGCCATTTTCATGGACTCTACAGATTTCCTCAGACAAGATGTCCTCTGGACTTTCAACCTCACTGTAAGAAGGTGGGATACAAACCACCTGATTATCAGTTTCTAAAGGCGGGGAAACAAAAACAAGAGAGAGTAAGACCAAGTGAAATAGCTTGGTGTGCACAAGATGGGAGGGAGAGCATGTGAATCTTCATACTATGAAATGAAATAAACGTCATTTTAGAGATAGGCAATATGAAATGAGGCAAGACAACTACATGCAAGCCCTTAGAAAGCAGCGGGACATTTGGCTTCTCCCTCACAGGAACTGTATCTGCTATTTCCTGCATAGTTCATTTTGCTTAACTTGAAAAGAAAACTATCTTGAGCCACAATCTTATCACTGGAGAGCGAGGAAATAGGCTATTTTTTGTAGGCTTCCCCTTCTTTATTTTTGAATTATAAAGAAAGTCCCCTACTTACCACCCCTTCTGATGTCTTGGGGGAAGGTGAACTCTTCTTTGTCACTCTCGTTTTCATGAAGGGGAAAAGAAAAATCCGTAAGACAAAATGCTTATTTGCATTCTGTAACGTTTGCACAGAGTTGTTCTTTGCTACTGCTCTAGAATTTTGTATTATCACCCTAGTATTTTTTATCCAATCCTGTTACTGCATCCAAAACTCAGCAGAGCAAATCATGACACTAACAGGAATGTGGGAGCCTAAAAATTATCTCAGGATACCGGTGAGATGTTTCCTCCTCTTACTCATTTACTCCTGAGCATAAGTTTATTCTACTTCCTTATTGCAGCATGTGCCCACGGCAGCATCCCAGCTAGTAGTCGTCTTTGTCGTATAGGGAACCCAAACAACCCCACCTCCTCAATTCTCTATACTCGGGCATTTTGTTTCTCGATGACTGCACAACTAGGCAAAACCTCAAAATAGCAATAGTTCTCAACTGCCACTTCTCCCTGTATGAAGCTGTCTTCGAGGCACAATTACACTCCAGTAGCTAGGCTAAAATTGTGGCTATCCTGAAACCTGATTTTTGCTTAGTCAGAGAAACACAGGAATTTAATTTTTTTTTTTCCTTCTAGGAGACTTGTTTAAACCCGAATGCCCTTAGTTCCATGGAGCTGGAAAATTGTCATCTGAGCACAAATGCCAGTGCCATGAGCAGAACCCCCCTGATTCTGTGTCTGCTTGAGCTTCTTTTAATGACTCTGGCCTACATGATAAACCCATTTCTGAGCAGGTAGAAAGAAGGGTCTTCCTCTAGGACTGTCTATCATTTAGAACACTGGCCAGCTTGCTAATTTTATTTGCAAGTTTCCTATCCTCATAAATGAATTACAGATGTACAAACCATGCAAACACACTGCACGAAGCTTGCTGAGGCGCCCTTGTCTGATGACAAACAGCGATGAGAGAGGAAACACATTCTCAAGAACTGGTAAGAACAGGGAAAGGACTCAAGGGAATTTCCCAAGCGGTCCTGGGAAGCCTTCCTCACCTGTTGGTTCCCAGAGATGGCAGGCTTGTGGGACATCTTCCTAACAAGGCGCTCATTCTCTGGATCCACTACAAGGCTTTGTATCAGTGACAGCAGCATGTCTGTTTCTACAGGGATATCTACCAGAGAAAAAAGACTGTTAGCTGTGCGGACTACCCAGATGTTCAGAACCCAGTCAGTACCCAAGGCTGTGGAAGTCTTCCATGTGTCCTCCACATAGGGAGGAAGGAAAGAGGGAGAAAGAGGATGTGTTGACAGCAAATAGGTACCAAACATTTTCAAGGCAACAGGCCATTTAACTGCCAAAGAGTTATATGCAAGCTTATCCCCCACTTGTTAATCCATGCGTCTGACCCTTGGCTAATCCATATCGCAATTGGATACTACACCTGTAAAGCTTGGCCTTTGCTTAGGGTCTTGGTCCCAACACCTCTTCATCAAGTCAATCATCTGCTGGCATTCGCCTGGCCAGTCATTGCTGATGGGTTCTAGGCAGGGCCTCTTCCCTGCTGCAACCTTGACTATAATGGCCATCATGTTGGCTCCTGAAAAAAAGCAATATGCACTGGGCTTTTTCTCTGTGAAGATGTCTGTAATAAACATTTAATAAGTGCAGAGCACACAAGAAGCGTTCATATTTACCTGCGTAAGGTTTCTTCTGCATAAGTACCTCCCAAATGACAATTCCAAAGCTGCAGGCAATGAGAGATCATGAGCAACCACTCCCATACGTACACAAACATAAAATTCACTTATTGCTTTCATGTTCTTGAGAAATGGAAAAATTAGGAAAGAAGTTCTTCAGGATGGAAGGCTTTCATCCCCCACACCAAAAGGACAAGATCTTATGAATCATCACATACATGTCTGATGCCTCAGCAAAAGGGTTGGTGTAGTGAATAAGGGTCTTATAACATTTCCTGTGAAAGTCAGGCTCTCGGTGCCTTTTTTTCACTCTATTCACATTGGGTTTTAGAGCCCTTTACTACTGCAAGTTTGTGCGGCCATGCAAATCCTCCTTTGCTTCTTGTCTTGGGTTACTGTGTAGTATAGTGGCTAAGGAGCTGACAGATTACCAGAGCATATATATGTAGCTTTGCGTAAGTGAGCTGCAAAGTGCTTTGACCAAAAGGAAAAAAGTAAAGTTGAAACCTTTTTGCCACCTGTTACTGACCAAAAGGAAGCTGAATACTAAAGCAGACTGGCAATATTACAGTTGTTTTAAAATCAATGTAAGCAGCAAGTGCTATGAAAGAGCAGACACTGTCTGTTCTGAGCTCTAATCTTACTCCTTTTCTATAATAACGTCCAGCAACCCAACAGGGTGTGCTGGAACCTAAGGCAATACAGCCTGCCGCTCACATGGGATCAGTGCTGCACAGGGGCACATCTGGTAAGAGAGAGATGTTTATCCACAGACAATCCCACTTGCCATCACTGAGGTTGGAGTACCACATGTCACTCACAGCGTGTTCCCCACCAAGGACATTATGCAAAGCAGAGAGCCAGAATATAAACAAAGCGAGGCAATGTGCCAGTCCCTCCTGCTCTGCACAAGAGCTAGGTGGGAACCCTGTGTGACCACTGAACAGAAAGGCAGCCCTTACCTGTACACATCATATTTGATTCCTGGGGGCTTGCTGTTCTGGAGAAACATTTCTGGTGGGATGTAGCTCAAAGTGCCTCTCAAAGCAGAGCTTTCAATATATTGCATTCGGCTAGACTGCTCCATCCATTTTGATAGCCCAAAGTCTGAGATCTGTAATCAGAAAAAAAATCAGAGCATCCCGCGTAATGCTCACCATCTCACCCCTCCTTATTTTAGCTGGGAAACACCTCCATCCTTCACGATCAGGGATATAAAGAGGTACCTAGCAGCTGAAACTTCATAAAACCCTGGTTAAATTGTAGTCAGTGCCTTTCACTTAGTCCAGGAGATCCGCATTTCCTCCTAAATTGGAGCCTTAAATTCCCGGTTCTGGCACAGATTACTTGTAGGCTCTTGAGAATACCATGTAAATTGTTTACCAACTGCTTCTTATAAGCCCCACTGGTCAATCTTTCATGGAGTGCTCCTGAAGAACCTAACTTATTAGGATTCTGGACTCATTTGGCAAAAATAACCTGTCTCTTATTTGAGAAATAAGCTGTCACTACAAACACAGCACTAAGGTCATACCTTGACATGCATATTCCCATCTAGGAGAATGTTCCCTGGTTTTAGATCTAAGTGCAGCAAAGGAGGTGTCATGCTATGCAGGAAATTCATAGCCAGGCTCATCTCATGGATAACCCGGAATTTGAGCTGCCATGACATTTTGTGAGTGGGAAGAATTTTCTCCAAGGACCCTCTTGCCATATACTCCATTACTATCCCCAAAGGACTGTTGCAGACCCCATAGATGGTGACAATGTGCTGGAATTTGATTTTCTCCATCTTGGTTGCCTCTTCCATTAGACAGTTCATACTGGTCCTGGAAAAATAAAAAAGAGAAAAGTGGAACCAAGACATGCTATCAGTTGATTCACAGGCTGTTACTGTATAGTAGCTTAGTGATATCCAGCAGCCCTGTCTACCCCAAAAAGATTCATTCCAATTTGCCCCTTGAATTGGTGATATTGCAACCACACACATCATGATCTTTCACGGATTAAAATCTAGCATACAAGGTGTTATGACTTTTGAAAACGAGCCAAGGATTGCCTGGGCAAATTCAACCACTAGGCTCCTAGAGAAAGCGATCCAAACTTCCATCTCAGTCCAGCTCTTAGAAGACCTTCAGTGATCACCGAAAGCCTGGTCCACGTGCTTGTTTTCACACTGTGGTGAAATTCCCAAGTGATGCTTCCCTGAAAGCATGATGTCAGGAGCAGGCACAGCATGGTGAACCGTGCCTTTTTCATACACCACATGTCCACACGGCAGCCGCAGCGATGGCCTGCACGCTTCTTGCGGGCAGCCAGGGTCCAAAGACACACTAACCTGCTGAGCTTGAGTATATGGAGGCTTGTATGGCCAGAGGGCATGCCTTGGCCATACCTATACCTCTGGCTGAAGCTTTCTGTCCATGAACATAGTGAATCTGGTCCCAGAGGGAGTCTAGATGTGTCTGTCCATTATTGCCAGTTTTGGCAGACATGTTTCACTAAATCTTTACATTCTCCAACCTGCTAAACAAGTTGGGGTGCCTGGAGCGTGCTGACAGCAGCCAAGCAGTAAAGTGCCAAAACTGCATTTAAAAAGCACACCCTGGGAATGAATCTGAGCTTGCAACAACATTATGCCAGGCCACTAATAGCTCTAAACATAGTTCAGCTAAGCAAATCCTTCTGCCAGACTTCCTCTAGAAAGCTCCCCACAGTGAAACGTACCTCTGTATTGAGGAATCTCAAGTATTGTCTTTCCAACTGCAGAAGAAAGGCTTAACACAGGAAGACAGTTGTAACCTGCAGCATAGAGGATTACAGATTGATTCTTCCCCCTCCCAGGAAAATGATGGGTGTGGAGAAAGATTTTTAACCAGGCAGGATCCTTCCAACTTGAACAAAATACAATTTTAGAATAAATAATTTCATTGTCTCGGTTGTTTTTTCAGCAGGACTGCCTATATTGTATGTGGTATTGGTGGTGGCCGCGATTACCTAGCTTTGTTTTATCTCCAGACCCAAGGTAGTCAGCAGAAGAGTCTCTGCAGGTGAGAGACAGAGCAAAAAGTAAACTGAAGGTGCAGGTGCACCATTGAGAGAAAAAAACGTATTTGGAGGGTAAGACAAGTGAGGGAGCAGAGACCTTTGCTAGCCCAGCAAAAACAGCTGGAAATTCTCTGTCTCTCAGCATTCAATATGGTGATTTTAATGACTAATTTAGTTTAATATATATTCATTAGTCCAAATGTCCAGTGAAACCTGCAAACAAGTAATCAGGATGCTTTTAGGCACGTGCCCATGTTTAGTTTAAGATGGCTACACTTCAACCTCCAGATTTCAACCCCAATTGTTCTGAATAAGCGTTCCTTTCCCACTTGCACATGCACATCACGCACACACAGAAAGAAGGAATGAACAAACGAACTCCAGATCACTAGTGTTTTTTCCACTCCCTTTAGGTACTTAAAAACCTTACTTCCCAGGGAGAAGTAGCCACATAAAAATTTCCTTCGGGGTTTTAGCACCACATCACCGCAGGTGGCTCTAACTGACAGCTTGAACTGCTGAGTGAAAAGAAACCGCATGGTTACCTCTCCACGCCGGAGTCCTGCAGCAGGTACGGAGAGCATTTCACTGCATAAACTGTCCTCCACCTCTTGTGCTTGACTTGGTACACATGCCCAAAGCCTCCGCTGGCCACTTTAATCCAGTCTTCTTCAAAATCCTCCTTATTAAAAACAGTTAAGCTGCCCAGTTGCCGGTCTTTCTCCGAAGTCATGACAGAAAAGGCAGCGTGGCTATCTGCCTCCTGCTCAGGCGGTATCAAAGAAGAATAAAGGAGCTCTTCCTACTTCTGACTTGCATAGGGAGGTAGGGGGTTACCTGAGGTGAGCCATGTAACTTACTGCCAAGAGGTGGATCCCAAGTGTCAGTCTCATTTGGTAGGCAGAGGAGCTACATTACTTAATTACAGGCACTCCTGCCAGCCTCCTGCGCTGAGCTTGGCCAGGCTGGGTACATGTCTACACTTCCATAAGGCTGCCCTTCTCTTTCACATCAAGCACTGGGTGGGTAAATGCTGAAAGAATACAAGATGAAAAACTGTGCAACGCAACAATCCTTTAGCAATTGCACTGTGCTGAAGATGGGATTCCTCACCTGAGGCACAAGTGTACGCTGAGTGAAAGTGAGACAGACTGATATTTCAAGGGAAGGAAGGCCTTACACAGAGAGAAATCCACAAGGCTCCTATGCAGCACTGCATGTGACCTGGATAAAGAAGAAAAGTGGAAAACACTCCAAAAAGCTGAAGTACAGAGAAGACCCCAGAACTAGCATGTGGCAAACATGAGTGTATGAACCTGAGAAAACACTTAAACAGAAACGCAACTAACATGGTGAGCCAGAGCGATTACCTCAGGGATAAAGTATGCCATCAAATGCCTGCAAAGGGCATTTGAAGAGACAAGCGAATACTGAAGAGCTGGTCTGAGCAGTTTAACCATTGCCATGTGAGCACTAGTAACAGCTTTTAGTTGTTTTGTACCTTGACTCCCCAAGCTGTAAAAAGGGTTTAATGACACTCATCTGGGCCTTGGGCATATATGTCTTTAACAGCTTAACACTATGTAGATAAATCTATGTTAAATACAATGTGATGCTGGTTTGCTTAGCGCTACTGCAGTACAAATAATAATTAGTATTTCTGAAGGGCAATTATTATTGAGCCTTGATCTGAAATTTTTAGCTAGACATCAGACCTGAAGAAATTCTTGGAGGAAGACTGATCCAGGTGGAATTACAAGCTACTTCTCTGTTACAGTTGACACAAGGTGCTCTGGCAATGGCCCATCACTCACAACTGTGAGGCTTTGGGGAAAGAAGGAAAAGGAAAAAAGCCAGCCAGGCTCTGCAGCCTTTTAGGGAAAAAAAAGCATCAGAATCTGCCACAATTATAACTAATTCCCTGCCCACTCCTTGGCTGCTGCCCACCAAGTGTGATGCTTCTGGCCCAGGTACCGCCCCTAGCCACCTCCACTCCCACTTACCAGCACTCACCTGCCAACACAACTTCAGAGCTGAGGACAAGCGCGATGGGGGTCCATTCACTTGTGATCAGGCACAGGCAGGACAAGACCTTACCGAAATGCTCAAGTTTTATTGTAGAAAGTTCAAGAGAAGATGAGGGACTGGAGAAAAACACTCCACAGTTGCAGAGTGGCAGCAGCAGCACAGCTGCTGCTTCACTTCCTCCACAGACCTTACAGCTGTGCTGCATTTATTGGCAATTAGCTCAGGCACCTTCCAGAGTCTGTCTCAACTTTAATGGCATTAAAATAAAAGGTTAAGAAGTGAGACAGTCACGCTGATCATTTACACCTTTGTTGACAACAGCAACTTCCATTTCTTGAAATGAACCTTTCATGCTTTTGCCCCAAACTGGGGAGCAATTTTACCCCAGTCCACGCCAAAGAACACCTTGACTGTGGAAATGGTGCTCAAGCTCACTAGTTTGCAATTGTGATGCTTTCTTTTGAATTTCCTAAGGTGCAAGCTTGCAGTGCTGCTCTGAAGCAAATGGGAATACTGCAATTATCCATAGCCCTCCTCAGCCTCCTGAGGCAGAACGATAGAGGTTGTGATGGTCAGGGCTGTGGCCTTGCCCGCCCTCAAAAACCCACCCCCTATTTGCTCTGCACACGTCATGTGTGCGGTGCAATTTTGCTGGCATCAGCTAAAGTACAGCTAGGCAGGAAAGTAGCTAAAGCTAACACACTAACACACCATCAGAGAAAGCATTTTATTGGGTGCCCCCAGCACTGAATAGCTGGGAAAAGGGAGACAACAGAAGCTGTTTCGGGACAGGGAGAAGGAACATCTTCTTCCAGAGGCTGAGGTCCAGCGGCTTCCTCGCCCGTGCAGGTGCTGAAAGAACAGCATTCAGAACAGGGGAAACCACCTTAAAATCCCTGCTCCCGAGTACTCGTTCCCCGGGGTGCACACGGCCTCAAAGGACACTCTGGGTGTCTGCGCAGCCCCTCCACTCCCCACATCTGGTACAGCAGTATCAAGCTACAAAAAGTAGTTTTGAGACAACTTTGGGAAGTCACATCATCTTAACACAGAATCGGAGCACTCCTAAAAATCTCGGGACCTGCCATGAGCCAAGTACCTGCTCCAGAGGCGCAGAAAACATCCCCAAAGGGCCAGGGATGCTTTAGGCGACCGCAGCTCCGAAGACAGGGAGATCCCCTGCCCAAGAGTGCCTTTCTCGTGCCCTTTCTTCAGTCTGCTGCCGCTCCTCTTCTCCCTCGCTCTTGCCTGGCGGTTCCTTCCACAAACGACGGCTCCACCAGCAGCTGCTGCAAAGGCAGGAGGACGTGCTCAGGACCGAGAAGCCCCCGCTTCCTGCCTGGAGGACAGAGGGACGCTGGGCTGGTCCCCGCAGGGAGCTCTCCAGAGCACCGTCCGACCCCGGCCGTCCTCCCACAACACACCCCCACCCCCCCGCAAAAAACCTCGCAGATCAGCTTTTCTCACCACATTGGTGTTCCAGTCCCAGCGCTGCCGCCTGTGGAGTTCCAGCTGGTGCCAGAGCTGGGCTCGGAGGTAGGCACCCTGGGCAAATGGAGCTAGGCATGCACAGTGGCGGCCAAAGAGCCTGCACCCCTGCTTACAGGGGGCTCGAGCCGCTGCCTGGAATTCAAAGTGCCTGGGACTGCAGGGCACTGGTCTGGCCCTGACTTACAGGGCAGCCCTGGTCCCACAGGCCCTCAGAGGCTCCTTCTCTCCGATTCAGGGACACCCTGACCCGCACCCACTAATGGGGCGGTCACCCCACACCGGCTGCCAGCAGAGCACTATTAAGAGTGTACTTTCTGCCCTGAAGGCAGGAGACTCGGCAGCAGTGGCTGGTGACTAGCAAGGGCTTTTCCCGGGAGATTTTAGGGGCTTGGGCAGAAGAACGTTCTGAGGTGGGTTCCTTGCCACTTGGGAGAAGCTGCCGCTTCAATGCAGAGCAGCTGTTTGGGAAGTGGCTGGTGTTTGGGGCCTGCAAGTGACGCTTGCCACCCTAAACCTGCTGCGCTGCCCTGCCCTGCCCTGCCCTACCCTATCGTGCCCTGGTCCCCTTTCCCTTTGCTCTCAGCTGGGGAGAAAGGGAACCCCTGGGGAAGGCAAAAGCTGGGGGGGAAGGGGCCCTTTCCACGGGCCTGCAAGCAGGGCCCGGGTCCTGCCCAGGAAGCCCTGGCACTGGGCTTAATGGCGTTGAACTGGGCCGCCCCCCCCAGAAACAGGGCCAGGGCCTCTCCTCTGTAAAGCCCCCAGGATGCTGGGCACCACGCGGCGCCCAAGATGTCTAAGCCAAGGGGAGTAGGGGGCGAAGGGGGGAAGGACGGCCAGAAACCAGGGACCGGGGACCGCCGTGGGGAGGTCTCTCCGAGGGCCGGCTTCCCCCTGTTCTCCGGGCGGAGGCGCTTGCGCTCCTGTGAAAAGACTGCACCGTCCCCCCCAGCAACAACTCCTAGACAAGAAAGAAAGAAAGAAAGAACAGGCATCAAACGTGTGTGTGGAACCACGAGGCAAGAGCGAATAGGAGGAGGAGCGGCAGGCTGAAGAAAGGGAAAGAGAAAAGCAAAGAGAGGCACTCTAAGCAAAGGGAGCTCCCTGTCACCAGGGATGCAGTCAAACAAGAGCATCCTTGGCACTTTTGGGAAGGTTTTTATGACTTTGGGGGAGGTACTTGGCTCAATGCCGTTCCCTGGGTTTTTAGAAGCCATTCCAATTCTGTGTTAAGAAGATACAACTTCCAAATTTTTGCCCTTGAAGGGCCAGGACCAGGGACACCCACCTGACTACAGGGGGTCCCTCCCAGCACATCCTGCCAACTGCAGGGGACACGCACAGCCCTATTTACAGGGTGGTCGCCCTCGGCTTGGCACTGCCAGGGCACGCCCAGGGCTGACTTACGGGGCAGCCCTGGTCCCAAAGGCCCTCAGAGGCTCCTCTCTGATTCAGGGGCACCCTGACCTGCACCCGCTAACGGGGCGGTCACCCCACACAGGCTGCCAGTGGAGCACAAAGGCTCCCAGACCCGGACCCTGGTTACAGGCAGGTCGACACCCAGGGAGCCAGAGAGCTCGGCCTTCCCCCACAGCAACAGGAATGAGACTCACTCAACAGCCAGGCCGCAGAGCTTCACGGCCAAAGGCCCACACACATCCCGGCCCCATGCCTCTGAAAGGCCGCGGCCAGGGGCACCCGCCTGATTACAGGGGGTCCTGCCAAGCCCAGGGGACAGGCACAGCCCTACTTACAGGGCGGTCCCCCGTGGCTCGGCACTCCCAACAAGGCTCCACGGAGCCCGAGGCTCCGACCTGCGCCCCAGTTACGGGCCGGCCAGCCTGGCTGCAGCACAACACCATCTCTTCGGGAGCCCAGCGCGCAACCTCAACCCCAAACGCGGGGAGGTCACCCTAGCCAAAAGCAGCGCCAAAGGCAGGCCTGCACCCTCCAGCACAGCACTTCCTCAACCTGCACCCTCAAAAGAGCCAGGGAGGGCTCGCTCCTGTTGGCTGGCTAAAGCAGCCTCCCCAGCCCTGCTTACAGGGAGGTCGGGCTGCTCCTGGGGACACAGGGCTCCACGGACTCGTGACACATGCCCCGAGTACGGGGCTGTCACGCTGGCAGGTCGCCAGCAGGACAGGCAGCCGCGCAGGCAGAGGCCCGGCCCCTGACTACGGACAGGTCGCCTTGACCGCACTCTACGACTAAGTGGCTTCGCTCTGTCCTTAGAAAGGAGGGGCAAGCCCGGACCCTCCCTCCGCTCGTGGCCTCAGAGGGGACCCCCCTGTTGCTGCACAGAGCCCTCTCTCCCTCCTGGGAAGTTTAAGCTAAACTGCAGCGATTTTATCAGGGGCCTAAGGGACAAGCTCACTCGCTCACACTCACGCCGACAAAAGACAAGGACACACACACACACACGGACACACACACACACACACGCACGGACACACACACACACACACGCACGGACACACACACACACACACGGACACACACACAACTTCTGAGAAGGGAGGGCGAGCTCTGCGCAGCCCCTGTCTGGGGAGCCATCCCTACCAGCAAGCGGGAGGGAAGAGCCTCAGACCCACCCCGCTGGGGCTGCATGGAGGCGTGAGGGGCCTCAACACGCCAAGGGGCAAACGGCGTGACACACCCGACTCCTGGGGGTCATGCGGGCCAGGCCACCAGCAGGCAGAACGGCACCGGGGCCAGAGGAGGGGGCCGGGGAGACGGCCCTCCCCTGCTTACAGGGTGGGCTTGGCGTCCAGCGAGCTCCATTTCCCCCTCGGGTGCGGAGACGGTGGCCCTCGCCCTCCTTACAGGGTCGCCACTCGCTCCAGGCAGCCAAAGGAGCAAGACGGCAAAAGGCCAACAACTGCAGAAGCAATAGACCGAGCCCTGGTTACAGGGAGGTCGCCCAGCACAAAGCCAGCCGGGGCACCCCAAAGGCGCCCGCGATGCTCTTACGTGCCCGTGCCCTGGTGGCGACAGGGAGGTAGGTGCCTTTGCCCAGAGCGCCTTTCTCGCAACCACTCTCCAGCCCGACGCCGCTCCTCTTCTCGCTCACTCTTGCCTCGCCGTTCTACATGACGCCTCTTCTTTCTTCTCCGACGGCTGCCAACAAGGGAGGAGGAGGAAGGGGAGGACACGGTTAGGCCTGAGAAGCGCCGACTCACTCGCCCGCCCGCCAGAAAGGGGGACCCCCTAAGCCCCCAAAGGGAGCTCCCCCCAAGGCACAACCCGCCCGCCCGGCCCACCACCCCGCCAAAACCCTCCGACTTCAGCTTGTCTCACCAAAGCGACGCGCAGCAGACTTCCAGCCGGTGCCGGAGCTAGGCTCGGAGGCGGGCACCCTGGGCAAATGGAGCTGGGCATGCAAGGCGGCGGCCAAAGAGGCTGCACCCCTGCTTACAGGGGGCTCGAGCCGCTGCCTGGACTGTAAAGCGCCTGGGACTGCAGGGCACTGGCCGGGCCCTGACTTACAGGGCAGCCCTGGTCCCACAGGCCCTCGGAGGCTCCTTCTCTCCGATTTGGGGGCACCCTGACCCACACCCGCTAGCGGGGCGGTCACCCCACACAGGCTGCCAGTGGAGCACAAAGGCTCCCAGACCCGGACCCTGGTTACAGGCAGGTCGACACCCAGGGAGCCAGAGAGCTCGGCCTTCCCCCACAGCAACAGGAACGAGACTCACTCAACAGCCAGGCTGCGGAGCTTCACGGCCAAAGGCCCACACACATCCCGGCCCCCTGCCTCTGAAAGGCCGGGGCCAGGGGCACCCGCCTGATTACAGGGGGTCCCGCCAAGCCCAGGGGACAGGCACAGCCCTACTTACAGGGCGGTCCCCCGTGGCTCGGCACTCCCAACAAGGCTCCACGGAGTCCGAGGCTCCGACCTGCGCCCCAGTTACGGGCCGGCCAGCCTGGCTGCAGCACAACACCATCTCTTCGGGAGCCCAGCGCGCAACCTCAACCCCAAACGCGGGGAGGTCACCCTAGCCAAAAGCAGTGCCAAAGGCAGGCCTGCACCCTCCAGCACAGCACTTCCTCAACCTGCACCCTCAAAAGAGCCAGGGAGGGCTCGTTCCTGTTGGCTGGCTAAAGCAGCCTCCCCAGCCCTGCTTACAGGGAGGTCGGGCTGCTCCTGGGGACACAGGGCTCCACGGACTTGTGACACATGCCCCGAGTACGGGGCTGTCACGCTGGCAGGTCGCCAGCAGGACAGGCAGCCGCGCAGGCAGAGGCCCGGCCCCTGACTACGGACAGGTCGCCTTGACCGCACTCTACGACTAAGTGGCTTCGCTCTGTCCTTAGAAAGGAGGGGCAAGCCCGGAGCCTCCCTCCGCTCGCGGCCTCAGAGGGGACCCCCCTGTTGCTGCACAGAGCCCTCTCTCCCTCCTGGGAAGTTTAAGCTAAACTGCAGCGATTTTATCAGGGGCCTAAGGGACAAGCTCACTCGCTCACACTCACGCCGACAAAAGACAAGGACACACACACACACACGGACACACACACACACACGGACACACACACACACACACGGACACACACACACACACACGGACACACACACACACACACGGACACACACACACACACACGGACACACACACAACTTCTGAGAAGGGAGGGCGAGCTCTGCGCAGCCCCTGTCTGGGGAGCCATCCCTACCAGCAAGCGGGAGGGAAGAGCCTCAGACCCACCCCGCTGGGGCTGCATGGAGGCGTGAGGGGCCTCAACACGCCAAGGGGCAAACGGCGTGACACACCCGACTCCTGGGGGTCATGCGGGCCAGGCCACCAGCAGGCAGAACGGCACCGGGGCCAGAGGAGGGGGCCGGGGAGACGGCCCTCCCCTGCTTACAGGGTGGGCTTGGCGTCCAGCGAGCTCCATTTCCCCCTCGGGTGCGGAGACGGTGGCCCTCGCCCTCCTTACAGGGTCGCCACTCGCTCCAGGCAGCCAAAGGAGCAAGACGGCAAAAGGCCAACAACTGCAGAAGCAATAGACCGAGCCCTGGTTACAGGGAGGTCGCCCAGCACAAAGCCAGCCGGGGCGCCCCAAAGGCGCCCGCGATGCTCTTATGTGCCCGTGCCCTGGTGGCGACAGGGAGGTAGGTGCCTTTGCCCAGAGCGCCTTTCTCGCAACCACTCTCCAGCCCGACGCCGCTCCTCTTCTCGCTCACTCTTGCCTCGCCGTTCTACATGACGCCTCTTCTTTCTTCTCCGACGGCTGCCAACAAGGGAGGAGGAGGAAGGGGAGGACACGGTTAGGCCTGAGAAGCGCCGACTCACTCGCCCGCCCGCCAGAAAGGGGGACCCCCTAAGCCCCCAAAGGGAGCTCCCCCCAAGGCACAACCCGCCCGCCCGGCCCACCACCCCGCCAAAACCCTCCGACTTCAGCTTGTCTCACCAAAGCGACGCGCAGCAGACTTCCAGCCGGTGCCGGAGCTAGGCTCGGAGGCGGGCACCCTGGGCAAATGGAGCTGGGCATGCAAGGCGGCGGCCAAAGAGGCTGCACCCCTGCTTACAGGGGGCTCGAGCCGCTGCCTGGACTGTAAAGCGCCTGGGACCGCAGGGCACTGGCCGGGCCCTGACTTACAGGGCAGCCCTGGTCCCACAGGCCCTCGGAGGCTCCTTCTCTCCGATTTGGGGGCACCCTGACCCACACCCGCTAGCGGGGCGGTCACCCCACACAGGCTGCCAGTGGAGCACAAAGGCTCCCAGACCCGGACCCTGGTTACAGGCAGGTCGACACCCAGGGAGCCAGAGAGCTCGGCCTTCCCCCACAGCAACAGGAACGAGACTCACTCAACAGCCAGGCTGCGGAGCTTCACGGCCAAAGGCCCACACACATCCCGGCCCCCTGCCTCTGAAAGGCCGGGGCCAGGGGCACCCGCCTGATTACAGGGGGTCCCGCCAAGCCCAGGGGACAGGCACAGCCCTACTTACAGGGCGGTCCCCCGTGGCTCGGCACTCCCAACAAGGCTCCACGGAGCCCGAGGCTCCGACCTGCGCCCCAGTTACGGGCCGGCCAGCCTGGCTGCAGCACAACACCATCTCTTCGGGAGCCCAGCGCGCAACCTCAACCCCAAACGCGGGGAGGTCACCCTAGCCAAAAGCAGCGCCAAAGGCAGGCCTGCACCCTCCAGCACAGCACTTCCTCAACCTGCACCCTCAAAAGAGCCAGGGAGGGCTCGCTCCTGTTGGCTGGCTAAAGCAGCCTCCCCAGCCCTGCTTACAGGGAGGTCGGGCTGCTCCTGGGGACACAGGGCTCCACGGACTCGTGACACATGCCCCGAGTACGGGGCTGTCACGCTGGCAGGTCGCCAGCAGGACAGGCAGCCGCGCAGGCAGAGGCCCGGCCCCTGACTACGGACAGGTCGCCTTGACCGCACTCTACGACTAAGTGGCTTCGCTCTGTCCTTAGAAAGGAGGGGCAAGCCCGGACCCTCCCTCCGCTCGTGGCCTCAGAGGGGACCCCCCTGTTGCTGCACAGAGCCCTCTCTCCCTCCTGGGAAGTTTAAGCTAAACTGCAGCGATTTTATCAGGGGCCTAAGGGACAAGCTCACTCGCTCACACTCACGCCGACAAAAGACAAGGACACACACACACACACGGACACACACACACACACACGCACGGACACACACACACACACACGCACGGACACACACACACACACACGGACACACACACAACTTCTGAGAAGGGAGGGCGAGCTCTGCGCAGCCCCTGTCTGGGGAGCCATCCCTACCAGCAAGCGGGAGGGAAGAGCCTCAGACCCACCCCGCTGGGGCTGCATGGAGGCGTGAGGGGCCTCAACACGCCAAGGGGCAAACGGCGTGACACACCCGACTCCTGGGGGTCATGCGGGCCAGGCCACCAGCAGGCAGAACGGCACCGGGGCCAGAGGAGGGGGCCGGGGAGACGGCCCTCCCCTGCTTACAGGGTGGGCTTGGCGTCCAGCGAGCTCCATTTCCCCCTCGGGTGCGGAGACGGTGGCCCTCGCCCTCCTTACAGGGTCGCCACTCGCTCCAGGCAGCCAAAGGAGCAAGACGGCAAAAGGCCAACAACTGCAGAAGCAATAGACCGAGCCCTGGTTACAGGGAGGTCGCCCAGCACAAAGCCAGCCGGGGCACCCCAAAGGCGCCCGCGATGCTCTTACGTGCCCGTGCCCTGGTGGCGACAGGGAGGTAGGTGCCTTTGCCCAGAGCGCCTTTCTCGCAACCACTCTCCAGCCCGACGCCGCTCCTCTTCTCGCTCACTCTTGCCTCGCCGTTCTACATGACGCCTCTTCTTTCTTCTCCGACGGCTGCCAACAAGGGAGGAGGAGGAAGGGGAGGACACGGTTAGGCCTGAGAAGCGCCGACTCACTCGCCCGCCCGCCAGAAAGGGGGACCCCCTAAGCCCCCAAAGGGAGCTCCCCCCAAGGCACAACCCGCCCGCCCGGCCCACCACCCCGCCAAAACCCTCCGACTTCAGCTTGTCTCACCAAAGCGACGCGCAGCAGACTTCCAGCCGGTGCCGGAGCTAGGCTCGGAGGCGGGCACCCTGGGCAAATGGAGCTGGGCATGCAAGGCGGCGGCCAAAGAGGCTGCACCCCTGCTTACAGGGGGCTCGAGCCGCTGCCTGGACTGTAAAGCGCCTGGGACTGCAGGGCACTGGCCGGGCCCTGACTTACAGGGCAGCCCTGGTCCCACAGGCCCTCGGAGGCTCCTTCTCTCCGATTTGGGGGCACCCTGACCCACACCCGCTAGCGGGGCGGTCACCCCACACAGGCTGCCAGTGGAGCACAAAGGCTCCCAGACCCGGACCCTGGTTACAGGCAGGTCGACACCCAGGGAGCCAGAGAGCTCGGCCTTCCCCCACAGCAACAGGAACGAGACTCACTCAACAGCCAGGCTGCGGAGCTTCACGGCCAAAGGCCCACACACATCCCGGCCCCCTGCCTCTGAAAGGCCGGGGCCAGGGGCACCCGCCTGATTACAGGGGGTCCCGCCAAGCCCAGGGGACAGGCACAGCCCTACTTACAGGGCGGTCCCCCGTGGCTCGGCACTCCCAACAAGGCTCCACGGAGTCCGAGGCTCCGACCTGCGCCCCAGTTACGGGCCGGCCAGCCTGGCTGCAGCACAACACCATCTCTTCGGGAGCCCAGCGCGCAACCTCAACCCCAAACGCGGGGAGGTCACCCTAGCCAAAAGCAGTGCCAAAGGCAGGCCTGCACCCTCCAGCACAGCACTTCCTCAACCTGCACCCTCAAAAGAGCCAGGGAGGGCTCGTTCCTGTTGGCTGGCTAAAGCAGCCTCCCCAGCCCTGCTTACAGGGAGGTCGGGCTGCTCCTGGGGACACAGGGCTCCACGGACTTGTGACACATGCCCCGAGTACGGGGCTGTCACGCTGGCAG
This sequence comes from Chroicocephalus ridibundus, assembly GCF_963924245.1. NCBI lineage: Eukaryota > Metazoa > Chordata > Aves > Charadriiformes > Laridae > Chroicocephalus > Chroicocephalus ridibundus. Next base: position 1,596,518 of record NC_086301.1, read on the forward strand.
GTCGCCAGCAGGACAGGCAGCCGCGCAGGCAGAGGCCCGGCCCCTGACTACGGACAGGTCGCCTTGACCGCACTCTACGACTAAGTGGCTTCGCTCTGTCCTTAGAAAGGAGGGGCAAGCCCGGAGCCTCCCTCCGCTCGCGGCCTCAGAGGGGACCCCCCTGTTGCTGCACAGAGCCCTCTCTCCCTCCTGGGAAGTTTAAGCTAAACTGCAGCGATTTTATCAGGGGCCTAAGGGACAAGCTCACTCGCTCACACTCACGCCGACAAAAGACAAGGACACACACACACACACGGACACACACACACACACGGACACACACACACACACACGGACACACACACACACACACGGACACACACACACACACACGGACACACACACACACACACGGACACACACACAACTTCTGAGAAGGGAGGGCGAGCTCTGCGCAGCCCCTGTCTGGGGAGCCATCCCTACCAGCAAGCGGGAGGGAAGAGCCTCAGACCCACCCCGCTGGGGCTGCATGGAGGCGTGAGGGGCCTCAACACGCCAAGGGGCAAACGGCGTGACACACCCGACTCCTGGGGGTCATGCGGGCCAGGCCACCAGCAGGCAGAACGGCACCGGGGCCAGAGGAGGGGGCCGGGGAGACGGCCCTCCCCTGCTTACAGGGTGGGCTTGGCGTCCAGCGAGCTCCATTTCCCCCTCGGGTGCGGAGACGGTGGCCCTCGCCCTCCTTACAGGGTCGCCACTCGCTCCAGGCAGCCAAAGGAGCAAGACGGCAAAAGGCCAACAACTGCAGAAGCAATAGACCGAGCCCTGGTTACAGGGAGGTCGCCCAGCACAAAGCCAGCCGGGGCGCCCCAAAGGCGCCCGCGATGCTCTTATGTGCCCGTGCCCTGGTGGCGACAGGGAGGTAGGTGCCTTTGCCCAGAGCGCCTTTCTCGCAACCACTCTCCAGCCCGACGCCGCTCCTCTTCTCGCTCACTCTTGCCTCGCCGTTCTACATGACGCCTCTTCTTTCTTCTCTGACGGCTGCCAACAAGGGAGGAGGAGGAAGGGGAGGACACGGTTAGGCCTGAGAAGCGCCGACTCACTCGCCCGCCCGCCAGAAAGGGGGACCCCCTAAGCCCCCAAAGGGAGCTCCCCCCAAGGCACAACCCGCCCGCCCGGCCCACCACCCCGCCAAAACCCTCCGACTTCAGCTTGTCTCACCAAAGCGACGCGCAGCAGACTTCCAGCCGGTGCCGGAGCTAGGCTCGGAGGCGGGCACCCTGGGCAAATGGAGCTGGGCATGCAAGGCGGCGGCCAAAGAGGCTGCACCCCTGCTTACAGGGGGCTCGAGCCGCTGCCTGGACTGTAAAGCGCCTGGGACCGCAGGGCACTGGCCGGGCCCTGACTTACAGGGCAGCCCTGGTCCCACAGGCCCTCGGAGGCTCCTTCTCTCCGATTTGGGGGCACCCTGACCCACACCCGCTAGCGGGGCGGTCACCCCACACAGGCTGCCAGTGGAGCACAAAGGCTCCCAGACCCGGACCCTGGTTACAGGCAGGTCGACACCCAGGGAGCCAGAGAGCTCGGCCTTCCCCCACAGCAACAGGAACGAGACTCACTCAACAGCCAGGCTGCGGAGCTTCACGGCCAAAGGCCCACACACATCCCGGCCCCCTGCCTCTGAAAGGCCGGGGCCAGGGGCACCCGCCTGATTACAGGGGGTCCCGCCAAGCCCAGGGGACAGGCACAGCCCTACTTACAGGGCGGTCCCCCGTGGCTCGGCACTCCCAACAAGGCTCCACGGAGCCCGAGGCTCCGACCTGCGCCCCAGTTACGGGCCGGCCAGCCTGGCTGCAGCACAACACCATCTCTTCGGGAGCCCAGCGCGCAACCTCAACCCCAAACGCGGGGAGGTCACCCTAGCCAAAAGCAGCGCCAAAGGCAGGCCTGCACCCTCCAGCACAGCACTTCCTCAACCTGCACCCTCAAAAGAGCCAGGGAGGGCTCGCTCCTGTTGGCTGGCTAAAGCAGCCTCCCCAGCCCTGCTTACAGGGAGGTCGGGCTGCTCCTGGGGACACAGGGCTCCACGGACTCGTGACACATGCCCCGAGTACGGGGCTGTCACGCTGGCAGGTCGCCAGCAGGACAGGCAGCCGCGCAGGCAGAGGCCCGGCCCCTGACTACGGACAGGTCGCCTTGACCGCACTCTACGACTAAGTGGCTTCGCTCTGTCCTTAGAAAGGAGGGGCAAGCCCGGACCCTCCCTCCGCTCGTGGCCTCAGAGGGGACCCCCCTGTTGCTGCACAGAGCCCTCTCTCCCTCCTGGGAAGTTTAAGCTAAACTGCAGCGATTTTATCAGGGGCCTAAGGGACAAGCTCACTCGCTCACACTCACGCCGACAAAAGACAAGGACACACACACACACACGGACACACACACACACACACACGGACACACACACACACACACGGACACACACACACACACACGGACACACACACAACTTCTGAGAAGGGAGGGCGAGCTCTGCGCAGCCCCTGTCTGGGGAGCCATCCCTACCAGCAAGCGGGAGGGAAGAGCCTCAGACCCACCCCGCTGGGGCTGCATGGAGGCGTGAGGGGCCTCAACACGCCAAGGGGCAAACGGCGTGACACACCCGACTCCTGGGGGTCATGCGGGCCAGGCCACCAGCAGGCAGAACGGCACCGGGGCCAGAGGAGGGGGCCGGGGAGACGGCCCTCCCCTGCTTACAGGGTGGGCTTGGCGTCCAGCGAGCTCCATTTCCCCCTCGGGTGCGGAGACGGTGGCCCTCGCCCTCCTTACAGGGTCGCCACTCGCTCCAGGCAGCCAAAGGAGCAAGACGGCAAAAGGCCAACAACTGCAGAAGCAATAGACCGAGCCCTGGTTACAGGGAGGTCGCCCAGCACAAAGCCAGCCGGGGCACCCCAAAGGCGCCCGCGATGCTCTTACGTGCCCGTGCCCTGGTGGCGACAGGGAGGTAGGTGCCTTTGCCCAGAGCGCCTTTCTCGCAACCACTCTCCAGCCCGACGCCGCTCCTCTTCTCGCTCACTCTTGCCTCGCCGTTCTACATGACGCCTCTTCTTTCTTCTCCGACGGCTGCCAACAAGGGAGGAGGAGGAAGGGGAGGACACGGTTAGGCCTGAGAAGCGCCGACTCACTCGCCCGCCCGCCAGAAAGGGGGACCCCCTAAGCCCCCAAAGGGAGCTCCCCCCAAGGCACAACCCGCCCGCCCGGCCCACCACCCCGCCAAAACCCTCCGACTTCAGCTTGTCTCACCAAAGCGACGCGCAGCAGACTTCCAGCCGGTGCCGGAGCTAGGCTCGGAGGCGGGCACCCTGGGCAAATGGAGCTGGGCATGCAAGGCGGCGGCCAAAGAGGCTGCACCCCTGCTTACAGGGGGCTCGAGCCGCTGCCTGGACTGTAAAGCGCCTGGGACTGCAGGGCACTGGCCGGGCCCTGACTTACAGGGCAGCCCTGGTCCCACAGGCCCTCGGAGGCTCCTTCTCTCCGATTTGGGGGCACCCTGACCCACACCCGCTAGCGGGGCGGTCACCCCACACAGGCTGCCAGTGGAGCACAAAGGCTCCCAGACCCGGACCCTGGTTACAGGCAGGTCGACACCCAGGGAGCCAGAGAGCTCGGCCTTCCCCCACAGCAACAGGAACGAGACTCACTCAACAGCCAGGCTGCGGAGCTTCACGGCCAAAGGCCCACACACATCCCGGCCCCCTGCCTCTGAAAGGCCGGGGCCAGGGGCACCCGCCTGATTACAGGGGGTCCCGCCAAGCCCAGGGGACAGGCACAGCCCTACTTACAGGGCGGTCCCCCGTGGCTCGGCACTCCCAACAAGGCTCCACGGAGTCCGAGGCTCCGACCTGCGCCCCAGTTACGGGCCGGCCAGCCTGGCTGCAGCACAACACCATCTCTTCGGGAGCCCAGCGCGCAACCTCAACCCCAAACGCGGGGAGGTCACCCTAGCCAAAAGCAGTGCCAAAGGCAGGCCTGCACCCTCCAGCACAGCACTTCCTCAACCTGCACCCTCAAAAGAGCCAGGGAGGGCTCGTTCCTGTTGGCTGGCTAAAGCAGCCTCCCCAGCCCTGCTTACAGGGAGGTCGGGCTGCTCCTGGGGACACAGGGCTCCACGGACTTGTGACACATGCCCCGAGTACGGGGCTGTCACGCTGGCAGGTCGCCAGCAGGACAGGCAGCCGCGCAGGCAGAGGCCCGGCCCCTGACTACGGACAGGTCGCCTTGACCGCACTCTACGACTAAGTGGCTTCGCTCTGTCCTTAGAAAGGAGGGGCAAGCCCGGAGCCTCCCTCCGCTCGCGGCCTCAGAGGGGACCCCCCTGTTGCTGCACAGAGCCCTCTCTCCCTCCTGGGAAGTTTAAGCTAAACTGCAGCGATTTTATCAGGGGCCTAAGGGACAAGCTCACTCGCTCACACTCACGCCGACAAAAGACAAGGACACACACACACACACGGACACACACACACACACGGACACACACACACACACACGGACACACACACACACACACGGACACACACACACACACACGGACACACACACACACACACGGACACACACACAACTTCTGAGAAGGGAGGGCGAGCTCTGCGCAGCCCCTGTCTGGGGAGCCATCCCTACCAGCAAGCGGGAGGGAAGAGCCTCAGACCCACCCCGCTGGGGCTGCATGGAGGCGTGAGGGGCCTCAACACGCCAAGGGGCAAACGGCGTGACACACCCGACTCCTGGGGGTCATGCGGGCCAGGCCACCAGCAGGCAGAACGGCACCGGGGCCAGAGGAGGGGGCCGGGGAGACGGCCCTCCCCTGCTTACAGGGTGGGCTTGGCGTCCAGCGAGCTCCATTTCCCCCTCGGGTGCGGAGACGGTGGCCCTCGCCCTCCTTACAGGGTCGCCACTCGCTCCAGGCAGCCAAAGGAGCAAGACGGCAAAAGGCCAACAACTGCAGAAGCAATAGACCGAGCCCTGGTTACAGGGAGGTCGCCCAGCACAAAGCCAGCCGGGGCGCCCCAAAGGCGCCCGCGATGCTCTTATGTGCCCGTGCCCTGGTGGCGACAGGGAGGTAGGTGCCTTTGCCCAGAGCGCCTTTCTCGCAACCACTCTCCAGCCCGACGCCGCTCCTCTTCTCGCTCACTCTTGCCTCGCCGTTCTACATGACGCCTCTTCTTTCTTCTCTGACGGCTGCCAACAAGGGAGGAGGAGGAAGGGGAGGACACGGTTAGGCCTGAGAAGCGCCGACTCACTCGCCCGCCCGCCAGAAAGGGGGACCCCCTAAGCCCCCAAAGGGAGCTCCCCCCAAGGCACAACCCGCCCGCCCGGCCCACCACCCCGCCAAAACCCTCCGACTTCAGCTTGTCTCACCAAAGCGACGCGCAGCAGACTTCCAGCCGGTGCCGGAGCTAGGCTCGGAGGCGGGCACCCTGGGCAAATGGAGCTGGGCATGCAAGGCGGCGGCCAAAGAGGCTGCACCCCTGCTTACAGGGGGCTCGAGCCGCTGCCTGGACTGTAAAGCGCCTGGGACCGCAGGGCACTGGCCGGGCCCTGACTTACAGGGCAGCCCTGGTCCCACAGGCCCTCGGAGGCTCCTTCTCTCCGATTTGGGGGCACCCTGACCCACACCCGCTAGCGGGGCGGTCACCCCACACAGGCTGCCAGTGGAGCACAAAGGCTCCCAGACCCGGACCCTGGTTACAGGCAGGTCGACACCCAGGGAGCCAGAGAGCTCGGCCTTCCCCCACAGCAACAGGAACGAGACTCACTCAACAGCCAGGCTGCGGAGCTTCACGGCCAAAGGCCCACACACATCCCGGCCCCCTGCCTCTGAAAGGCCGGGGCCAGGGGCACCCGCCTGATTACAGGGGGTCCCGCCAAGCCCAGGGGACAGGCACAGCCCTACTTACAGGGCGGTCCCCCGTGGCTCGGCACTCCCAACAAGGCTCCACGGAGCCCGAGGCTCCGACCTGCGCCCCAGTTACGGGCCGGCCAGCCTGGCTGCAGCACAACACCATCTCTTCGGGAGCCCAGCGCGCAACCTCAACCCCAAACGCGGGGAGGTCACCCTAGCCAAAAGCAGCGCCAAAGGCAGGCCTGCACCCTCCAGCACAGCACTTCCTCAACCTGCACCCTCAAAAGAGCCAGGGAGGGCTCGCTCCTGTTGGCTGGCTAAAGCAGCCTCCCCAGCCCTGCTTACAGGGAGGTCGGGCTGCTCCTGGGGACACAGGGCTCCACGGACTCGTGACACATGCCCCGAGTACGGGGCTGTCACGCTGGCAGGTCGCCAGCAGGACAGGCAGCCGCGCAGGCAGAGGCCCGGCCCCTGACTACGGACAGGTCGCCTTGACCGCACTCTACGACTAAGTGGCTTCGCTCTGTCCTTAGAAAGGAGGGGCAAGCCCGGAGCCTCCCTCCGCTCGCGGCCTCAGAGGGGACCCCCCTGTTGCTGCACAGAGCCCTCTCTCCCTCCTGGGAAGTTTAAGCTAAACTGCAGCGATTTTATCAGGGGCCTAAGGGACAAGCTCACTCGCTCACACTCACGCCGACAAAAGACAAGGACACACACACACACACGGACACACACACACACACACACACGGACACACACACACACACACGGACACACACACAACTTCTGAGAAGGGAGGGCGAGCTCTGCGCAGCCCCTGTCTGGGGAGCCATCCCTACCAGCAAGCGGGAGGGAAGAGCCTCAGACCCACCCCGCTGGGGCTGCATGGAGGCGTGAGGGGCCTCAACACGCCAAGGGGCAAACGGCGTGACACACCCGACTCCTGGGGGTCATGCGGGCCAGGCCACCAGCAGGCAGAACGGCACCGGGGCCAGAGGAGGGGGCCGGGGAGACGGCCCTCCCCTGCTTACAGGGTGGGCTTGGCGTCCAGCGAGCTCCATTTCCCCCTCGGGTGCGGAGACGGTGGCCCTCGCCCTCCTTACAGGGTCGCCACTCGCTCCAGGCAGCCAAAGGAGCAAGACGGCAAAAGGCCAACAACTGCAGAAGCAATAGACCGAGCCCTGGTTACAGGGAGGTCGCCCAGCACAAAGCCAGCCGGGGCACCCCAAAGGCGCCCGCGATGCTCTTACGTGCCCGTGCCCTGGTGGCGACAGGGAGGTAGGTGCCTTTGCCCAGAGCGCCTTTCTCGCAACCACTCTCCAGCCCGACGCCGCTCCTCTTCTCGCTCACTCTTGCCTCGCCGTTCTACATGACGCCTCTTCTTTCTTCTCCGACGGCTGCCAACAAGGGAGGAGGAGGAAGGGGAGGACACGGTTAGGCCTGAGAAGCGCCGACTCACTCGCCCGCCCGCCAGAAAGGGGGACCCCCTAAGCCCCCAAAGGGAGCTCCCCCCAAGGCACAACCCGCCCGCCCGGCCCACCACCCCGCCAAAACCCTCCGACTTCAGCTTGTCTCACCAAAGCGACGCGCAGCAGACTTCCAGCCGGTGCCGGAGCTAGGCTCGGAGGCGGGCACCCTGGGCAAATGGAGCTGGGCATGCAAGGCGGCGGCCAAAGAGGCTGCACCCCTGCTTACAGGGGGCTCGAGCCGCTGCCTGGACTGTAAAGCGCCTGGGACCGCAGGGCACTGGCCGGGCCCTGACTTACAGGGCAGCCCTGGTCCCACAGGCCCTCGGAGGCTCCTTCTCTCCGATTTGGGGGCACCCTGACCCACACCCGCTAGCGGGGCGGTCACCGCACACAGGCTGCCAGTGGAGCACAAAGGCTCCCAGACCCGGACCCTGGTTACAGGCAGGTCGACACCCAGGGAGCCAGAGAGCTCGGCCTTCCCCCACAGCAACAGGAACGAGACTCACTCAACAGCCAGGCTGCGGAGCTTCACGGCCAAAGGCCCACACACATCCCGGCCCCATGCCTCTGAAAGGCCGGGGCCAGGGGCACCCACCTGATTACAGGGGGTCCCGCCAAGCCCAGGGGACAGGCACAGCCCTACTTACAGGGCGGTCCCCCGTGGCTCGGCACTCCCAACAAGGCTCCACGGAGCCCGAGGCTCCGACCTGCGCCCCAGTTACGGGCCGGCCAGCCTGGCTGCAGCACAACACCATCTCTTCGGGAGCCCAGCGCGCAACCTCAACCCCAAACGCGGGGAGGTCACCCTAGCCAAAAGCAGCGCCAAAGGCAGGCCTGCACCCTCCAGCACAGCACTTCCTCAACCTGCACCCTCAAAAGAGCCAGGGAGGGCTCGCTCCTGTTGGCTGGCTAAAGCAGCCTCCCCAGCCCTGCTTACAGGGAGGTCGGGCTGCTCCTGGGGACACAGGGCTCCACGGACTCGTGACACATGCCCCGAGTACGGGGCTGTCACGCTGGCAGGTCGCCAGCAGGACAGGCAGCCGCGCAGGCAGAGGCCCGGCCCCTGACTACGGACAGGTCGCCTTGACCGCACTCTACGACTAAGTGGCTTCGCTCTGTCCTTAGAAAGGAGGGGCAAGCCCGGACCCTCCCTCCGCTCGTGGCCTCAGAGGGGACCCCCCTGTTGCTGCACAGAGCCCTCTCTCCCTCCTGGGAAGTTTAAGCTAAACTGCAGCGATTTTATCAGGGGCCTAAGGGACAAGCTCACTCGCTCACACTCACGCCGACAAAAGACAATGACACACACACGGACACACACACACACGGACACACACACACACACGGACACACACACACACACGGACACACACACAACTTCTGAGAAGGGAGGGCGAGCTCTGCGCAGCCCCTGTCTGGGGAGCCATCCCTACCAGCAAGCGGGAGGGAAGAGCCTCAGACCCACCCCGCTGGGGCTGCATGGAGGCGTGAGGGGCCTCAACACGCCAAGGGGCAAACGGCGTGACACACCCGACTCCTGGGGGTCATGCGGGCCAGGCCACCAGCAGGCAGAACGGCACCGGGGCCAGAGGAGGGGGCCGGGGAGACGGCCCTCCCCTGCTTACAGGGTGGGCTTGGCGTCCAGCGAGCTCCATTTCCCCCTCGGGTGCGGAGACGGTGGCCCTCGCCCTCCTTACAGGGTCGCCACTCGCTCCAGGCAGCCAAAGGAGCAAGACGGCAAAAGGCCAACAACTGCAGAAGCAATAGACCGAGCCCTGGTTACAGGGAGGTCGCCCAGCACAAAGCCAGCCGGGGCACCCCAAAGGCGCCCGCGATGCTCTTACGTGCCCGTGCCCTGGTGGCGACAGGGAGGTAGGTGCCTTTGCCCAGAGCGCCTTTCTCGCAACCACTCTCCAGCCCGACGCCGCTCCTCTTCTCGCTCACTCTTGCCTCGCCGTTCTACATGACGCCTCTTCTTTCTTCTCCGACGGCTGCCAACAAGGGAGGAGGAGGAAGGGGAGGACACGGTTAGGCCTGAGAAGCGCCGACTCACTCGCCCGCCCGCCAGAAAGGGGGACCCCCTAAGCCCCCAAAGGGAGCTCCCCCCAAGGCACAACCCGCCCGCCCGGCCCACCACCCCGCCAAAACCCTCCGACTTCAGCTTGTCTCACCAAAGCGACGCGCAGCAGACTTCCAGCCGGTGCCGGAGCTAGGCTCGGAGGCGGGCACCCTGGGCAAATGGAGCTGGGCATGCAAGGCGGCGGCCAAAGAGGCTGCACCCCTGCTTACAGGGGGCTCGAGCCGCTGCCTGGACTGTAAAGCGCCTGGGACCGCAGGGCACTGGCCGGGCCCTGACTTACAGGGCAGCCCTGGTCCCACAGGCCCTCGGAGGCTCCTTCTCTCCGATTTGGGGGCACCCTGACCCACACCCGCTAGCGGGGCGGTCACCCCACACAGGCTGCCAGTGGAGCACAAAGGCTCCCAGACCCGGACCCTGGTTACAGGCAGGTCGACACCCAGGGAGCCAGAGAGCTCGGCCTTCCCCCACAGCAACAGGAACGAGACTCACTCAACAGCCAGGCTGCGGAGCTTCACGGCCAAAGGCCCACACACATCCCGGCCCCCTGCCTCTGAAAGGCCGGGGCCAGGGGCACCCGCCTGATTACAGGGGGTCCCGCCAAGCCCAGGGGACAGGCACAGCCCTACTTACAGGGCGGTCCCCCGTGGCTCGGCACTCCCAACAAGGCTCCACGGAGCCCGAGGCTCCGACCTGCGCCCCAGTTACGGGCCGGCCAGCCTGGCTGCAGCACAACACCATCTCTTCGGGAGCCCAGCGCACAACCTCAACCCCAAACGCGGGGAGGTCACCCTAGCCAAAAGCAGCGCCAAAGGCAGGCCTGCACCCTCCAGCACAGCACTTCCTCAACCTGCACCCTCAAAAGAGCCAGGGAGGGCTCGCTCCTGTTGGCTGGCTAAAGCAGCCTCCCCAGCCCTGCTTACAGGGAGGTCGGGCTGCTCCTGGGGACACAGGGCTCCACGGACTCGTGACACATGCCCCGAGTACGGGGCTGTCACGCTGGCAGGTCGCCAGCAGGACAGGCAGCCGCGCAGGCAGAGGCCCGGCCCCTGACTACGGACAGGTCGCCTTGACCGCACTCTACGACTAAGCGGCTTCGCTCTGTCCTTAGAAAGGAGGGGCAAGCCCGGACCCTCCCTCCGCTCGTGGCCTCAGAGGGGACCCCCCTGTTGCTGCACAGAGCCCTCTCTCCCTCCTGGGAAGTTTAAGCTAAACTGCAGCGATTTTATCAGGGGCCTAAGGGACAAGCTCACTCGCTCACACTCACGCCGACAAAAGACAAGGACACACACACACACACGGACACACACACAACTTCTGAGAAGGGAGGGCGAGCTCTGCGCAGCCCCTGTCTGGGGAGCCATCCCTACCAGCAAGCGGGAGGGAAGAGCCTCAGACCCACCCCGCTGGGGCTGCATGGAGGCGTGAGGGGCCTCAACACGCCAAGGGGCAAACGGCGTGACACACCCGACTCCTGGGGGTCATGCGGGCCAGGCCACCAGCAGGCAGAACGGCACCGGGGCCAGAGGAGGGGGCCGGGGAGACGGCCCTCCCCTGCTTACAGGGTGGGCTTGGCGTCCAGCGAGCTCCATTTCCCCCTCGGGTGCGGAGACGGTGGCCCTCGCCCTCCTTACAGGGTCGCCACTCGCTCCAGGCAGCCAAAGGAGCAAGACGGCAAAAGGCCAACATCAGCAAAAGCAAAGACCGAGCCCTGGTTACAGGGAGGTCGCCCAGCACAAAGCCAGCCGGGGCACCCCAAAGGCGCCCGCGATGCTCTTACGTGCCCGTGCCCTGGTGGCGACAGGGAGGTAGGTGCTTTTGCCCAGAGCGCCTTTCTCGCAACCACTCTCCAGCCCGACGCCGCTCCTCTTCTCGCTCACTCTTGCCTCGCCGTTCTACATGATGCCTCTTCTTTCTTCTCCGATGGCTGCCGACAAGGGAGGAGGAGGACACAGTTAGTCCTAATACCTTAAAACTCTATGAGCTATCATGAGTCAGAGAGTTTCTCATTGAGCAGTAATCTTAGAGTTAGAGAGAATTAGCATGCTGTGTTGGTCTACTCTTCCTCCATTCCTTTTAGATTTGTCTCCTCATTCGGTCTTCATTTCCTCCAGTACCATCCTTTCTTTTCACAGCTTAGCTCTGTATCCCACCTAGTTCTCTATGTAGGAACCGTTTTCCTTTATCCCCACCGTGAGAGAAGAAGTGTTTAATACTTTGTCCCTCAGTTTTTAAAAGATTTTTGCCTCCCTTTTACTCATCGTGTGGCACAGGCAGTTCCCACCGTTCCGAACGGTGACTCTTCCCTCAGGGCGCTGACTCTTCCCTCAGGGCGCTGACTCTTCCCTCAGGGCGCTGAGGCGCCAATCCCCGAAGCGGACCGGGGCGCGCGCAGCCCGCTCTTCGCAGGCGACCCGCATTATCGCCTGCCCCTGCGCGAGACCTTAAAAAAAAGGCGCCAAACACCGCCCGCGCGTCCGCCAGCCAATAGGAATGGTAGAGGGTGTGGCGCCGGTCACGCGCCTGCGCCGTGTTGCTGGGTAGCGCGGTCCTTGCCTCGCGCCCGGCCGCTGGTCACCCGCCCCCGCCCCTCCCGTTCCCTCAGCGCCGGCCGCCGGCGCGGGGCTTGGGCGGGCCAGGCCGCGGGGATACTTGGCATGATGCTGCCCGGGACTTATTTCTTTTGGTGTGGGGGTTTTTGTTGTGTTTTTTTTTGTTTGTTTGTTTTATTACTTGTTTTTGCCAAACACTCCTCAGAACAAAGGCCTCAGAATCACACCTGAGGTGGTTTTTCTACTTCAGTGTGTCTAAGGGAGCAAATGGGAAACCTGCGCTGGTCCTGTTTGTCGGTGTAATCTTTGGGGGCACCAAAGAAAACAAAGTCTGAAAGTCTCAGGTTCCCAAATGCTCACTTCAGACAAGGAAAACATTACACGTTCCTTCCAATGCAGTAGATGTCCCCCAAAAATATTTTTTCTAAGTTATCCCCCACAGTGACTTCTAATGTCTCTGCTTCTAAAGTTAAATCCCTTTTGAACCCAGAAATGTTACACAGTGAAGGGCAAAAACACCCTATGTCGGATAGTCTTAGACTCTCACCTAGCCGGTTCTTAAAACCCAACAGAAAGAGTTTTATCTTTCAGTAATTTATTCCCAGCGTTTAATCTGCACTTTTTGAACTCTTGGTGTGGCCCCGCAGAAGTGTTTGAACAGATCAGTCAAGGAAAAAACATACGGCTGAGATTTGGTCTGCAGCTGTGTGTCTTTAATTTGGGGTTGGGTTTTTTTAAGTCTGAAAGAAATTTACGGAAATGGACTTCATTTTACAAAAATACTATGAAAATGAGATAATTTTTTTTTTACATCTGTGTTTGTTGTGAGAAATACAAACAGTTTGAAAAGTTTTACAGGAGCAATTAGGTGAAAATTCATAAGTTTGAATATGAAATAACCTTGTCAGTGGAAACAGGCCCTGATCTAGTTACAGATGTCCCTGCTTACTGCAGGGGGGTTAGACCAGATGACCTTTAAGGGTCCCTTCCAACCCAACACATTCTACGATGCCATAATTCCATGAAAGCACTTGAGCAGTGCAGCCTCACAAATTTCATGTTATTGTAGCGACCTAATGTGTTTTGATGTCATTAAATTTATTTTCCTGAAACTGATCATAACGTGTGGCTTTGTGCTGGGGAAGGAGGGGGTCTAAGAGCTTTTTAGAATGTAAGGAAGGACTTTTGTCATTGGTGGTGTTTGGAACACCCACATCAAGACCCCTTCTAAATTAAACACCTGCCACATAGCTTCTGGGGCTGCAGGGCGTTAGACAAACTGACCTATCGTGAAAAATACCCACATACGTTCTCTGCCCGTGAATTTCATTCTTTCTGCATTTTGTTCTACTAGCTTTTGACAAAGCTACTGTTCTAATTTTCCTTCTCAGCTCTATCTGGTGCAGGTATGTGTCCACAGCGGTCACGGCCTCGGAGAGAAGGAGATCTCCAGCTTTGTCTGATCTCCACAAATCCTGTCCCTTACAGCAGCCGTTCAGCCACAGAGGCAAGTCAGGTCTGCCTCTGAATGGGCCCTTAGCAGCCTGACAGTAATGCAGGAAGAGCTGTCTATATTTATGTAAATTACACTTAATTAGTACAAGACAGTAAACTCTCGCTTTAGGCGAAGAGACACTGAGATTGGATACAACGTGAGCTATAAAAACTGGGGGATCCTACCACACGTGGTAGGGCCATCTGCTGATAGTATGCCCTGCTCTAAAGACTTTGATGCCTTGATTATGTAAATAGAGGAGATTATTCCATCCTTAAGACTCCAGCAAGATAATTACCAAACAATAAATCACCACAACTCAAGCAACTGCAAATGAATTTTGAGCTTTATTGCCATAATTGCAATTGTATTGCTGTTATTAACTGAGCAGGATAGAGGGTATCAGGCCCCAGAGATACTTCCCTACTGGTTGTGATTTAAATTAGAATGGTTTGGCATTACTTAGCCTGCTGGGAGGCTGCAAAGAAAGGGGTTTAGTTTGCAGTAATTTGACTTGGTTTCTTTACAAGTATGATTTCCACTTGCCTGGTATTCTGGGTTATAGCTGATTCAGATACTCAAAAGGCCTGATACAAAGTGTATGAAGTGAAGACCTGCCTTTCTCCTGATATCAGTAACCCAGATCCAGTGCTAAGCCTCACATCTGTTCAAACTACCATGATCAGAGCTGAAAAACTCCTTCAGTCCTTCTTGCCTGAACTCAGGTTGGTTGTCACCCTTACCTGCCTATAGTTCTCTAAGGTCCTGAGCATGGTTTACTATGGCCAGACATATTAGGGAAGATAAACTCAGATAACATCTTACACTTAAGCAGAGCACAGCCACTACAGGAGCCCCGCAGAGCAGAGAGAAAATCCCAGGGCGTGTTTAAAGGCAAAAGCACTGGCATTTTTGGCTGCTTCAGGCTTCATTTTCCTTGGAACAGCCATGCTCCAAGTAACAAGGAAGCCAGGCCTGGAGCTCCCTAAAGGTGTGCTGCCGCAGGAGTTCTTCATTACATTGCGTCACAGGTGCCTGTAGTATTTCAACAAAGTAGATGATGTTTCTTCCGAGGTTAATTTACATTCAAACTTAATAAATTGTAGGGATTTAGGAGAAACATATGTTGTGGGTTTAGGTATAAAAGGATGAGATCTATTATAAATACATTTATAAAGGAGGAAAATGTCTGATGGTTTGTGAAACTTAGAGATATTGAAAGAAGTATTTGACATCTATATTAACTCAAAGCCCTAAATGGGCTGGGCTTGTTTACATTGCTGCAGTCTTATTACAGGGTGAATTTTACCAGCTGTCTTGCTGAGCAGTCATTTAGCCTTAAACTATAGTTAAAACTGTCATGGTTTTAAGCAAATTATATTGCGTAAAGTAATTATTTCCCTAACTGCAAAGAGGATCCAGGTAGCTTGTGAATCTAATTTCTGAAAAAGAGCTAGCAGAGCGCCCTCTTTGTAAGATACGGGAAAGCACAGAGTTAAGAATTTGAAAAGATCTGTGTAATCCAGAAAAGGGCAAGTAAACTTGATTAGTTAGCTCTGTACATTTGGGTATAAAGCAGACAGGAAGGGAACAGATTTCTGCTAAACCAGTCTGTTAATTAAACAGATTGACCGTTGATTCCAAAACATCAAGGCAAAACTTGTTTCTTTCACAAGGTGTTCCTGCACTAATAAATGCGAATCCTCATGATTAATACAAACTGTATACTTACTGTGTCTGAGGGAAAACTGATAAAGAGGCATTCTGGGGAAATAAACTACAGCAATTAGGCGATAGCCAGCGTGAGGAAGGGCATTATTTATGTTTGATCTATTAGCGATATGCAGAGGTCTCAGAGAACCCTTAAACTACTCTTTGCAGCCAATATTCACTGTGTGGAACAGGAAGCTTCCGGAGTGATTTGCTGAATCTGCTATGGGGTCTGAAAACCTTAATATATTCAAAGTACTGATGGGCTATGTCCCCCAACCTATTAGGTACAGACTGTGCCCCCCTGTGGGTATCCATCCCTGGAGTTCTTACTAATATTGAGCAACTGCAGCTTTTCTGCCTCATTGTGACTATGCCTTTCCTAGGGTTCTCCACCTCCTCAGCTCCATTGTTCCTGAACTCTACCCCCATCTTTCACTCCCAGCTAAGTGTTTTGCTGCTTTTACATACTAGATGATGTTTGTGCCACCAAGATGGGCCCGTCTGTTCTCCTTCATTCTGCTCTTTTCAAATTCACAGCAAAATTAAGAACTTGAACCCAGAACCCCGCACAGCACTGCCCAGATTATCCTGTACCTATTACCAGCCGATTCCACCAGTGCTTTAAGTAAAGCAACAATCACATTATTTAGGGATGCATGAAGCAGTAGCTCCCCAGGACAAATCTATACTTCTTTTTGAGCACAGGCCTGAACCCAGCTTTGGTTTCTGTCTAAATTTCTGGGACACAAACTGTGGGTGAACCCAGTGGTATAGAGAAGGAGAAGACTTGGGCTTGAGCCTCCCTTTTGGGCTTTCTTGAGTTTGCGCTACTCGCTGTGCCAGAGCTTTCGCTTGTGCTGCTTGCATGTCTTTACTGGCAGACGCAGGCCTGACCAGGCCTGCCTGGCTGACTTTTTGACCATGTGTAGCTACTTTTCTGCAGGTGGCATACAGCAGCTGATGCCTGGCAGAGAAGTTTGCTAAGCTCCATGCTATATGGATAGAAACCTCTCAGCAACTAAGGCAAATATGCCTTGTACCATGTATTCGCTGTCTATTCTGTTTGGTACATTGCTGTGTCCTTTATTGATCACTTCTCCTTGCAAATCACTGTCTAACCAGTGACATTCTTTTCTATAATCAGATTTACCAACTCCTTCATTACCTGGTACTGGCTGTGGCTCTGTTTTTGATTAGGAAGGAAAAGCTCACCTCAGATGAGTATTTCTTCAGGACAATCCCCTTGTGAGGCTGAATTTGGTACTACATGTAGCCTGTCTAGTGGCAATTTAACAGTGCCATCAAACATTCGTTCTAGTGTCAGAATGGAATTTGCATCATATTCATGGGCCTCATTTAAAACGTGTGCTGCCCAAGAATCCAGCAATTGATTCACTCGTCAGCAAGAGCTGATGCACTTGCTATCAGCAGAGCAAAGCACTGTTGAAGTACTGCCTCTTTTTACATTGACTGTACTGCAGTCCACTGAGTAGCCACTACACCAGCCCATAACGATGCTAAATTAGATATTTTGAGGATATTTAGAAATGCTTTTTTTCCCGCCAGATACCAAGACAGGTTATTTAATGCAGATACTTCTGAAATCATTTGTCAAAGATGCACAATGGAGCAAAATGCCCAGTGAGGTCTGCATCAGAAAAAGGGCAGAAGCGAGCTTTGGATTTGGTATATAACTGTGGGGTGTAACAGGATTGTCTTTGATTGTATATCAAAGTGTTGTCAGTTTCCTCCTCTGCCTCAGGGAAGAAAGCTTGCAGCTGAAGTATTGATTAATACCAGAGGCTCTACCATAGATCTGTCACAGCCAACCACAAAAAGTAGGCATTGAAAACCTTCAGAAAACTGAACTCCCCTGGTTCCTGGTGCTATCATAGTGTACTATGTCTTGGCTTTCACAGCCGTTATTTTCTTCACTGCCAGTCCAGCACCTTTGTCAGGTGCTGGCAACGTGGCCTAACTTGATCATTACGCCAGTGAGACTCCTGGGGGACAAGGGGACATTGCCCACCTCCCTCTGTGAGCAGAGCAGAGAGAAGCAGGAGCCGCTCTCCTGTGCTCAAAGGCAACCAGTGCCGATGGCCGGACAGTAGAGGGGGCTGGCATGGGGCTGTGGTGGCTGGGACGGAAGAGTGGTTCTGAAGACCTCTCACTCGAGAGCGTGCCCACTCGTGCTAACGGGCACCAGCCGTATGTGAGCCAGAGGCACCCTGAAGCCATGTCAGCGGAGGGGCTGTTGCATCACCGAGCGATCACAATTAACTTTAATTACATGTCTCTACTGGCTGCCGAGCTTTGGAAAAATAACAAGGAGGTGAAAAAAAAGAAAAGGCAGAAAAGAGGCTCTTGCAATCCAGGTGAATTTTTCCAAGCTGATTGCCAACACTCAAGGTTCCCAAGGGCTTTTGTTAGCAGAGAAAAAGCACCAGACAAAGAGATGGAGAGAACAGGAAGACTCTTCTTCTTTCTTTTAAAATAACCTAGCTAGCATTCAAAATTTGGGACATTTATACACGTGCTCTGCAAGTGTCTCCAACTGAATGGGGGCCATCACAGTAACAATTCTCTGCTTGCCTGATGTGAAGCGCGTGTGACACAGCTCTGTCAGCACCTGACCAACCCCATCGGCACTGGGATATTGAAGTACTGAATTTTCTTAAGGTTCATCAGAATTCATAAACTGCACCTAGACAGGTGCTTCTAAATCATCATAGTCTTGTCCTTATCTGTCATGAAAATATTGCATTCAGTGAGATGAGTATCCAGCACAAAAGGCACCAACTGGTGAAGAACAATGGCAAAGCCATGAAATCTTGGCCCTTTTCAGCAGCACATGTTTTATAGTTATCCACAAGAAGGAAAGTAATTGAGTTTTTAGTTCCCAAAAAGCCACCCTGAGAATTAAGTGTGTTTTCTGCAACCCCAAAGGCATCAATATGCATATTTCAATTCTTTATTCACTTACAAATATTTATTGACACTCTGCGTCAACCCTGGATTTGCTCTCTGGAGAGCTAAGTCAATATTTTTTAACACAGGTACAGCAAATTTTATTTTATTTGAATGTGCACTGGTAGCATTTCCCCAGTTGAAAATCCTGTGGGAATTGAATAGACCACTTCAGAGGACAAAAGCAACTGTAAGAACTACTAAATGATTAAAAGAGAAAAAACAGCAGTTGCATAGTGCTCTTCTAGATTCAGGGGTATGTTAATAAACAAAATGGAGATAGGAAAGTCTTCAGGCTACCCTGTGCATTAAAGTAAATGTGTTTGTTTCATGATTCTCATGCCACAGAAAGGAAATCCATGGCAGAGAAATGAATGGCCATGTGTTCATGCTTGCACCTACATTGTGTTTCAAATTTTTCAGAGGCCTCAGCTTAAGATTGTGTCAGGCTACTCGATAATGGCACGTAAGGCGTTGGAGTCATGTTGTCCAGATCAAGTATGTAAGTTTGTCTGTAAGGAGACAGACTTTATTCACCAAAACAGGTAGAGAATGCAGAGTGGGCTGAATCTTGGTTGAGCGTGTGAGATGCTGATGAATATGTAAACTCCAAGCCTACCGTAATCCAGAAACTTTGTTCTAACTTTAGGCTAAGACAGAGAAAAGGCAAAAACTTGCCCATTAGTGGCAGAGACAGGTCAGAGTTCCCTTTTCCCAATCCTCTCCCTAATACTAGAACTTTCTGGTGCATCGCTTTTGGAAAAAAATATTTTGAACTCATTATTGACTTCTTATTCACAGGAGAAACTAGCATTCTCCTAGCCCATTTTTGGATACGATATAAGGTGATGAGAATTCATTTCCTTTCCAGAGAGATATCAATATCCATCTTGGCTTCTGAAGAAATTTCATGCAAAAGACTATTGATTTCTTAAACTTGAAATGAAGCAATTCAGTCATCTGCAGTGTTGCGCGACTAGATTGGATCTTGGCTCAAACGCACTGAGAACGCAACAGGTATGTGGCAGCCACGCCACTTCGAGGATCCCAGCAGTTGAGTGAAAACCGGCATACTACCTCACTGCCTATCACACAGGCTCCACGCCAGCAGACATCAAAGGCAGCTCATTTGGGCTACCTCTTCCTACTGACTCTCAGAGACCCAAAGATGGCAGTTCTCTCATCTGGAGTGACACAATTCCTTGGAATTTGTCGCAATGAAAGAACAAGGCGTGCCCATCAGTAAGCTGCATTTAATGGGCTGTTAGTGTGCTCAGTTGAATAAGTGCCAAAGTATTACCATTAGTTTGTATCACAGGAAAAACTGTGTCTTCCGAGTTACGGCTCCTTCATATTCCTGTGTGTTCTGTTAGATTACAATAAAAAGGAAACACAGGAAGTACTTAAGAAGCCATCAGGCCAAACCCTCAGATCATGTCAAGTGACATACTTCTGATGCAGCCCATGATTTTTACACCTTATTACTAGTTCATTCTCTTAAAGGTACAGCATTTTTGATAGGACACTTCCTTGCACATTATGACTCTGTGCAGCTGGTTAAAACAATATTTACAGCTATGGCAAGAGCTTGGATTTCCCAAGGACTGATTTAGTATTATGCAACTAAAGGCAAGCCTGTAACAAATCATGTGTAACTTTCTCTAGCTAGTCCATCTAGGACTAACTAGCTTTCATGCACCAATGTAAGGCACGGAGCTAATCACCTCCCAGAAGCTAATTCTGACCCTAATAACTCTATGTGCCTCTTCTGCTGATGAAAGCGAAGTCTCCCTCTACCCTAGAAGCAAGTACAAGTAAGAGTCTGGTAATGTTACTTGTTTTGGCAGAAGAGATGAAAAAAATGCAGAGCATTCAAGTTCACAAGGCTCATTATGACTAAGCTGCCTTCCTGAGCTTCAAGTCTTTTATTCAGAAGTCGGATATAGGTCTACCCTGAGAGAAAGCATCTTCTGCAAAAAAAAATGCTAATGTGCTCTTCTATGTATTTATAATAAAGGTGGCACAACATGCAGCCAAATGACTTTGCAGCAGTCCTCTGTGAAGGAGGACTGCGCACATGATGAGAGAGAAGTCCTGCCAACTTCCATGCAGATTTGCACATAGATCCATCTTGACCTTTCCGCAAATAGTCTGGCTGCTAGGTGGTGCTGGTAAAGAGAGAAAGAAAGAATGGCAGCCTGAACTGTAATTAGGCAGTGCAAGAGGAAGTGGGACTGGCATTTTGGCCCTCGACTGGGGTCTCCGTTGCTAAATCTAGAGTGTAACTTTGGCTGCAGGGGGCGGTAAGCGCCATAGAGAAAGGAGCTGCTGGGGTTGGAAAGCCTAGGCCTGTTATTGTATTTCTCTGACTTCCCTCCTAACCTTTGGGTTAGGACCCTTGGAAAAATGGCAGGTTTTAGGAGTCTACAGAACCAGTGTTTTGAACGAGGTGCTTAGCAACTCCACTTCTGCACTGTAACCAGGAGAGTTCTGCACTATTCTGAGTTAGGTTTTTTTTGTGTGACACGCTTTATATGAGATCTGAGCACTATGTAGAAGTGTATGTGAGGTACTTGTATCACCTAACTCATGTTAAGGCGTTTGGGGTTTTTTTTTATGCTTGAGGAAGAACTGTGCACACTGAAGTAGCTTGCTCTGAAAATCTTCTTTATTTTTATATTTATTGAATGTTGATTCCAAGAGTCAAAGCCAAAGACACCATTGTGACACAGAAGGCAACAAAGTTGTGATAAAGTTGCAGGGAAGCTCATCCTACAGTTCTGCACTGGGTCCTAAGAAACCTCTGTCTTGTCCCCAGTGGAGTCAGAAACATTTCCTCTTCTGCATTTGTGGCTGACTATTCCTTGTATCAGAGGAAAAAAGTTGTCGGTCAAGACCCTATCTTTTTCTTCAAAGCTTTCCACACCAGCAGCACGTGACAGGGCAGTAAAATAATAAGCTCTCTTTCTCTGAGGATCTCGATGACTGATATTTCGCTACCATTTTACTTTTTCAGGGCCATGGTGCAGTGCAGGTGGCATCTTGTCTTATTCCACTTCCAGTGCTGTTCAGATGACTGAGTTTTCTGTTAAAGAAGCAAAAAGAGAGAACACATGTTGAGGAAATACTGCAGAACACTCACGATATTTGCCGCAGGAACTGGACTCCACTTGTTACATCCCTAAAATCAAAGAGGAGATAAGGCCTAGGAGTGATGTGTTTACTCCATATTAACCAGTATTGACCCTTCACCATTGTCTATTGCAAAGACCTGCTGTTGAACAACCTCTAACCAAAGTGCTAGTCACAGAGCTTCCTCAGTGAGCAATCACAAACCAGAAATGCACAGGGAAAAAAAAAAAAGATTTTGCTTCTTTTAAGAAGGTTGTATTTGTGGTTTTGAAGTTTCATTTTATTTTGGCTTCAGGTTCAGGGTTGGGGTTTTTTTGTACATCAGTTTTTCTTGTTATTGTGCTTTATTCTCTCCCATGATTCATCTAACTCCAGGGCATTTATTGAAATTCTTGATACAAAATTCAAGGGAAATGAATCTTACTTTAAACTTTATAAGGACAGCTATGTAGCCTGATCAAAGTCTCTTGCAGTTTTCACCAGCTGAGGATGTCGTTCTTCACGCTACAGACTAAAAGACCAGGTGCTTTTCTAGCACAGGCAAGAGATGTCATATGTACCACTGTCTTCCATCAGACTAGCCATTGCTTTAATTGGTAGCTTTCTAATGGACAGAATGAAAGCTGTTTTCTTTAGTAGGACTGAAAAGATGTGGTGGCAGCAGCACACACATTTGACTCTTACAAGCAGTTAAGCACATCTTCAGTGTAAATCAAAATGCCTCGGCAGATAGTAAACTCGGTGAGACTCAGAGGTCACCCATTAAATACCTTACCTGCTTATTAATTACTAAATTGCTGTTTCCCTGACTTGGACTATAGTTGATTTTCTTATAGATGAATGGATGGGAAGCATACTCGTGACACAAGTAGTAGCCCAAGAAAGGTAGGAGAGGACAAGATTCTTCCTGGCCTCAAAGAAAGCATAAACACATTAAAGTCCATTCATTAAATAAATACATTTATTTTGAGGAAAGTAAAATATCATATGTACTAAAACTTTCCTGTCCTGCTTTCAAGGAGAAATCAGTGTTCTAGATATACCAAAATAATAATATCTGATACCTCCTACACTGACACTGAGTAACAGTTTAGCGCTTCAGAGGAACGACTCCAGGTTACTGCAGCATTACAGCAATTGCTGTGATTGTTTCTGGGTTTTATGCTAAAGGTGGCAGCTCTGGTATTCATTTGGCTAGCTTGGCACTGCAAAAGTCAGAGTGGAACATTACTTGGATGAAAAGGAAACTATTCCAATAACACTTGGAAAGTTCAAGAGAACGTCGTTTGACTTTAACACTAAAGAAGACTCAGAAAGACAAGTATATGTACATTTCCCAGCAATTCATGAATGCAATATCCTAAAGGGGTCAGTAGCTGTGCTGTAAAATGTTTAGGTTCCAGAGTCAAAAAAGGTTGCAAGCAGTATTCTAGATCCCCTCCTTTGTAGAAAATCCTCCAGAAATTGAATCTTTTTAAAAGCTAACCAGTGTTATCTGGTAATATGAAAAATACATTCAGAAAAGAGAATCAAGCCATTTCTGGAAAAAGAAATAAAAGTTCCTTAGGAAACACGCTTCAAATTATGGACTTCTAATGTTTTGAAAATTAGGTAGTATTAAAGATATTAAACTAGAAGAAGATAGTAAAATACTGCAATAGAAGCTACATTTTCATCATCCTTTCAGGAAGTGGTTTCTCTTGGTATTTGAATTGCAAAGAGAGCTATTTACCATTACAGAGACCGTTTAAACCAGGAGCTCTGTTGAGAATTTTAGCCTGGGTCGTTAGCAAATAAATAGGACCTTGCTGGGACTTTTCCGCAGAGGAAGAATGCGGGTGAGCGATGTCCCTCTTTGGCATTGGCGCGTTTCTTTACAAAGAAAGTATGCAAGATGTTTACAGTGGAAATAACAACTACAGTCAGTTTCCTTACTCAGAAATTTCTGCCTTCCTACCCTATCCATACTGGAGGGTCATTCCATATTTTCCCTGCCTTCCGTGTGAAGCCCCACAGCTATGCGCAGACCTGGGCACACGCAGGGGCAGCGAGTCAGCCTGTCGCCTGGAGGCTGCCCAGCGTTCCCAGACCCTGCGGGGCAGCCACCGGCACTCACCTGGGAGCGGGCTCCGAGCCTGCGGGCTGCCTGCCCCGCTACCACCGAGGGCTGCCCGGCATCCCCAGAGCAGCCGGCATTCCTGCGCAGGGCAGGGCAGGGCAGGGCAGCCGGGCGGGGAAAGGCTCGTTTCCACCGGGGTTTTTCCTCGGAGGTTGGGGGCCCGCCGCTGCCTCCAGTCTCCGGGGCTGCGGCGGGAGCCGCCGCCTCAGTGCCCGCACCCCCGGGCCGCCCCGCGCTCCGCTCCGCCCCGCCGCCGCCCGGCTCCCGCGCCCCGCTCCGGCGCTGTCCGCTCCCGGTGCTGAAGCCGCCCCCGCGCACCCGCCGGAGGACCCCTCGTCCCGCACCCCCGGGGAGCCGTTTCTCCCCGGCGGGAGTCGGTGGGATTCGGGGGAGGAAACTTTGCCCCCCGCCCCCCAGCAGGCGAGGCAGAAAGGGAAGCGCTGCGGGAAATCGCGGGCAGCGACAGGAGCTGTAGTGGAAACAGGTTGTTGGGATCTCGTCGTCGTGGGAGGAAGGGGCGGCTCTGATTGCCAGCTAGCCAAATCTGGGCTCTGGGAAATGGAGACGGAGCCGCAGCTTTCCCACCCAGCGATGTGCTGAAAGAAATGGAGAGCGAATTACCACAGGAGAGCTTTGCTCCGAAATCGCCTCTTCCCAGGAAGGGAATACACTCCCTGAGCTCTTGAAGTTGTAGCGGTTGCTAGCTTAGCTTGGGGTTAACCTCAGCAAGT
This sequence comes from Chroicocephalus ridibundus, assembly GCF_963924245.1. NCBI lineage: Eukaryota > Metazoa > Chordata > Aves > Charadriiformes > Laridae > Chroicocephalus > Chroicocephalus ridibundus. Next base: position 1,620,639 of record NC_086301.1, read on the forward strand.
TTCATCTGCGTGAGTTCCTGGTTTCAGTGGTCAGGCAGGTGATTTTTTTCTTTTGGCTCCTCTACTTGTGCGTGAATATTGAATACCAAAAAGTCTGCTTGAGAGCTGGGAGAGCTTGAGAAAAGCCACGGTGGAGAGTTGTGGTGTTTTGGATATATTTGACACAAAGTACTGCCACCTCTGCTCGAGACAGTCGTATGGCTTGAAGGTAAGAGATACTTGTTGGTGCTTTTCTTCAAGAAATACAAATGTTGTGAATATCCCGGAAAGGGTATAGAGACAATAGTATCTGCTGTAGTCACTGCTGCCTGGCAATGGAAATAAAGACAGTAGAAAAAGAAAATATTTGTCAGTATACCAAATGATCCATTGAGCTGTTCCCTTCTGAAATGGAGTAGGTGAAAGCGAGTTTTCAAATTCAAAAATGCAGACTGTCTTAATTTTTTCTTCTAAAACGCTAACTGCAAACCCATAAACAATTGTTATTAAATGCTAAAGAGGCATTTAGAGTTGCTAAGAAGCTGGGATCATTTTTAGAAGTTTGATGCTTAACATTGCTCTCACATAGACACAATGGAAATAGATTGACAAGGAAAACTGTAGGAGGAGGATGCGTAGATAGAATATAATGTAGGTACATTCCATTTCCCCAAAGACTGAGATTGTTCTGTCAAACTGTTTGAGGGAAAACACTATTTTTTCTCTTATAACACTAATTTTTTTTTACATATGGCAAAACTTGTGTCCCTTAAAATTTCTTTCTCAGCACCAGTCTTGATGTTGAACAATCTTTCCCAGTGAAGGACGGGAGATCTGTCACCCTTTCCTGAAGAAGCCCTGGAAGGAAATCTTTCAGAAATACTCCTCTGAAGGTTGCGAGTAGATTTTGTGCAAGATTTACAGTAACCTTTGTGGCATGAAGGAAGTCTGAATTGTTCCTCTTTGTACCTTAATTTTTTTCCATTGCCCTTCAGTTATAAGTTTCATCTGGATTTTTGAAACCAGTGGTACCCTGGGATTTAGGGCAGGGAAGCAGACTCTAGGATTGCATTGGGTCTTATTCAGTGCTGAAGTATTTTTGTGCAAAGTTGTTGACTGTAGGTGGTTTCTACACAGATAACACATCCTCACATGTTAATTCTCACGTCTCTCTCAGCCTGACTGTCTCACATGCAAAGCATGGAGCTATAGAGCTAACAGCATGTGGAGCACGAATCACTGCTCTTCAAGTAGAGTTCAAAGTCAAAAAGAAAAATAGCTTTATTGTTTTACAAATAACAAGCCTCAAGATTATAATATAACTGGTCAAATAGGTTACACATGCAATTCACTGCAAAATAGTGTGGGTTATATTTCCTACATGTTCAGTGTTTCATGTAATTATTCTTCTTTAACCACAAAATGGGCTTAAAAACTCATAATCCTGTGCTTATGGGTTTTTATTTCTTTCAAAGTAAAAGCCCGTGAATTGCTTGTAGCAATACAGAAGAAACATTCTACTGACAATATTGCTAACTCTATCAAAGAAGTGTAAAGAGCACTGTCTCTGTAGTTTTGCTTTGGGTTTTTTTCCATTTAACTTCTTTTTCATCCTACACAAATTCTGTTACATTAGAACCTTTATTCCTTACTTCCCATACTTCTGAACAGAGTTTTTGTAAAAGTACTTTCCACTGATTTATGTACCGTGTGATTATCTTTTGCCTACATAGACAGCGTATGGCGTTACAGGCAAATACGATACAGAAAGAAAGAGAAGGGCAGACTTCAAATCTCCTGACCATTTGAAATGGTAACGTCAGGAGGAATAACTCTATGTCAGGAGATTTACAAAGATGTAACTTTGGGCCTTGCCTTTTCAGTTAATATTCCTAAAGATAGCTATAAAGCAGTTATCTGACATGCATTAAGTGAATTGCCTTGCATGATGCGTCACATATCACAAAACACCACCCAAATGCATAAATCCGTTGTGCAAAATCTGCCATGCTATTACGTTTGCATATAAATTCCATGGGCGCACGTGCATGGAGATTGCATGTGTGTAAAAAAGAGCCTCAACTTGGTACACTGTAGCATTTATAAAGCAAAGGTGCATGTTTTGGACTTTAGAGAGAAGCAAGTGAACCCTCGAAAGCCAGGTGAAGCTGGGTTAGTTATTAATATAGTTATTATAGGTTATCTTGTAGCTAACAGATCTTAGCCAGGACCAAACAGGTTCCTTTTTGCTTTACATTTTACTTCTGTGTTATTTTGACGTTCTGCATGAAAGGCTAGGTCATGATTTAGATCAGATAAGTGGTCACAGAGCATCCATCACACCCATACTGCTCCCACACCCCAATCCCAAATCATCACAAAGCCCACTGAAGTGAGTAGGTTACATCCACATAAATCTGCAAAGCAGAGATGATTTATATATGTGCACTCCTCTCATGAGGGAATCACAGCTTGACATACACTCACTCTGCATGCAGTGCTTGTATGCAAGGCAGCAAGCACAAAGATTGCACTTTAATCTTTTCCAGCTTTGCTGAAGTATAAGACACCCGCCTGGGAAAAATACTCAGCTTTTCCTTTAATGGCACTTCATCATTGGTTCAACGTATTCTTCTTCATACTCCCTCAGGCTAGCAGACTTGGGCTATTACTACCGTTAGCAAAGGCTCAAGGCACTGGTCAGTTGACAGCACAAGTTACAAACACGCTGGTAAGTGCAACTGGAACAGAACAGCAGTGTTCTGCAGCTAGGTTGAAAGGTCTGAACAATGGCACAGACCGGTGAGGACCTGTGACTAAGATGTGCCCCCTCAATGAAATAGAAAGGCCTAGCTCATAAAGTATGATTTCCTGTGTGTTCTTCTAAAATCCATCCTTTGTATTAAATCAGCAAATCTCCACCCTCCCATCCTCTGTTTACTTAAACATTGGAATTCAAATTTGAGCTTATAATACTTACATTTTGATGCATCTCAAAATGCCACAGAGTTGCTCTTTCCACGGCACAACTTACTCTCAGAAAGTATCATTACCTGGTATGCCTCTGTGTTCATCGCTGGATACAAAAAAGAAATTCACATGGCATCGCCATATTTTAAAAACCCTTACTACCCAATGGGTCATTTTAATCCTACTGGACAGATACGGGTCTACGCTATGTAACAGCCAAATTGCCCTTGTGACTGTAAAAACCTTGAGGACCAGGTATGAACTGACTTACCCCTAGGCTTTCTCATCCTTGGCACCCAAGGTATTATATGGAATTATCTTCTGACGCTACCTCTGAAACTGCAGGGAATATTGGGATGGAAACAAAAATCAAGTTTCCTGCAGAAGAAAGCAGAATTTTACGTTACTTGGAAAACTTTGGACATTGTTATTTCTGTCATGTGAAAGAAGCCACGGAACAAGCTTCTAAGCCCTATGCTCTATATTTCTACAAAGCATTCGCTTTCTTAACACCCTTGTGCTAGACATACCCTTTTACTCACTAGCAATATTCTTTAACGAGTAGTACATACAAATTCTCTAAAACAACAAAGAACTTTGAAAAATGCTTAACTTCAAATGCACGAGTATTTGTAGCCCTTCAGATGTGAATAAGAGGGATTTGACTCATGAACCTTATAATACTTTCATAATAACTGCTTTTCAATTTCACCCTCTCTGCACAAATTTCTTCTGAACACTTAGGAAATCTGGAAATGAGTGTTTGCTTTCTCACATGCACGTAGCTGACATTTCAATGCCAGGAGATATAGGGCAGGGAGTATGTTCACATAACGTGTAATTTAGCTGTAAAGCTTCTTGCCACGGGATATCTGGATGCTATACGTTCCTAAATGTTGTTGACCTAGGTTTCAAGGGGACACTAGGCAATTTCAATTCTAAAGGAAAGAAGTCCCCTGATCGTTAATAAGTGCACAGAAACCACACTGGCTCAGTATATAGCTGAGATGCAAACAGTTGGATGATGAGAGAGTACTTGCAAAAATGTCATATACACTCGCTCTGTTCTTGCACTCTCGCCCAGGCAATAGCTTTTGGATACCATTGGAGAAAAGATACTGGACTGGTTGAACTTTGTCTGACCTCTCAGGGTTATTTTTTTAAGGCTACAGGAGAAAACGCAGTCAGCTAAACATTAAAACATATTAAGGTTTGGAATATAGGGAGGAAAGATTTCAAAAGATTTGTTTGGGATCTAACTTCATTGTATTTTACAAATAAAAACTTTCAGTAACTATATTTGCTTTGGCTAACTCTTTAGGAGCACGCGAGACCGATCAATTTGTGCCAGGGTGCTGCTAACTAGATTCTTTGGGAAAGAGGGAGGCAATTGTTTAAGTCCTGTCAAATGCATCATTCCTTGTGCTGTTACAAAACCAACCTATATTCAATCTAAAATGATTGCTAATAACTATTAACTCCTCTACCAATTGTTCCGCTTCAATCATGTTTTCTCTTGCTGTCCTTCACCTGGTTATTTTTAGCATTACAGGTTTTTTAAGATGTGACTATGTGTTCAGTTGCTTCTTCTCTGTACATCCCTCCCAATTATCTTGGTGGGTATTTTTCTGTCAGCCCCCTGGAACGGGTTTATTTCTGGTTTACTCTTCCCTCTTGGTTTCCATGTGGTTATGTGGGAGGCTGCACATTCTTTATCAAAGCGGAGAGCCATGATTAGTCCATTCAGAAAATGTAAATGCAGCCTTATGTGTTATGTAGCACTGGAGAAAAGAAGATAGGCTGTAAGGAGCAATAAAAGCAGTCAATAATAGAACACAGTATTAAGCCCCGTAGGTAGGCCTGGATGATCACAGTGACGTCCACGCTTCACATTTCTAATGGAGCTAAATAAACATACTGAACCTGTGTACTGCTGTCTGGGGAAAGCTAATCAGAGCGCAATCCAGTCCTGCTGAACTAAGTGAAATCCACTGCAATTGTGCAGCCTTTGCTGTTAACATTAATTTTGATTTGTTTCTTCCTTTCTGTATGTGTTCCATTATTTATCCCAAATTTCAGGCTCTGTACCCTCAGCTGTATGTCCCAGGAGCTGGAAAAACACTTATTAGTTGATAAACACATGTATTTGATTTTGCTCACCGCTTCAGGTTGCCAACTGCTAACATTGGGGATCTATCAGCAAAATCAACACTATTGAGAATGCACTGCGCAATTTGCAGCTTTATAGAAAAATGAACTCTTCACCAACATCTCAGGTTTTTGAATCATGCTCCCCTGAATGCGGCAGCTGAGATAGCGTATCAGAAAAGTTAAATTTACTACCTAATATATTACACCTTGCAAATTACTTGTCTAAACCGAATCCTCACCCCAAACACTATTTAGATATCTCAGGCAATTTGGACTTTTAGCAAATGAAGGTGCTGTCTGTAACAAGCACTCTTCTGACCTCCACTTACCTCTGTATCTGTGTATTTCAAGCTTTTACATATTTGTATGACAGTCCAGGAAAATGTGATTATCTATGGGATTACTGAAGTCTGAAGCTGGATTTCTAACCTTTTTATCTGTTTTCTCTGGTGACCACTCCAGGCAAGAATACCTTTGAGTTACGTGCTTGGGAATCTAGCGCTCTCCCACATCAGAGAGACCAAGGTGCCTCCAGCCAGCTTTCTTTCCTTTAGACATTTACACACAGATTCAGGAGTCAAATTTTAGTCACCCATGCTTGAAAATATACGGTTATAAAGATCTTATTAATTTAAAAAGCATTAAAAATAGAAACACCACCCCACCCCCTGTATATATCATTAAACAGCAAGAATCACCCTGGCCCCAGCACATGAATCATTTATTGTCCCTGTGAGCTTATGGATGCTTTAAAAATGTGTTTGTCATTGTACAGGAATGCTTTAGCCCACCATCACTCTGAGTGAACGGGCTAGGCACATGTAAGATCCTTATTTGCACTTTTTTAATGGCAAACCGACAGTAAGAGTTAGAGGGTTTTAGTTATCTTACCAACTAGGGAATCAAAAAGTCAACATCAGAATCTCCATGCTAGTAAACATTCCTACATGTCCTTATTATTGGTGTGTTTTAATTTGTAAAGCATATATCTCTGGTTGGTCGTGATCCATGACTGGAGATTCTAAACCTTTGCCAGTGTAACAGGAGGTTATTAAAGCATTACAGTTATTATTATTATTTTACAACTGCACACAAAGATACCAGTGAACTTTAGGTTGCCCCTGGCCTTTCCTCTCCAGAAATCAAGACAAAAAGAGCAGTCTTTTCCTCAAATTTTGCAATTGGTTGTAAAGTAGGCTTTAGTATTTTCAAGGATAGCACTGGCGCAACTACTAGAGATAGAGTTGCCAGGTGGAAGGGATCCCTGGGTATGGATCCGGTTCCAGACTGAAGACAAGGGCTGAGAGTAAATATCAGCACATTTGGTCACATGCAGTTTCCATCCACATCGCTGGCTGTTAGCCTGGCTCTAGCTCAGTGTCCACACTGCACTTTGAAGAAGCTGAGCTTAGGTGATCTATTAATAACTACAGGGCTTCCTTCCTATCTGTTACTGAGTGCTGGGCATTGGAGTTCTGCCGATAGATATTTCTGAGCAGGGATATACAGGCATGTATATTGCAAGGCAGGGGTACTCTCAGGGGCTCCCCTGGGAGCTGGGCCAGGCCCCCCAAGACACAAGACTGGGTGTTGAACTAGCAGCACGTAGCTCACTGGCTTAAATAAAGTAGCGTCAACTTTACACAACTGTGTATTGCTAAAGTTTGCATATTTCAGGCACACACAGGCAGCGCTCTTTTAAAACATCTTATTCTGATACCCCCAATCACAGCATGGGTTCCAAAAAGCTATAGGAACTAGGGCTAGCTGAAAACTTCATGGCCAAAACTATTTCCATTGGAAGTTAATTGAATCAGTATTTTGCAGAAAGTCACTGCTTTACTCATAAGTTTTCTTTCTTTCTTTTCCACCCCCATACAAGTTCAATGATTTCTTAACTAACGTTTGGTTTAGCTGCAAAAGTTCTGGCTTCAGAGCTTCTGACAGAGTTCAACGTTCCTAGAGGAGAGATCATTTCTGTCGCTGGCATTTTACCATTCCATTGTTCCACACCACCAGTAAAGTCCAAATAGTCTTTCTAGAGTACAAGCGTATGCATTTCCTTTGAAAGACATTTTACTAATAACGGGAGAAATGCATACAATGACGATGTCCAGTTATTCATTATGTAGGAGGATGTTTGTGTACATATGATGTCTATTTCTTTGCAGTTTCCTTTGTCATCTTTTCCAAGTGTTATTTTTGTTTATCTGTAGATTTTTTTTTTTCTCAGTGGGAAGGAAGAATCAAATAGGAAATTACAACAGTAACAGAAAATGACAAAAAGGGATAATAATAAGGTTAAGATCCTTTGGGGCTACATATTGCAATTCAGTTTACCATTGAATTTCTCATTCAGAAGGCCTCAGAATCATACCCACAAAACCTTAGCATAAGAGACATTGTTGTAGGGACAATAAACATTCTTTAGGAAAGGAATGAAAAAAAGAAAACCAACATGCAAAGGAAATGTTAAAGTAAAGCAATTACTAAATATGTGCAGGAGATAGTTTAATAACTCGGACATTTCCATCAGCATTCAGTGTTTGCCACAAAGATATCATTCTGGAGACATCCTTAACGTGTGAGGTGTGACAGCACCTTAACCACTAAGAATATGTCTGATTCTGGTGTGGGTGAGAAATTAAAATTGTAGGCAAAACCAGCGACCCATGATTACAGAGCAAATCACATCACTTACAGATGGTGATTTTTTTTTTTCTTGGAGAGAACCACAGGCTCAAGAAGGAGACCTGTGTCTGCGGGATGAGCATCTCTCCTCTGCACTGCTACAATCCACTTCTTTTAGGAAGACAAAGGCCAGTGCCTGCTGGAGGTTTTTCCTGGACTTCTGTGCTTGTTTCACCTTCAGCAAGTAGGGCACGTGTGTTAAGATCACGCGCATTTTGCTTTCGGTCTTCTGCACCCCCTTATTTGTATTGCTGATGAATTAAACAGACACTGAAGATAGCACTGGATTTAGTCCTGCCTCAGCTTTCACAATAACTTGTACCTAGCACTCCATAATTAAAAACATTAGTGGCTCCTTGTAATGTTTCATCTGAAAGAGTATCTGCTCCCCGCCAAATAGGGTGAAAATATTCATGACTTTCTGGAGCTCGGTTAATGACTTTGTGGACAAGAGAAATATGGAAACAATATGGAATTCATAACTAGAGCAGGTCCAGATTACTGGTTTTATGAATTGGGTTCATTATGGATGCTGTATGCAATGTCTGCGCTTAAAAGCTTCAGCTAAAACAAAGTATTCACTGTTATTAGGTGCCAGATGTGCCCACCGCAGGAAATGGGCCCTGCCAGACAGAGATTGTACTTCTTTACAGCTTTGACAGTTGCAAGCTTTTTTTTGACTGTACCTGACAGCTGAGCCCAGATAAATTCTACTGGAGGAGCTGTCGGTGCAAACAATATCCACAGATGCTGTGTTCACCCCTTCCACTTGTAGCCTCAGACAGTAGATCTGGAGGGCTACGGGGCTGCAGGACCAGGGTGCTGGGGCAAATCAATTCTGCCAGCAAGCCAGGCATCGCTGGTGTGGGAAACCGCTCGGTGTTTGCACAGAGCGGAGCAGGAGCCCTTCCCAAGGGGCCTGAGTACTGCTGCAACAGAAAGAACAACAGTAACATGTTAACAATGTTAACAGTATGTTAACAGTTATGTTAACAGTAACAGTAACATGTTAACAGTAACAAAGCCCTCAACTGAGCAAGGGGTACTCTGGCAACAGGCTAGAGACCTGGGAGACCGGCCTATTCTTAGGCTGTAACCCACACATGTGCTGTAGTTAGACTTCAGAATGCTAATGAGCTTGCCTGAATTTTAATGAAGGCCTATGGGACAAGTTCAGTTCAGTGCCTTCTGCCTAGTGAAAACAAACAGGACAGCTAAAGTCTTAAACCACTTTTCTAACATCTTAGCTCAGGATAAGGCAAAATAGCCACGCGTTCACCTGGAAAACAAGTTGTATCACACACGATGAAAGCAAAACACCTACTTACCTGTGGGTTGAATCACCCATACAGATTGCCTGAGGTCTTTGAAGAGACGCAAGTGGGGTATCTTCTGCTTCCACTGCCAAATTTCACAAGACATGGGAGAACTTAATACATAGCGGGAGACCCCTCTGCTCTTAGGCACCAGTCAAACAGCTCCAAAGGCCAGGCAGAGAAAAATATACCCCCCAAAGGCATAGACAACAAACTTCCCCGACCCTGCAGTGTACCTAGATGAGCATCTTTCTTCAAGAAACCAGGATAAAACCATTGAAATCTCTTAGCTGGTGAAGGGCACAAAAAGTAGCAACCAAAACCAGATGGGCTATACAGAATGTTGAGGAGCTTCAACAAGTAAAAGCAAGTAAGAACAAACACTCAAGTTCTTTAGACGTGCTTGAAAATCCTGCCCACAAACACTGGCAAGATGAAGGCCAGTTTCTCTTCCTCCCCTCCATCTCCATGAGAGGCACATCAGGGCACAGCTCTGAAGCAAGCTGAGCACGGGGTGCTGAGAGCGCAGATGCTGGATTGCTACAGCAGGAGCACAAGGGAGTGCTTGACTCTCGCGATCCCAATGAGGGATTTGATGGTGAGTCAGGCAGGGGCAACATCAACATCGTATAGGTTTATCTGATCTCATGTGACACTTCTTGTCACATTGCATCTTTCATTAGCTCAGCCAAAAGGCTAGGGGGAAAGGATGCCCGGCTCCATTCTAGTCTGCTTCCCTGCTGTACGTTCACAGGGGAGTGGCTGTCCTCAGGTGCCCCAGGGAAAAGAGGGGTGTGAGTGAGGAGTCACTGCACCATCATCACAGGAGGACATGCCTGCAAATTTCCCCAGCCTCTGAAACGTGAATGACAACGGGAAATGGGTCCCACCAGGGGTCCCAATGGCAAGTGGATAACTCTCTGCAAGCTCACTCTCTGTAAAATATATATTCTGCTTTTTTTTTTTTTTTTTTTTTAATTGGTTCCCTGGCATTCTCAGGTGAGTTTTATTTGAAACGTTGCATGTGGCTCGCTCTCTCACATGCCTACTTGAGTTCCAAATGCATATGCTACCTCTGCTACACAAGCTGAGGGCCAAATCCATTTGAAACCATGACAAAACTCCCATCGGGAAGAAAAATCATTCCTAGGAGTAATAATTCTTCCAAGAACGTGAACTTTTGTATCACAACAAGTAACAGTGAAAAAGATCTGTTGCATAGTGAATTTCTGCCTCTGTGGGGAGACTACACTGAACAAAGAGGGGACACAATGATGCAGCAGCATTAGAATGGAAAGACAAACTGGAGAGGAGATATATATTGCATATCTAAAAGGTGATGAACCATTTTGCATATCTAGGAGACATTCAAGAAGGCTAGATCAGGAAGTTCAGACAAACACTTGTCATGGAATGGCCATGGTGCCGAGCAGGAACCACAGGACTCTCCAAGTCCTTTCCAGCACTATGGCCACGATAACAGACGCTGATTTACAGAAGCTGATGATCCAGCCCAATTCCCCCACTCTGTGGGAGGAGATGTAAAAGGATAGGTCCAGAACTAGAGGTGTTCTTCTACTCACATTGTGCTTGCAAAGATGAGAGAGGTGGGTGTTGAAAGTCAGGATTTAAGCTGAACAGTGGAGCTGATTTGGGTCAGGGATTAAATGATTAAAGATCCTTAGGATTTGAAATTTGAGGAGTGCTGGCTGATCTGTATAGGAGGAATGCATAGAGCCTCCTCGCCTCCCCTCTGCTGATTGTGGCCTGTATTTGCACTCATTCGCCAAGAGGGACAGGACAGTAATTCATCTGATGCTTTCCTGAAGTTTCAAATACAGGGAAAGTGGCACTTAGAGCAAGAAGGAGTCACATGAATGCTGTGCTGATTGACACATCTTCATCAAATCTTCTACAAAGAATCTATTAAAAGGGACTTCGTGGCAAATATTAGTCATATATGGTTTGGGGCAAACACCCACAAAACCTGAAAAAGAGGGAAGGGAAGGGAAGGGGGAAGGGAAGGGGGAAGGGAAGGGGGAAGGGAAGGGGGAAGGGAAGGGGGAAGGGAAGGGGGAAGGGAAGGGGGAAGGGAAGGGGGAAGGGAAGGGGGAAGGGAAGGGGGAAGGGAAGGGGGAAGGGAAGGGGGAAGGGAACTCTCCTCTGGAATTCACTTCTTTTGGCAAACATTTTTGCAAACAAGCTTAGTGGCAATGAAAAGAGCAGGTGTTAAATGAATGTTAGATGACATAAGTGGAAGGCAAATATTTGATCTCCTCAATCTGAATTATTATTATTTACTTTTAATAAAGTCTGGCTGAAAGACTCTGAGCTAAAATATCTTTGTGCTAGGGGCTTCATAAACACAGAAAGCCTGACTGGAGGGAAAAAAAAAGGTTTATTCAACTAAGGAATTAACATAATCTATTTCTGCAATCAAATTAAGTTATACTCTTCAAATGCCAAGCACCAAAATGTACAGTGAACGTTAAACAAAATAAACCAAATAATTTAAAAAAAATCCTTAAACGTTAGCCACATTTTAACCAGTACTTCAAAGTAAACATTTTGTTTAAATTTCAACTGCCTCTGTACGTAACTACTGGGGATGGGGAGCGAAGAGAATTCCTGAAAAATAATACAAGTAGCTCTAGTACTGATTAAGGGTTATTTGCAGACATTGGTGGATGATTTCAAGCACATAACAAATTCTAAAAGAAGATAGATCACCAGTATCATAAGACTGGGAATTTATTAGATTAGTCAGAGATCTAGTCAGAGAGCTTTGGCATTAGGATACATATAAAACAATTAAGAAAAAAAAGGGCTTTTGTACAGAAGAGGATGTTAGGTCTATAGCAATGCAGGACTTAATGAGAACCAATGTCTTTCTAGTCAGAAGACCTGTCTCTGACAGCCACCATCTCCATGTGAGAACGCAGGAGCGAAGTGATATGCAATACCTACGCTATTAATTCACAACCTTATCTGCAGCTGTTACAGATTTCATTAGATCCTGCAGCGCAAGATCTGATTGTTTCCACAATTTGTTTTCAAACGAGCCTAACATAGACTTTGGAATGGGTTTTTGTTTTTTAAGAAATAAATTCTTTACCTTTAAACACTGAAAATTGAGATCTGTGTAATGTTTCTGGTTGGCTGTCCAAAATTGAAAGCACATACAGTCAGAAATGATTTAAAAAAGTTCTTGTCTGCCCATCCTTTCCACCAAGCTGAGAACTGTTCAAGTGGGCTGCATTTGAGGTAGCTTCAGCTTGCAAAATGCTTCATCTGCCAAATGCTCAAAAGATTAAAGCTTGCCCCGTACCCACATATTCTTGAAGAGCAATAGGAATCAATGGCTCTACTCCAGCAGCCTGCCAGGCAGGAGTCAAATCTCTCTTCTGAATTACAGGTGGGTAGAGGGAGTGATGGGGTTTTCTGGAAGGAGATTATTGCCAGAGAAAACTATTTATACCTACCATTCAGGAAGGAAAACTAGTCCATCACGATGTAAACTGCCCTTCTACATTTAAGACGACTGTCTGTGCATTTGTCGAGTCTCCTTTGAGGAGGGCTAGCAGTGAGACCACATGCTCTGACAGCTGCTGCCATTTAAGAGCCCATGCTAGAAGTCTTGGAAACCTGATTTTAAGGGGAAATGGTTCTGGGCTTTCTAAAATTGTTTGCAAAATATATTCCAAACTTGGGTAATTAAAATGTTTGAAGTTAGATCTTTTCAAAGAAAAGGGCATAATTTAACTACAATTTCAGAGTAAACAGTTATTGTATATTTTTTATTTTTTTCTCATTTTGATGTGAGACGTTTGAACAGGTTTGAAATCCTGATAGATCCTAAAAAGGTCATTTATGAAAAAACCCAAACAAACAGACAAACAAAACCACAAAAAAACCCCAACCCGCTACAACTTTTCCTTGCAAAAGTTATTAGTTTTGACTGTTTAACATATTAGAATGAGAAAACGTTACGACCAGAAAATTCCAAGTAATTTCTGATAAAACCCTATGACAAGCTGTAGGTCTTGAATAAAGAGAAGGCCTTTTTAAAACGGAATCTGCTTTTTGTTAGCAGGAAGACATTCTAAAGCAAGTTAAGTGTGCATTTCTCCACCTCTAGGGAAGATATCACTGAATTCTTCCCTTCCATTAGGACTTGCAAAAAAACCTTGCAAGCCTCTAATTATGGGTGAGATTTCCAAAGGACGTGAAAGCAGGAGGCAGTCAATTCCCAGTGAAATTCAGCCTTAGAACATCCTTCTCCAAATGGTCCAGACTAATGTGTGCGCTGGTTTCCAATAGGGAGGGCAGTAACACACTGTTCCCTTTGTGCTCCTGCTGCCTATAGCACAGCAGTCCTGGGAAACGTTTTGCTCCATCAGCACTGTACCCAGGGATAATGGGCAAGTGTTCTGGGAAAAAGAAAAACATCTTCCCTCTCCTCCCTGCAATGCAATTTCAAACTCAGGCGAAAATTCACGACATCAGGGGGAAAGAGGGATGATTAATGCACTAATACCACATACGGAGAAGTGAGAAGTGATTTCTTGAAGCCAAAAGTTTCAGAGCATCTGCATTAAAACCTGGCGTCAGCCTTACAGTTCTTGGGTTACAAAGCTATTGCAATAAGATCATCCTGCACCAAGTCCCACAGGAAGGAAACTCTCTCTGCATTCCAGAGAGCGAAGCTCAGGCTGCTGTGCTGCTCTTCACCTCTGTCCCTGTGCTGCAGTTAGGGAGGTGATTCACATGACAGAATCAGTGCAGAGTGCTCTGAACAATGCAATTATTGAGAAGTAAAGTGCTGTGAATAGAAAATATTGTGGCATCAATGAGAACGGTTAAAGTCAGTGACTCAAAGGCCTATGTGGCAGGAGTGTATTATATCCAAAACCCGTGCTAATAGCACTTCTGAGCACTTACAGGAGGAAGTGCTTAGATTAGGTGCTTTACAACACACTCCAGGGGGACATATGCACGCTTTCTAGTAGGAAGATCCAATTAGGTATTACGCAAGACCAAGTGAAATGCAGAAATGTTTCTGAATCCGAAGTGAGCAATAACTGTGGCCTTGCACTTGTATTTCAAATAACAATGGAAGCTTTTCAGGAGGCTTTTGCAAGGAGCTGATGGGAAGAACTGTTGTATTGGGTAGATACGAAGGTTGCACAGTGCTGAAGATAGAATTCAGCGCCTCCAAAAAAACCCAGCCTTGTCCGGATCTTTGTCTCTAATTTCTGTACCTCTAGGTGCAGAGGTAGCTAAGCCTACTGCTTGTGTAGTCTACTTACTACTAGAGACTGACTTACCACTAAGAAAACGCAAGGAGCGTTGAAAGTTAAGTTTGCCCAGTACTGCCTTCTGAAGAGATACAGTCAGTGCTCAAAACTGCTCCAAATGTAATTACTGCCAGGACCTCATCAGTCATGACTGTCAAATCCCTGCTGTATTTGCATGTACTACTCAGTGCCTGGGAGAGTCGGGTGTATTTAGAGCCACTAAGACTTCACTTATTATGTTCAGTGCATCAGCTGATCCTGGAGTGTCAGATGCCAGTGGCTGGGATTTTTCGTCAGCGTTAGCAGAGGCAGTAGGTACTACGGTCCTCAGGTTGAGATGGAATTTACCATCTTTTCCTAATTCCTGACCTTTCCTTGTGCTTCTCAATGTCTGCAGGCACTGTCCCCTGCGCAGAACTGGATGGGAAGAGATTCTTACTCACTGCTAGCTGTTACACACCTTCCTTGCTCTCCAGCGAGCCATGACGAGGAATTCACAGCACCAATTATAAATTCTGGGTTTACATAAAGAAAATAGTGAAATTACTCCAGAAGCTGCTTTCCTTTGCACAGAGCTCCTGAACAGGGAAACTTCAAACACGCTTTCCCCTTCCCTTTCTCTTCCACCACCTCCCTACTCCCAAAGAATATGTTATTTCCCTTGATGGGAATGCCTCAGTCACATTCTCAGCGGAGCCAAGTAAACAGCATCAAGAAGCATCTTCAGGGCAGAAGGGATGTCAGTTTGACAGCTTTCCTGTGGCCCATTGATTCCAGGATTTCAGAGGAAAATGACAATATTCAGGGAGGCACTGTACTGTGCAAATTTCACTTAGACATTGATTTCTGTGAAACAGAAATGCCTTTGGAGCAAATCTGTCTTTAAACACCTTTCTCACACAGTCCTAGGCTAGACTTTCAGTAACCTGGTGGGTACGTCTGGGTAGCAGCAATTAGAAGGAAACGGGTGATCTGGCAAGAACTGCACGCAAGAAATACCTTGGGAAAGGGAGATAGAGACTGTTCTGAGGCTGCTGTGGAAACGGTGGATCTGCCATCAGAATATTGTCGCTGGCGGCTTTCGCTGTTGTTTTCCTGTTAGGTCTACAGAGAGTTCAGTCAGAGGCATTCTGGGAATCAGGAGTCCCAAGATTAGCAGCCCAGATTAGCTCCAAAGGCCACAGATCTTTACCAAACAGAAACCAGATGCTGCAGTGACATGCATCAAAGGGTCTGCTAGACACTGATGCTAGCTCAGGATCAGGCCTTCGAATATTTTATCCCTGAGGGTGTTTCTAAGCAGAGTAAAAACCTAAAAGTGTGTTACACCTTTGCTATTTCTGAAAGAAAAAAAAAAAAAAAAAAAAAAAAAAGGCATTTGCACTGAATCAGAGTATCTCTAACCTAGCACAGCACTAGGAAGAGCCGAGGGCAGCCCCGGGATACTATTCAAATGCAGGCAAGCTTTAGGTATGAGTTTCCGCTGGAGCCTTTTACCTTCTGCTTTCTGGTGAGCTGTCTGGTACATCCATCTCTGCTTAATACACATTTCATGTTTCAGATCTTGCCAGAAAGACAAACAGTTTTGCTGCTGCCAGTTGTGAACATTACACATTTGCCAGGGAGATGTCATGCTTTTTTGCCACAAGTGTAATTAGATGATCAATCATGAGGAGCCAAGGAGAAATACCGGCATTGCAAACAAACATATTTTTCAGTTTGCTTTCTGAAAAGAAGGGGGAGTTAACTACAAAGGAGAGAAAAGATCTGGCTCTGCATTCACAGCATCTGTCCTGGCTCCCTTTTCCCCGTCATTTCCAGCAGGGAGTAGCAGCCAGACAGCAGATTTCCTCCAGTTGCTGGAAGACAACTGGAACGCATGGGAACCTGTTGAGAGAGGCTGTTTTCCTCTGGATGGCAGACTGCTTCCCAGTTAGGCCATGCTTGACCAGGGGCACTCAAGCAAGTTAACGTAAGGGGGATTAGCAGAGCCTCGGGTGCGGACCGGACCCGACGGCAGGGGAGAGCAGCAGAGATGCTCGGTGCGATGCAGGCATGTTGCTGCACTGCTGGCATCACACACAGGGCTGCAACCTTGCTGCTTTGTCCTGCCCTTGACCTCTCAGTAAATCCGCATCTGGATTAGCTCAGCCACACTAAAAATCTGCGTGGACTCTGTATGGGAATTAAAGTGGCTTTACTGTAGTTAATTCACAAAGGAATTTGTTCCATTTCAGGACTCTACCCACATCTGCATCCAAAGCCTCAGCTAAAACTGAGACTCTGTTCTGCCTTGTTTACAGGGATAGAGAAACTCAACAAGATCCCACAGGTCAGGGCATAGCGAGGTGCTATTTGTACTACTTTTTCTCTGCATTTATGATCCCTTCCCTTTGCCTCCATACGAAAATGCAGGTCCCTGGTCAAACACAGTAAAAATCACTTTATTTTCTAGTCACCTTTTAAAGCAGTTCTTTCTTCTCTACTGAGAAACCGTCAGCAGTAAAATAATAAGTGCTATTAAAGCAGTACTGAAAACTCACAAGACACTCTAATGGCCACCATAATGCTTCCAAGTGATGCCAGTTCTGTGGCTGGAGAAGTTAAGATTATTTTTAGGACTGAAAACTCAAACTCTCAAAAGTTAGGAATTAACAGAGTTGTCCATGTAGTTGTAGTTTTGTACCAGTACCATATGGATATGTACCAGATACAGACTTTAATTGCAAGATCACAAATTACATAGTCTTTTTGTTTCCCTATTTCATGCAAAACATTTGGAACTTCTTTTGTGTTTCATTTTCACAAATTAAAACTTTTTTTTAAATAGAAACACCAAACCCTTTTCATTTTTACAATGTTCAAATGTAATCTTTTAACTTTCCTCATGATGATCAACTGCATGAAAAGACAAAAATTATTGCTGTAAAAGCAGGTCTACTGAAAGAAAAAAAAAAAACCTTGCAGAAGCTGCAGAAGGGAACAGAAGAGGATTTTTGCTCGCTTTATCCAGGGCCTTCTATATCCACCCTAACCCCCATCAAGTAAACGCCCAATAGATGGACATGAGAGATTAGCTGTATATAGTTCTTCCAACTCCACCACTGAGTTGCAATGGCCTGTAAAATGAGCAGGGCTAGATTTCCCGTGTACATCCCTCACCCCTGTCTCTAGCTTTTTCCCCGTGAAGCACAATTCTGTTTTGTGAACTGCAGTCAGAGCTCAGAAGGAGCCAGAACAGGACCAAGGGGCTGATCCTGCAGATATCAAATCATTCCACTCCTTTTATTCTTTTAAGATATTTTTCCATGTTCCTGCTTTTTTTTTCCATCCTGCATTTTATGCATGTTTCTGCCTTCTCTAGAGAGTTTTGCATTATCAAAGGGCATCAGGAGAAAAGAAAAAACGGTTGCTGCATTTAGCATTGATTTTCCCCCTTCACTCTGAGTCACATAAGCTAACATTTAATTAATTTCTGACACTTTGACAGTTTCTAAGAAGACATTTGTAGAGCTATCAAGTGCCGCTGATAGCACTGTCAGACAGAC